>NC_058084.1:17023936-17358299 GCF_014858855.1 Bufo gargarizans | reverse complement strand
CATATCAAGAAAAGAACACTGTCCCTACTGTGAAACATGGAGGAGGCTCTGTTATGTTCTGGGGCTGCTTTGCTGCGTCTGGCACAGGGTGTCTTGAATCTGTGCAGGGTACAATGAAATCTCAAGACTATCAAGGAATTCTAGAGAGAAATGTACTAGCCAGTGTCAGAAAGCTTGGTCTCAGTCGCAGGTCATGGGTCTTGCAACAGGACAATGACCCAAAACACACCGCTAAAAACACCCAAGAATGGCTAAGAGGAAAAAATTGGACTATTCTAAAGTGGCCTTCTATGAGCCCTGACCTCAATCCTATTGAGCATCTTTGGAAGGAGCTGAAACATGCAGTCTGGAAAAGGCACCCTTCAAACCGGACACAACTGGAGCAGTTTGCTCATGAGGAGTGGGCCAAAATACCTGCTGAGAGGTGCAGATGTCTCATTGACAGTTACAGGAAGCGTTTGATTGCAGTGATTGCCTCAAAAGGTTGCGCAACAAAATATTAAGTTAGGGGTACCATCATTTTTGTCCATGCCTGTTTCATGAGTTTATTTTTTTACATAATTCTGTTGAAGCATGGTTGAAAAACAATGTCTGACTTTCATTGGTTAACATTTATAGAATTTTAATTTATTATTACTTTTGTCAGATTAAAGTTATTTCTGTGACCATTGTGACTTTTTCTTTCATTGACCAAAGGGTACCAACAATTTTGTCCACGTCTGTATGTTTAAAAGAATAAAATATAAAATTGGATTAAAAACATGGCAGCAGCAATTATTCATTCACCGTACAGAAAAGAACAAGTAAGTATGTGGCTGAAGGTAGATTACACGGTCATTGGATATCAATTTTCCAACAGGCCAGTGTACTACAGGTCCCATAAATTATGCATTCAGCCTACAGAAAAGAACAAGTAAGTATGTAGCTGGAGGTAGATTACACGGTCATTGGATATCAATTTTACAGCAGGCCAGTGTACTACAGGCCCCAAAAATTATGCATTCAGCGTACAGAAAAAAACAAGTAAGTATTTGGCTGGAAGTAGATTACGCAGTCATTAGATATCAATTTTACAGCATGGCCAGTGGACTACAGGCCCCAAAAATTATGCATTCAGCGTACAGAAAATATCAAGTAAGTATGTGGCTAGAGGTAGATTACACGGTCATTGGATATCAATTTTATAGCAGGCTAGTGTACTACAGGCCCCAACAATTATGCATTCATCGTACAGAAAAGATCAAGTGATTATGTGGCTGGAGGTCTATTAGACAGTCAATGGATATCAATTTTACTGAAGGCCAGTACAAATACAAGTCAAATACATATGTTTAAAAGAACTAAAAATATAAAATTGGATTAAAAACATGGTTAACAAAATCCCCCCTCTTGAAAAAAAACCTAATGATAATAGTTGAAACACGTGATTGTCACAGGTGTTGAATTCCTCTGAGGCCCAAAACATTAGGCATTCAACAGACAGAAAAGGCCTTTTATGCCGCTGTATTTATCTAAGACAGGGACCAATTTTTGTTCCGGGTTGTGGAGGATATTTCTGGGCTGGCATGAGGAAATTCAATTAAACATGGTCGTCACAGGTGTTGAATTCCTCCAAGATCCATGCCTTCATTTTTAGAAATGTAAGGTAGTCCACACTGTCGCGAGCTAGTCGAGTGCGCTTATCGGTCACGATCCCCCCTGCTGCGCTAAACATCCTTTCGGACAGGGCGGCTGTCGATGGGATGGCTGCAAGAAGGATCTCATATCCAAAGTGACCAACACATCTTCAAACCGCCCTCTTCTTGCATGCGCTGTTGGATTGGTACCAGCAACTGTTTCTTTGTGAACGGAAATTCCTCTGCCAGCGCCCGCAAAAGCAGAATGCAGCATTTCTCAAAGCAAGGCCTGGAAGTGCTGCATTCTGACAGCCCTCTGTGATGCTGGTAACATGTCCGCAATTTAGTTTTTGTAATGGGGGTCTAAGTACGTTGCCACGTAGTACTGGTCCTTGCCCTTTATGCTTTTTATATGGGGGTCCCTCTTCAAACACTGGAGTATGAAGGCCCTCATTTGCACTAAACTGGAAGCGGTGGAGTGGCCTGGCTACTGCTCATCGTCCAGGATAATGTCGTCCTTGGTCTCCTCCCCCCAGCCACGGACAACACCAGGGATCCCAGAAACGTTTAAAGCATGCTCTTCTTGCTCCTCCTCTGCCCCGGCACCATCCTCCTCTGACTCCTCTTCAGACTCCTGTTTACTTGTCTCAGATGGAGTAGCCCCCCTGGGAATTCATCCAGCATTGCGACTTCCTCATCTTCCTGCTCCTCGACGGCTTAATCAAGGACACGATGCAATGCACGCTCCAGAAAGAACAATGGTAAGGTACAATGTCACTGATGGCGCCCTGGCTGCAACTGACCAGTTTGGCGACCTCATCAAATGGCCGCAGAAGTCTGCATGCGTCGCGCATGAGCAGCCACTGGCGCGCTGAAAAAAAACCAAGCTCCCCAGAACCTGTCCTGACGCAGAGTTCGTAAAGGTAGTCGTTAACTGCACATTTTTGCTGGAGCAGCCTATCAAGCATATACAAGGTGGAGTTCCATTACGTCGGGCAGTCACAAATCAGACGTCTGATGGGCAGGTGGTGTTGCCGCTGAACGTCGGCAAGGCGAGCCATGGCCACGTAAGATCTTCTAAAATGGCCAGAGATTTTCCTGGTCTGCCGAAAGATGTCCTGGACCCCGTGGTATTTGGCAACGAACCGCTGCATGACTAAGTTCAGGATGTGTGCCATGCACGTGTGTCATTTTGCCTTGTTTCAGCACGCTCAGCAGATTGGCACACCACTTTACCAACTGTCAAATTGAGCGGGGTTAGCCATTGATCAGTCTGTGACCGCAAAGCTGAAAGGAGTGCAGGACCAGTGTGGCCAGCTTAGGGGGCACAGCAGAGGAGGCGGTAGCAATGGAAAAGGAGGAGGTGTCTGTGGTCAGATATATCTTGGCACTGACACTGTGTGCCAGAGATACATTCACTTGCCGCTGAACGTGGCCATATAGCTCCGGGATACCCTGGGAGAAATATTTCCTTCCAGGGACCTTCCATTGCGGTGTGCCACTGGCCACACATTTTTTAAAGGCCTCTGAGTCCACCAGTTTATATGGCAGTAGTTGGCGGGCTAGCAGTTCCGACAAGCCAGTGGTCAGTCATTGGGCAAGAGGGTTATCCAGTGTCATCATCTTTTTACGCTCAAATATTTGGGCCACGGAAGCCTGCCTTTAGCCAGATGAACGTGACAACGGCACGGTGGAAGGAGTGGAGGACAAATGGGAGGAGAGAGGAGAAGGAGAAGAGGCAGGACGTGGAGCACCTGGAGTGTGTCTTTGTGGGTTTTGTCGGTGTTGCTCCCACTGGGCTTGGTGATGGGAGGCCAGGTGCCTTCTTAAGGCAGTTGTCCCTAGGTGAGTGTTGGGCTTACCGCGACTTATGCGTTGACAGCACAGGCTACAGATGGCAACACAATTGTCAGCAGCGGACACATAAAAAAAAGCCCACACTGTGGAGCCATGTGCCGGGGTCCTTGGCGCGCCAGATGTGACCGTGCATGGTGGTTGGCTCTTTCCAGATACATTAGCTGTCTGCTTTTTGCCTCCTGTGCACTTCTCCTTCCTATCTGCTGCTCCATTTCTCCCTCTGAACTCCCCTCCTCTTCCTCTCTTGTGGGCACTCATGTGACGTCCATAGACACGTCATCATCTTCCCCTTCACCACCACTGACATTAGAGATCTCGGAGTAGGCAGCAGGGACCACCCTCCTTAAGCTGGTCTGGATACTGTCCTCAGACTGCTCGGTGGCGATCGTGGATACCTCCTCTTTCTGATCCGATGACAAGAATGGCTGTGCATCTGTGTCCTCGAGCGGAGGGCATATGGTGGTGGTGGTGTCTTTGGGGTGCACACAGCAAAGAGTGAAGAGGGTGTAGATTGTAGATAGAGAGGATGAGGAGGGTGCAGAAGCAGAAGCCTGAGTGAGCCACTCAACCAAGTCTGGTGTGTGCTTTGACATAATCGCACACACCTTCTGCAACTTACCACTTAGGTTCCGGCCTGGTGCACCTGCCCGACCCCTAACACCCCTGCGGAATGTCTTGCCTCTTCCTCTGCCTGTCATTTTCAAAATGACCCTGTGACAAAAGTCCCTATAGAAGAGCAGTATTTGTGGAAGAAGGTATATCACACCCCTGCTTCAATCAGTTTTTTTGGGGGGCAACAGGTATATCACACCTTTAGAAATTATTTGTTCCAATAGCGTTTGTCACTCTGTGTAGCTGAGGTAACGCTTCTAAAACACAAACATATGCTGCACTACCCAAATGCACTAGATAGAAAGTAAATCATTGGTATATAACACCCCTGCTTCAATCAGTATTTTGGGGGGCAACTGGTATATCACACCAATAGAAATTAGTTGTTCCAATGGCGTTTGTCACTCTGTGTAGCTGACGTAACGCAGCAAAACCGCAAACAAATGCTGCACTATCCAAATGCACTATATAGAAAGTATTTATTGGTATATCACACCCCTGCTTCAATCAGGTTTTTTTTTTGGGGGGGGGGGGGGGCAACTGGTATATCACACGAGTAGAAATTATTTGTTCCAATAGCGTATGGCACTCTGTGTAGCTGCAGTATCGCAGCAGAATCGCACACAACTGCTGCACAATACAAATGCACTATAATATACTTTCTATTTTAGAAAGTATATTATATTATACCCCTCAGTATAGCACACCTATTGATAGCACACCTATACCAGTCCTTAAAAGGACTTTTGTGGCCCTATTAGCTAGCGTTTGGTGTCCCTAACAGCCTGTCCCTGCTCCACACAGCAACCTCTCCCTACACTTGCAAAAGACTGAATGGAAAATGGCGGCCAGATCGGGTTTATTTATAAGGTAGGGGGTGTGTCCATGTGCTGAAATGTCTCAATTGACTGTCCTGTACCACCTGGTGGATGTGTCATGGGCTAAATTTCTTCACAGTGTAAAAGAATATGGTGCCGGCGGACATCGCCATATGTTCACCCGTTCGGTGAACCGCAAACGAGAAAATTACGCCACGAAACCACGCCGGGTGAACCGCAAGGCCATCTCTATTCACAGGTAGGTATGCGATCTCGATCTAGAGGTACGTATATCATCTTTTGTATAAGCTGGAGGTAGATCTAATGTGAAGTTTGAATGAAGTCCTTCAACTCTTCTGTCACTAATGTGTCTTTCCCCGTCATTCTGGTGAGTTTGAGCTTCACTGGGTCTGTAGTCACTTGTAATTTCTTGCAGATTTCTTGATCAATGAAGGTGACGTCACTCTGGGCATCCAGTAGCGCATAGGCATATAACTTCTTGTTCCACCTTTTAGGATTTGGAATGCAAACTGGTACAACCATTGATGTGCCGTTGCTTTCTCCTTCCCTCACTCTGCAAGAGAATACCGATACTTTATTTTCTTCCTCAGTATCTTTAGGTATTGAGTATTTATCATTCTTTGGACGTTCTTCATGTAGTGGTGTAGGATGGCGTCCTTTGCAAACGCTGCATGTGGCCTTTTTCTTACACTCCCTAGTAACATGGCCTTTTCTTAGACATTCGAAACACAGTTGGTTATCCAGTACAATTATTTATTTTTTTCATCTGGGTCTTCTCCTTCAATTGTTGGCACTTGTGTATGGAGTGGTTCTCTCCACAGAACATACATTTGAAGGTAGTCTGAAGATTTGTCCGTTCTGTCTCTCTACTGATCCCAGTAGTGACTTTGGACTTGCTCTCGTAGTTATCTGGACCTTTAGCTGCTGTGTTGGTTGCAAAGCTAGTTGCTCTTGCACGTACTATATATCTCACAGGCCTTGCTTCTAAGGATTTTAAGACGTAAGATGCTGTTACTGGATTACATGCTATCCGTACTTCCTTATTGATGAACTCAGAGAATTCTTTAAAACTTGGGAAGTCCTTACCTAGATTTAACTGTTCAGTCACATAGCGATTCCATCGAGAAGCCACTTCTTCAGGTAGCTTAGTTAGCATTTCTCTTTGTACTAAGAAAGGATGACCATATCTTGCATTCAATTTTTCCCAAGCTTGCTTGTAGGCTTCTTCATCTTTTCTATAGAAGTTACCTTTAAGAACTTCCTTGGCTTCTCCACCAACATATCTCTGAAGGTAGAATAACTTGTCAACTGGACTTAAGCAATGATGCTCAATAATCATCTCAAAACTTGGCTTCCACTCTATGAACTTTAGTACATCTCCCGAAAATACAGTAGGTTCCGGAATGGGAAGTCTATCTAGGACTGTTCTCTGTGGTCTTGCTGGGACAATGGTTGTAACATTCTCCTGAAAATTGCCGTGGCATCTAGGAATAGAATCATCCGGTTCTATTTTCTCACTTAGTTCTGAATTAGGTGAGTCCCTTTCTTCATCATTTCTGGTAGAGATAGAGGGTAAATTCACACACATTTTTCCTAACATTGGACTGGGCCTCTCTTTGTTTTTCTGAGCAGTGATGGAAGGATAATGACTTATTTCCTCACTACATGCTAGAGATTTCCTTCCATTCTCCTGGGCGTATGAAGGAAAGTAGGAGTCTGTTTCTTCACTTAGTACAGATTTGAACCTATGACTACTCTGACTCATATCCTCTTCGTGTACTCTGAGTCTGGCTTCTATGATCTTAACTTCTTTCTGCCTTTCCAGACTTTTCAATTTAGCTTCCATTTGATGTTATTGTGCCTCCATTTCAGCTTCCTTTTGATGGTGCTGTGCCTCCATTTCAGCTTCCATTTGATGGCACTGTGCTTCTATTTGACAGCGCTGTGCCTCAATGGCAGCTTCCATTTCAATTTCTGCTCTCTTGACAGCAAGTTGTTAAGCTAATTCCATTCTTTTGGCTGGAGTATTTGAGGACTCTAATATATGGGTGGCACTTCTGCTAGTAAAGGAAGTCACATTTGAGATTGTGGTTCCCCCTAAGGACCTAGCATAGTCTATCATGAAAAGCTCGTTCATTCTACTTCTTGCTTTAACTTTATCATAATTAGCTGCTAATGATAGTTCTCTCATGAGCTTCACTAAATCTTTAGTGACTGCAGTACATGTGTCCATGTTCCTTACAATATCCTGCGAAGGTGTCGTAACCGACCGCAGGTTGACATATGCTTCCATAAGCTCTGATTCAGATTCTTCTACCGTCTCTATCATATCACTCAAGTTCCCTTTTATACTTTCTTGCTTTAGCTTTTTATGAATGTCTTTAATGTATAATTTCCACTACTCATACATTCTGGCGAACTTTTTTCCTTTCAGTGTTGTTTCTTGCTCCAAATTTTCCAGCTTCTTTAGGGTCGGTTTTCTGGCACGTGATGAACGTCTTAGTTCATCTGCTTGGGCTATATTTGTTTGAGGCAAGACTAATGCTGCATCAGACTCTTCTACCTCAGACAGGTTCCCTTGCTCTTCAACTTCTACTCTATCTTTGCATCCTCTAACAGTGGCATGGTAATACTAGGCTCAGACATTTTACTTTCAATGCTATCACAATCAATACAAATAATAAGATACCTTTAACTTTAATTGCAATACTGACAAAATGCAGAAATAAATGACTTTCACTTTAAATTCAATACTGACAAAATGCAAAAATAAATGACTTTCACTTTAAATGCAATAGAGTCTGTGTATTACAAACTGTCCTTTGTCTTTTATTCCTGAACACGAAAATGTCACTTTATACCAAAACCCATGTGCAATGCTAAGTAATAAGGAAAGCTCTGACCTTATTATGAAGAGCAGGAACAAATGTCAGTCTTAAATGAGACGTGTCTTTTCTTGATATGATGAGATGCTCTGTGCTGACTTGTGATGCTCTGTGCAAACTTGCGATGCTCTTTGCAGACTTGCAATGTTCTGTGCTGACTTGCGATGTTTGTGATGACTTGCAATGCTCTGTGCAGACTTGCGATGCTCTGTGCAGACTTGTGATGCTCTGTGCAGACTTGCGATGCGCTGGCTTGAATACGCTGCTGCAGGCTTTTGGCGGTGGTATATGCTGGCGCTCTGCTGCTCTAATGTGCTCTTTTCTGTGCAAGTTAAAAAGCCTATATAGCTTATATAGCTTCGCCCTCTGAGGGTAATAGTTCCACTGTGGCAGTTACATTAGAAGAATTTTAATATCTCTGACTTTTAGTTTAATCAGACTGTCTATTACTCTGTAATTCCTCTATGGAAACAGTAGGTTTAAAGAGCACACCAAATGCTTGAAATAAATTCATTATTAACTTCAACTTTTCTTCATATAACACTGCTACCTCCACAGCAGATAGTCCAAGTACATAACATGTGTTGAAAACGTATCACAAAATGGCAGTATGCATAAGATGGTGGTTCAACTGTTCAAACTTGTCATTCAACATAAAAAATGGTCTATATATTTCTCTTTTGAGTATTTGTACTCTCACTTTAAGTTATTTAGGCACTTTATGATCTCTCTGAGAGGTATAATTGCTATGGCTAGGCTAATATGTGTATTTTACGAATATTCATAGTATTGTGTATATTACGAATATTCTAAAAGACAAAGTTAGAGCAATATTACGAATATTCGTAAAATACACATATAGATTGTAATTTAGCTAATATAGTGCTATAATCTTTTTTTTTTTTACTCTAATTTTTTTTGCCTCTTCTGAACTTCAGTTTTGGAAAATATATACACTATAAAAAAATTTACTATAGCACTATATTAGCTAAATTGCAGTCTATATGTGTATTTTACGAATTTTCGTAATATTGCTCTAACTTCGTCTTTTAGAATATTACGAATATTCTAAAAGACGAAGTTAGAGCAATATTACGAATATTCATAAAAAACACATATAGACTGTAATTTATGTGTACTGTTATTCCACTTTGGCATACTGCTCCCCGACAAGCGTCCCCGTAACCATGGGAACGCCTGTGCGTTAGAATATACCATCGGATCTGAGCTTTCACGATCTCAGGGAAAACTCAGATCCGATGGTATTTTCTAACCCACAGGCGTTCCAATGGTGACGGGGACGCTTGTTGGGGAAGAGTATGCGAACAACTGTACAGATAGCAAAAAAATAATGGCAAAATTCTAAATAACAAATATATTCACTATATTGCTATGTATTCGTTTTTTTTGAATATTGGTCATTTTATTTTCCATATGAAAACATGATTCCCCCTGCTTAAGTTGCTTGTGGGCCAATGGCTTATTGATCCACAAGCAAGAAGCAGGGAGAAATTATATTTTCAGATGAAAAAAAAATAAATGAATATTCGATTTCGCGAATATATAGAACTCTATTCGAAATATTCGCGAAATCTCAAAGTTACGATATTTGAGAAAAGAATTTGCAATTCGAATATTCGCGCTCAACACTATTGGTCAATACTCCTGCTTAGCAACAACAGTTTAACGCTATTCTTTCAGTTGTTTCTGCTGTGTCATTGAGCTTACCTTACATTATATAATGAATCTTAAAGGCACATTATCTTTTTCTGCTTCTGTGGACACAAAATATAACTATTACATGACATCCAAACATGAAGTCACTGCAAATATCTCTGCTTTTGTCTTTAACAAACAAACATAGGAACTGTATTAAGGTTATTGTCAGGTCTAGCTGTACAAACACACAAGCTATATTAGCAACCTAGGACAGATCAGATCTTAGCTGGCCAGCTACAATTACCATCCCCCCAGTCCCTAGTTTAAACACTCCTCCAACCTTCTAGCCATCTTCTCCCCCAACACCTGTAGCCGAGAGAGAAGTCGCCCAGTTCTCCAGGAACCCAAACCCCTCCTTCCTTCACCAGTTCTTGAGCCACTTGTTAACTTCCCTAATCTCCCACTGCCTCTCTTGTGTGGCCCGTGGTACAGGCAGTATTTTGGAAAATATTACCTTTGAGGTCCTTGCCCTAAGCGTTTAACCTAAATCCCTAAAAAAAAATTTAAGGACGCTCAACCTACCTCTAACTTTGTCATTGGTTCCGATATGGACCATGACCACTGAATCTTCTCCAGTCCCTCCCAGTAATCTGTCAACCCGGTCCGCAATGTGTCGAACTCAAGCGCCAGGAAGACAACACACCGTTTGACGATCCTGGTCTATGCGACAGATCACCCTATCTGTACCCCTAATAATTGAGTCTCCCACTACCAGCACCTGTCTGGCCTGCCCTGCTTTCCTGGTCCCCTGCTTACTGGAGCTGACATTCCCCTGACTGGTAGAGGAAGTGTTCGGCTGACATCCCCCTCATCTGCCAACCTTGCAAACTTGTTGGGGTGTGTCAGATCAGGGCTAGCCTCCCTGGCACTCTACCCTCTACCCCGCTTTCAAACTGTTATCCAGCTAGTTACCTCACTTTCCTCAGCCTCCTCGCTACTAGTGTTGATCACAAATATTCGAATTTCAATTTTTTTTCGCGAATATAGGTACTTCAAAAATTCGCGAATATTTCGAATATAGTTATATATTCGTAATTTCGAATATTCGATTTTTTTCCCGATTTTTTCAGATTTTTTTTTTTTAATTTCTTTTTTTTCTGATTTTTTTTTTTTTTATCAGTACACATGATCCCTTCCTGCTTCTAGCTTGTGGGCCAATAAGAAGGCTGCAATATACTTGACTTTAGGAGTAGTGATGAGCGGCAGGGGTCATATTCGAAAATGCACGATTTTTTTTTCTTGAAAAAATCGGCAAGGTAATGATTGTGTAATATGCAAATTTTCGTAATTCGAATTTTTATTGCGAATTTTTCAACTTTTAGACAAAGAAGATTATAGCACTATATTCGCTAAATTGCTCTATATTCGTTTTTTCGAATATTCGCTATATTGCTATATATTCTTGTTTTAGAATATTACAAATATTCGAAAAAACAAAGTTATAGCAATATAGCGAATATTCGAAAAAACACGAATATAGAGCAATTTAGCTAATATAGTGCTATAATCTTCTTTGTCTAATAGTTGTAATTTTTTTCTCATCTGAAGTTCAGATTGGAAAAAAATTACAACTATAAAAAAAAGATTCTAGCACTATATTAGCTAATTGCTCTATATTCGTTTTTTTCGAATATTCGCTATATTGCTATAACTTTGTTTTTTCGAATATTTGTAATATTCTAAAACAAGAATATATAGCAATATAGCGAATATTCGAAAAAACTGTTATAGCAATATAGCGAATATTCAAAAAATCGAATATAGAGCAATTTAGCTAATAGTGCTATAATCTTCTTTGTCTAATAGTTGTAAGTTGAAAAATTCGCAATAAAAAATTAGAATCCGAAAATTCTAATTACTAAAATTCGCATATTACACAATCATTACCTTGCCGATTTTTTTCAAGAAAAAAAATCGTGAATTTTCGAATTTTCGAATATTCGACGAATATTCTAAAAAATATTTGCGAAATATCGCGAATTCGAATATGACCCCTGCCGCTCATCACTACTCGCTACCACACTCCCCCACATCTACCCCATAGAGTGCTTGCTCAGTGAGCAGCAAACTCTTTTCCAAATTGTTAACGCCTCTCAGTGTTGAAACTCGCCCGGTTAGATACTCAATGTGGAATTCCAAACAGGCATTTTGCTCACATTTTGAACAAATATATGCACCCTCAAACAGCTGTTCCAGGACTGCATACATTAGACAAGATGTTGGAGGCATGGGCATCACTAGGTTAAAACATTCGGGGCCTTGGCCCCAGATGTTTTGTCCCAGGCCCCGAATGTACTGCCTGCTAATAAAAAAAAGTGTAACTACTAACCAGGGATGCACTGCAGGAGCTGAAGGACCTGTGATGACATCACAGTCAGGTGATCTGTGCTAGAGGCAGAGCTCTGTGGTGGAGAAGGACCTTTGATGATGTCACCGTCATGTGATAAGTGCAGGAGGGGGCGGAGCTAAGCTGTGAAGAGAACTAGTGGAGAAGACCCTGACTGTGATGGCTTCTGTGACTGAGGAGAGGTAAGTGAAGGGATGGATACAGTGTGAGAGCCAGAGGAATGCTGGGAGTTGTAGTTCTGCTCTCTCACACCACCTCCCTGCTTGGTTGAGAGAGTGATGTTATTTACAAGAGACTGTATGTTAGGGCTGAACAGAGGGGTGGTATTTACATGTGAACTGTATATTGAAGGGGCTGAAGGGAGAGGAGTGATGTTATTTACATGGGACTGTATATTGAATGGGGCTGAAGGGAGGGGGTGATGTTATTTACATGGAACTGTATGCTGGAGGGGCTGAAGGGAAGGGAGTGATATTATTTACATGGGACTGTATGTTGGAGCGGCTGAAGGGCGGGGAGTGATGTTATTTACATGGGACTGTATCTTGGAGGAGAGTGATGTTATTTAGGTCATGTCACAGCAGTTTAAGTAGCGTCCATAAATAACCAGTTAGAACCAATTGTAGTCTATGTGGCTGTTCATACGGCAGTTTTTTTTTTTTAAAGGTCTAGTAAATAGCGGCCAACAAAAAAATAGGACATGTCCTATTTTTGGCCATGAAATCAATGGGGCCATTTTTACCAGAGCCGTCTAGACAGGAGCGTGCCCGTTTAACAGCTGATAAAAACAGGTACAGTGCGGATAAATAATATTTCAGGAGTTAAAATAATTTTAAAAGTACTCACCTCCTCCAAAGCACAGGGACACATGCTGTGGGCTATATTATTAATGCTGGGGGCCAATAAGCATTATTTACAACTGGGGCCATTACTGGGGGTTGGGATAAGCCAATGAAATTCATCCATTTTTAAAAAGCCAGATAGCGAGAAAATGGACGCACAAAGGGTTAGAAAATGGTTAGAAGTGCGTCTGCTTCTAAACGCCTATTTATTTATTTATTTAACATTTGTGTGCATGTAGCCTTACATGGAACTGTATGATGGAGGCAGTTTTGGAGGGAGTGATGTTTCTTACATGGGACTGTGTGTTGTATGAGGCTGAAGGGAGGGAATGATGTTTTGTACATGGGACTGTATGTTGGAGGGGCTGAAGACAGGGGATTGATGTTATTTACATGGGCCTGTATGTTGGAGGAGGCAGAAGAGATGGCGTGATGTTATTTACATGGGACTGTATGTTGGAGGAGGCAGGAGAGATGGTGTGATGTTATTTACATGGGACTTGCATGGTGGAGGGAGGGAAATTATGTTATTGGGTCTGTATGTTGGAATGGCTGGGGCATAATAATTTCTGGGGGCACTACAGGGAGGATAATAACTATAGGGGACTCATGGGGTATCTGTGGCTGAGACTTTATGGGCACATCTGAGGAACTTCAAAGGTGCATCTGAAGAACTTCATGAGGGGATCTGGGGCACTGCAGACAGGGATCTAAAGTTAAGGAACTGTTAAGGAATTTGAGGCCAAGACACTGTAAGGATGCCTCTGAGGCACTGATGCGGTCATGTGGGGCTGAGGCGCTGATGGGGGATTTAAGGCTGAAGGACTGTATGGGGCATCTGAGGCACCTTGTGGAGGCATCTGAGGCACTGGGGGATATCATGTAATGCTAAGGCACTGTATGGAGCCTTCTGAGGCTGAGGCAATGTATGAAGATATTTTAGTTCAAACCACTGATGGAGACATCTGAGATTCAGGAGTTGACAGAGCATTTAAGGTTGAGCCAAGGATGGGGTTGTCTGAGAGTGAGGCACTAATAGGTCTTACATTCCTGTTACACACTGCAAAGTGAAAACTGGAGAAAAAATAATAAAATACTGTAAACTTTAGCTTTCCTCTCACCAGCAACAGTTTTCTACATGGAGGCTCCATCTTTCTCGATGAGATCTAGTTGATGCATTACCGTCCTTCTTTGGGATCCATTTTGTACTTTAAATAGAATATTGAAATTCTACGAATGACACCCAGACTCACACCAAGTTCTACCTGGGCAACCCCAGTCTGTAGGCACATATATAGGTACCCGTCAGGCACCGGTCTGCTAAATTACACAATTCCTGTAGCTGTCACAAAAACTGAACCAAACGAGAAAGATAAGAAAATGTCCCCATTTCTTTTCCCGCATGACATTCTCTTAAGTGACAATCTGCAGCTAATTGCTTAGAGTTTAGTGAATTGCATGCCATAAACCTTGGTTGCAGAAGACTCATCCTGCACTGAATTAGTTTAATGTCCTCATTAGCACAGGCTTAAGATGCGTTTCCTTCTTGTCTGATAACGTCCCGCAGGTTGGCTCTGATTTCCCTCTCGACACAACATTTGAGCGCAACGTGATTTCCTCTGGAGTTATGGAAAATAATGACGCGGGCTAATGAATGTCTGAGAATAATTCAGGTGTGAGGGCTCCAAGTAATAGAGCAGAACAGCCTCATTTACTAGACATGACTGGATTTTTTTTAACATTATGTTGGGATTTTTTTATGTATTCAACTGTATATAGACAAGTCTTACCAAATGATGAGGAGGGCTCAAAGTTCATATGATTCTGTCCAGAATTAAGATCAGGACTAAATGGATCCTCTGATCAGCAAATGGTTTGGTACTGGCTAGACTGTATTAGGTTCTCACCTGGTGAGGTGTATCCACTTTGTTCAGTAGAGCTGATCTTGAGTAGCACGGATAGCATGGGTACTATTGCAACAGGAGAACCAGTGTATACCAGGCAAACCAGAACAGAACTGTAGTTATGATGCAGAAAATCTGGAAGTTTAACACAGTAGAATAAAACAGAAGGCTGATGTAGCAGAGTACTGGAGACTGTTGTAGCAGAGCTGATGCAGAACAGTTACTGAAGGCCAGTGTAACAGAGATGATGCAGTAAAGTGCTGGAAACCAAAGTTGCTGGATGGATGTAACAGAGTACTGGAGACTGAAATAGCAAAGCTGATCTGCCGAATTGCAGAAGCAGTAGAGTTGAGTGGCCAGTGTGCGGGCACACCAGTAAACAAGATGGCATCCCATCGCCTGAACCAGGTTTTAATGACAAGGCAGCATTGGATCCAGCACAGATGAGTGACATCTGGAGTGTGGAGTCTAAGGAATCCCCACATTCTTCACCCTGAAACACTTCCAGACCAGTGCTGTAACTGTACGGCGCATCCGGCAGAGCTGCTGTTTTGATGTGAACTGCCTCCAACCAGGGGCGTTGCTAGGGTCTCAAAAGATCCGGAGCCCAAGCCGCAATGCATATGGCCCCAGTTAACGCCCTCTGCCCGCACAAGCACTAAAGACATTTTACTTGCTTTACTTGCTGCATAGACACTATTAAACATACAGAAGTATATAGCAGCACATGCCTCTCACATCCAGAGCCTCCCACGTGGCGTCTCTATTGATCTTCTCTGTCATAATAGTGCTCCTCCAAGTCCCACCAATAGTAATTTCCTACTAGAATGCCCCCATTAGGAATACTGCCCCCTACAGTGCCCCTAATCGTGATAATGCTCCCCAAGAGTGCCTCCATTAGTAGAAGAGCCCTCGAGTGTTAATAATGTCCTCACACAGCCCCGCAGTAGAAATAAGGCCCCCCTATTGTTCCCCCAGTGGTAATAAAGCTCTATTAAATCCCCATCAGTTCCTTAGTCTCAGATGCCCCATACGGTGCCTCAGCCTCCAATAGAGTCCTTCAGATGCTTCATGAGCGCCATCACAAGGTGGATGTGAAACTGCACCACTTATCCTCTGACAAGGCTCTATAAGACCTGGACATTTTCATGACATAAAGAAAGAAGAAGCTGAAATGATCTCCACCTCACCAGGCCCCAAGTTTATCTTGTAATCTTGAACTACACCAACAGCTGCATTCAAAGTCCTGACAACAGGAAAATAGCTGAATTGTGAATGCAGCTCTGGAGGTGTACAATGCAATGTAACTCAAGATCTCTTAGTACCAGATAAGCAAAGCTAAAGCTCTACTAATATATAAATTGCAGAATTGTGAAGGCTGCTCTGGAGGTATGCAATTCAATGTAACTCAAGATATCTTAGTATAAGATAAGCAATGGGTAAAGCTCTACCAATATATAAACTGCAGAATTGTGAAGGCTGCTCTGGAGGTGTACAATATAATGTACCTCAAGATTTCTTAGTATAAGCTAAGCAATGCTAAAGCTCTATCAATATATAAACTGCTGAATTGTGAAGGCAGCTCTGGAGGTGAACAGTAAAATGTACCTCGCGATCACTTGGTGCGCGTTTAGTAAAACAATGTAATTGCAGATCTCCTCCACACTGTATGTAAATGTGAGCTCCTCAAGTGTCGCTATTACACATGCAGACACCTCTTCAGTATATTTACATACTCTTCTTCAGGATCCTTGTCTGCATTTATTATACAATGTAACGTTTGAGTATTACAAGGGCTCTTTGCCGTTTCCTGATACATTGATTGAGGCTGGATTGATTCCCCGCGCACAAGAAACATTTGCCCGAGATGGATTGAAAGCTTAACATAAATGAGAACAAATATACGATATTGGTCCAGACATGTTTGAATGTGACGTGAGATGATATTAAGCAGAGGGTCAGCCGCTTCTGACTCACAGAGTCTGGTCGATTAAAATTGAATTCACCGTCTACTGAAAAGTACAAAATAAAATATGTTATTATTCAGCCCTGCGCCGCAATCATCTCCTCCTCTGCCGAAGCTTCCCCGGGACCATGTTAATTAATTGATGCCTAACAACATATGTCACAAATATTTAACATTCTGATTAGCTGGGAGAAATGAAATGAAATGAAATGTAACATAATATCTGCGGCTCAGACAATATTGTCTTTATCCACAGATACATATATAATCCAATTCTTCTTTATTAAACTAATATTAGACTTTCAGATTGTGTACACACAATAGGACACCATTCAGCAAAGAGCTCATTTCAGAAGGTGCTCAGTATGGTTAGAAAATAAGCGCACCTTCCCATGCAAAGATCACGTCTTTTTAAGATATTGTGGGGCATTGTACTGTAAGGGTCTATTCACACGTCCGTTGTTTCTTTCCTGATCTGTTCCGTTTTTTGCTGACCAGATCTGGACCCATTCATTTTCAATGGGTCCTGAAAAAAATCAGACATTGTGCTGTCCGATTTTTTTCAGGACCCATTGAAAATGAATGGGTCCAGATCTGGTCCAGATCTGTTCAGCAAAAAAACGGAACAGATCAGGAAAGAAACAACGGACGTGTGAATGGACCCTAAGACTGTATGATCCCATGGTCAGTATGCATCCTGGTGGATAGCGTTGATATGGCTGAATAGGTTGCAACTGTTTATTCCTAGTTGTTTCAGCCATGTAAGATAGTGTTGAGCAAATCAAAGTGCACTAAGTGGACTTCGATCCGAATTTCAGGATAAATTTGATTCACCGCAAAGCTGAATTTCCTCGTGCTTCGTGGTAACGAATCGATTTAACCTTAAATAGTGTATAAAACCAAAAAAATAATCATACTTACTTTATCCATTTGCTTCCCACGGGCCGTCCGCCACCGCCATCTTGCTTGAAGATCTTGGCAGAAATCCCGTCCCCGGTGATGTATGAAGTCACCACGTCACCAGATCTTCAAGCAAGATGAGCAAATGGATGAGGTAAGTATTATTTTTTCAAATTTGACACTGAGATGCTGCGATCATGTATGAACGTGGCATCTGAGGGGTACAATGACAGGTAGAGGGGTGCAATCGCCGCTCCTTGTCATTGCACCCACTACTTACAAAGAAATACACTTCGTGACAAAGTAATTCATCACAAAGCAAATTTTTTAGTAAAACTGGGTAAAGCAGTCGAATCGAACTTTTCAACAATTCGCTTATCACTAATGTTAGACCTCATCAGTGTGAGGAATGGAACACTATGGGGTAGGGTTACAGGTTTGGTGTGATGGGATGAACATAAAACAGCCCAAAAAAAGGTATTCACTGGATGACGGTGAAGTATATGGTATGAGTTTAATTAGCAAGTTGCTTCAGCCTTGATAGACCTCATCAGTGCAGGAAATTGTGCATTGCATTATATTGAGTAGGGGTACAGTTTGGTGTGATGGGATGGAAATAAAAATGCAACAAAACGCAGCTACTAGATGACTGTAAAGTATGTTAACAGTTTAATTAGCAATTTGTTTCAGCCCCGATAGATCTCATCAGTGCAAGGAATAGAATATTTAATGATATGGAGTAGGGAGTGGGGAACAAGGAACCTGCATGTTTTTGGGGAGATGGGATAAATCAAAGCCAAAGCCAGTGAATTCTTAATTATATAAGAATTCACTGCGTAAAGAAACACTAAACTAAACAAAAAGTCTTTATTGGTATACAGAAACCTCCCACGTGTTCGGGTAAATGAGGCAAAATACAGAAGACGTGGTCTATAGTAAGTATCCACTCTATTTACAGGCTGACTATAATTAGTGCATGTATAAAGCTGCAGCCTGCTCTCCCGGTAATCATTGGAGGCCATTTGGCACCAGGAGAGGTAAGGCATAGTGTGGACTAAGCAGCATGTGGCGCCTGCATCCCCTGAATGTAATGGATGCCGGTCTGGCACTAAAAGAGGTGATATTTAGCACAAGTCCCTGTCCTAAAGAGATCACCTTGCCGGGGCGACCAGGCACAAACAATTTTGTACAAAATGTACAGTATATAATGAGCATAGCATTAGCACCAGGGCCTGTTCTGTAGTGAGTATGACGCTATTTTATATATTTTTTGATTTGTGTTTGCAGAGTGCTGTTCCATTGTGTTTGTTTTTGCTCTTGGGTTTACAGCCATGTTGACCGGCACCTTTACATTGGGATGTTCAGACTAACCCCCTTTTTTTTTTCATTACCAGTTATAGCCTTTTTTTTCTGCACTTAATGAACCCCACCATCATCATCATAGGTTGGTGGTCGGTATGCACTAATATATGCTTATGGGAATAAAAGGGCAAAAAACACCAGTATATGCCACTCGCAAAGACTGTGTCTAGGATTTGACTGCATATATACACATGAACTGCATTAATTGGGTCCAGCCACTGGATACCCGTGGTCCAAACATCACATGGACTGGCCAGTCACTATATGTGAATAGTGTTGCAGTCAACCCCAACTCAGATGCAAGATGAAAGGCCAATATCCCACTCAGTTGCCCTCAGGTATATGTCACTGTATAGTTAAATGACAGACCCAGAGGTATTGCACTGACACGTCAATGCACTTAACGCTCTACAGTTCAACATACAGTGTCCTGACAAAAGTACCAGGACCAGCTGCCGCGCTCTATGCTCTCTAGGTTTACATGCTCAATGCATGTCTCCATATCATGTATGGGTCATCGGGAGCTAAACCGGACCAGAGCACAGACCAACTAAGGAGCATAGTGACGTCCGCCACATGGGTGATATGTGGCAGCATCTCCAGTGCTAGTGTGGCCACGGAGATGGGATAAAAAATAAAAATGTAACAAAAAAGTATCTAATGAATGTGAAGTGCATGTTTTAATTCAATCTGCAACCTGTTTCAGCCCTGTTCAACCTCCTCAGTTCAGGGAATAGAGCATTTATTTATATGGGAAAGGGGTACATTTTTGGATTGATGGGATGAAAACTAAAATGCAATAAAAAGTATCCACTGGGTGAATGTTAAGTAGACAAGTTTTGTCAGCAATTTTTTTCAGCCCCGTTAGACCTCATCAGTGCAAGGAATAAAACATAGTTATATGGGGTAAAGGTATGGATTTGGTTTGATGAGATCAATATGAAAATGCATACAATCACAGAAAATAATGCTCCAAAACAATAGATGCAAACACAATACATGGACTAAGCCCTCACTCTAATAATACAATCTGAGACTCTTAGCCAATATATTTTAATCAAAACACATCTGTGCCCACCTACCTGCGCCACAGTGTTCTTGGTCAGGCTGGTCCTACTTTAAACCTACCTATGCCGTATAGGCATCTACATTCAGGAGATCAGACCCCACACATATAGTGTGCTGCTCTTAGTTACATCTGTGTGCACCAAGCAACCGATGAGAGGAGGAGTACGCACAGCTATATGTGCCACCTAATCAAGGTCATCTATTAGATAGGTGGGGCAAAAGTGCACAAGAATGCTACTCCCCAGATAATAGAAGCGCATTGACACCTAAAGATGCATTCATGTGCACTTTTGCCCCACCTATCTAATAGGTGACCTTGATTAGGTGATACATATAGTTGTGCGGCAGGGTCTGCTCTCTTGAATGTAGATGCCCATACGGCATAGGTAGGTTTAGAGTAGGACCTGCCTGACTGAGACCACCTTGGCGCTGGTAGGCAGGCACAGATGTGTTTTGATCAAAATATATTGGCTAAGAGTCTCAGATTTTATTATTAGAGTGAGGGCTTAGTCCATGTATTGTGTTTGCATCTATTATTTTAGTGCATTATTTTCTGTGATTTTTATAAATGTAGCCATGCACATATTCACTGTCATATCGTGCAGGATGTTCTGTATCTTTTGTCCATGATTTTTTAAAATATAAAAATGCAACAAAAAAGTATCCACTGGATGACACGTGAAATACACGTTATTAATTTTATTAGCAATTTGTGCCAGCCATATTAGATCTCATCAGTGGAAGGTACAGAACATTTAATTACGTGGAGTCGGAAGTGGGCAACAAGGAACCGGCATGTTTTTTGGGAGATAGCAACCTGCCTAAGGAAAGCTTTTGTCTGGCCCCAAAACACATTGCCCGGACAACTGTAAATAAAGTGATTGCTGCTAAATCTGTGAATCCTTACCATCCCACCTTGGCTGCACCGATGTCCCATTCCTGTTCCTCCCTCCTCTTCTTCTTCATATCACAAAGACTCATTTTAAGGTGCCGAGGATAAGCCATCTAATTCATTCTTGTTACCTGTGTGGCCAACTATGCAACCTATTAGATTGTAAGTGTGCCTCTCTCCCTCTGTACTAGTCTGTTAATAGTTTCCTGCTTATTGTATTTGTATTGTCTCTATTATGTATGTGTAACCCCCTCTTGATGTATAGCTCCATGGAATTAAAGGGGTTATCCGAGTTTTCTCTATATATGTTATGGTGGTTTATAAGATTATAAAAAATACATTTGTAATTTACTCACATTATTTATTCTGCAGGCTTTCTGAACTGCCGATGTGGGTCACGTGACCCCTGGCGTCATCCACCAGGCTCCCGTGGTGACGTCTCGTGTACAGGCTTCTCCCTGCCTTAGGGAGTGGCCCGGCTCTGTACACGTCAGAGCCTTGTGTCTCCGCCCCCCCCCCCTCTCCTGCCGCGGCTCCTGTGAGGTATCGCGCATGCCGTGATCCTTACCAGTGTCGATAGCAGTGCAGAAAGATTCAACAGTGTGCCCGCTCCCTCCCTGTGATCCTATCTAAGCTATATGACAGCTATATGTATTTAAGCTATTTGACAACTATATGTATGTAAGCTATATGGCAACTATATGTATCTAAGCTATATGGCAACTATATGTATCTAAGCTATTTGTCAGCCATATGTATCTAAGCTATATGACAACTATATGTATCTATGAGTACACTTTCCATTAATGGGGATCTATCGGACGGCAAGTCTGGTGCCAGCAGCCAACTTGCTCCCGGCCTCCACAACGTTCACCCAGTGTGCCGTCATGGTGAGGTTCGTGTTAAACAGACTCTTGGCTACTGAGACTGGACTTGTAGGTGAGGGCCTGCTGCCGCTTTGCTGACTCTGGATAACTTCTAGGCGATCGCACATCCCCGTGACGGCGATGATCCATTTGGATGTCTGCCATATCAACTTTGGAGCAATTTTTTAACAAGGACCTTCGAGTATAGCACGGTTTTGCTTGTCCTTTCCACCAGAGGAATGAGAGATGAGAAGTTATCTTTGTAGCGGGGGTCGAGAAGGGTGAACAACCAGTAATCCGTGTTGTCTAAAATGCGTATAACACGCGGGTCGTGGGAAAGGCAGCCTAACATAAAGTCAGCCATGTGTGCCAGAGTACCAACAGGCAAGACTTTGCTGTCGTCATCAGAAGGTGAGCTGACCCTGTAAAAGATTGTAGGTGAGGGCCTGCAGGTGAGCTGACCCTGTAAAATATTATATGCGAGGGCCTGCAGGTGAGCTGACCCTGTAAAACATTATATGCGAGGGCCTGCAGGTGAGCTGACCCTGTAAAACATTATATGCGAGGGCCTGCAGGTGAGCTGACGCTCTAAAACATTATATGCGAGTGCCTGCTGGTGAGCTGACGCTGTAAAACATTATTAAAAATGGCGTACTGTATATGTCACAGAAAGCCACACACTATGGACACTAGATTAGGCCCAGATTATTAGAATTTGCCCTAAAGAAACAGTTTTTGGATGGTGTACTGTATATATCACAGATGTGTATTACACACACACTAAAGGCAATAAATGTGGCGCGGATTATTTTAACTTAAGCAAAAAGACACAGTCTGCAGATGATGTACAGTATATGTCACTAATAGGGATTTAAAAAAAATACCTTGCTGCTGTCAAACACACACACAGTAGTCCTTGAAAGGACTTTGGGGTCTTTGAAAAGCTTTTGGTAGTAAAAAGAGCACATTTCTCTCCCTGCACTATCTGTCCCTTCCTCAGCACTGATGTCCCTGAGACTGATCAATTTAGCGCAGGTAAAAATATATTGCTGCTCTAAAACACACACATAGTAGTCCTTAAAAGGACTTTTGGGTCTTTGAAAAGCTTTCTGCGAATAATAACTGTGAATTTCGCTCCCAACACTGCCTTTCCCTTCCTACGCTCTGCTCTCCCTGACTATGACTGATCCGAGCACGTGTCATCATGTATAGCACCCGATGACGTGTTCCGGCCAGCCAATCACTGTAATGCAGGCAGCCAACATGGCTACTGGCATTACAGTGATGGCAGTACCTACCTGAACGTTTATTGGCTGCTTAGCAGCCGCGAAACGTGCGCGGATGAGACTCGAGCATGGCGCTCGAGCACACGTGGTACTCGGCCGAGCACCGCCATGTGCCAAGCGTAGTGATGCTCGAGCCGAACAGGTATTCGGCCGAGCATGCTTGCTCATCGCTAGTGTTTGTATTCTTCTTTACAAACTCAAACATTCACTATATAAACTGAAAAATGTTTGAAGATTTTGCTTTCCTTTGAATCACTTCACTAATATTTAGTTGTATAACCGCTGTTTCTGAGAACTGCTGGATGTCTGTGTTACATGGAGTCAATTAACTTCTGGCCCCTGTGACCAGGTTCTCCAGCCCAGGATGATTGGACTACATTCCACAGTTCTTCTATATTTCTTGGTTTTGTCTCAGAAACTGCATTTTTGATGTCACCCCACAAGTTTTCTATTGGATTAAGATCTGGGGATCGGGCCGGCCGCTCCATAACGTCAATCTTGTTGGTCTGGAACCAAGATGTTGCAGGTTTACTGGTGTGTTTAGGGTCGTTGTCTTGTTGGAACACCCATTTCAAGGGCATTTCCTCTTCAGCATAAGGCAGCATGACCCCTTCAAGTATTCTGATAGATTCAAACTGATCCATGATCCCTGTTCTGCGATAAATAGGCCCAACACCGTAGTATGAGAAACATCCCCATATCATGATGCTTGCGCCACCATGCTTCACGGTCTTCATAGTGTACTGGGGCTTGAATTCAGTGTTTGGGGGTCGCCTGACAAACTGTCTCCGACCACTAGACCCAAAAAGAACAATCGTACTTTCATCAGTCCACAAAATGTCTCTTTAGGCCGGTCAATGTGCTCTTTGGCAAATTGTAACCTTTCCACACATGTCTTTTTTTCCACAGTGGGACTTTGCGGGGGCTTCTTGCAGATAGCTTGGCTTCACATAGGCGTCTTCTCATTGTAACAGTACTCACAGGTAACTTTAGACCTTCTTTCATCTTCCTGGAGCTGATTGTTGGCAGAGTCCTTACCATTTTGGCTATTCTTCTATCTATTCGAATGGTAATTTTTCGCTTTCTTCCACGTCTTTCAGGTTTTGGTTGCCATTTTAAAGCATTTTCGATCATTTTAGCTGAGCGGCCTATCATTTTCTGCACTTCTTTATATGTTTTCCCCTCTCCAATCAACTTTGTTCAGAAGAACAGCGTACCTTGATTACAATGTCTGGAACGACCCATTTTCCTCAGAATTTCAGAGAGAAAGGCACTGTAACCAGCATGTACAACATTTGCTGCCTTCCTTCCTTCCTTAAATAAGGGAAATAATTGCCACCTGTTTTTCAAAGAATGAATGACCTCACTCATTGAACTCCACACTGCTATTATTTTGAACATGCCCCTATAGCTTATATACAGTGATATATACAGTGCCCGCCCCTTTAACAGAGACCTCCACAGTGCCCTACCCTTTATTATTGACCTCCACAGTGTCCGTCCCTTTAGCAGTGACTGCCCCTTTAACAGTGACCTCCACAGTACCTGCCCCTTTAACAGTGACCTTTACAGTGCCCGCCCCTTTAACATTGACCACCCCTTTAACAGTGGCCTTTATAGTGGCCGCCCCTTCAACAGTGACCTCCGCAGTGCCTGCCACTTTAACAAAGACCTCCACAGTGCCCGCCCCTTTAACAGTGAACTCCACAGCGTCCATCCGTTTAATAGTGGCCCCTGCCCCCATGCATGTAGCAGTGTAGTTGTGCCGTCATACATCATATGACTGAATATTTCAGGACCCGCGAACTGCTAAAACCTGTGATCAGTTGTTATGGCAACCTGGAGTAGGACCTGCGAGCTTCTATTGGCTGATAAGGGACATGTGACCGTGTGTATGGCAGTTAAGAGTTAAGTGAAAGGCTGGCAGGCTTGTATTGGCTAATGCAGGTCATTTTTTGGGAATATCTCGGGAACGGTACGTCATAGAGAGCTGAGACCCCTGCAAGATTTTGCAGAAAACATACATACACACACACATACATACATATATATGTCCTTTTTTATATATATATGTAGAATATATACAGTATACTGTCCTCTGTAGTATATATATAGTATACTGTCCTCTATATTGTATATACAATATACTGTCCCCTGTAGTGTATATATATATACATGTATACAGCATAATGTCCTCTGTAGTATATATACTGTATACTCTTCTCTGTAATATATATATATATAGCAAAGAAAGTCCGCAGCACTCCTTGAAGTAAAAAATTTGGTCTTTATTCACACATGTCAAATGTTGACAACGTTTCGGTTCTCTCACAGAACCTTTCTCAAGTCAGGCACCTGAGAAAGGTTCTGTGACAGAACCGAAACGTTGTCAACATTTGACATGTGTGAATAAAGACCAAATTTTTTACTTCAAGGAGTGCTGCGGACTTTCTTTGCTGTCTTCCGTCCTGAATCGAGGGACCACTGCGGGCACCCTACATCTGTGTGACAAAGGGAGTGCTGCCAAATTTCTATGGATCTATATATATATATATTTATATATTAGTAATAATAATAAAAAAAATTATTTATATAGCACACCGCTTTAGAAATTCATAGAGTTCATGTACGAAACAAAACTAACCGGCTAATATGCAATTGAAACACTAGGAGTCAGGGCCCTGCTCGCAAGAGCTTACAATCTATGAGGAATTGAGGTGACACATCAGGTAGTTGATTGTGATAAGTAGGATTTGAGCCATTATTGAACTGACAGGAGTGGTGCCGGCCGATCTGCTTCAGGTTTGGGACTAATAGAGGATGGGGTTCAGGCCAGAGGAGTTGGTGGCGGGAGGCTTAGTCAGGGAATAGTCAGTTTAGGTAGCTTGATAAGCCTGCCTGAAAAGATGTGTTTTTAAGGCATGTTTGAAGGTGGAGAAGTTGTGGATTGACCTAATATTCCGGGGCAGAGTAAAATTGAAGGCATACTGAACCAGCATGGCTACCACAGCATCTTGCAGCGGCATGCTATTCCATCCGGTTAGCGTTTAGTTGGACCATCATTTATTTTTCAACAGGACAATGACCCCAAACACACCTCCAGGCTGTGTAAGGGCTATTTGACCATAAAGGAGAGTGATGGGGTGCTGCGCCAGATGACCTGGCCTCCACAGTCACCGGACCTGAACCCAATCGAGATGGTTTGGGGTGAGCTGGACCGCAGAGTGAAGGCAAAAGGGCCAACAAGTGCTAAGCATCTCTGGGAACTCCTTCAAGACTGTTGGAAGACCATTTCAGGTGACTACCTCTTGAAGCTCATCAAGAGAATGCCAAGAGTGTGCAAAGCAGTAATCAAAGCAAAAGGTGGCTACTTTGAAGAACCTAGAATATGACATATTTTCTGTTGTTTCACACTTTTTTGTTATGTATATAATTCCACATGTGTTAATTCATAGTTTTGATGCCTTCAGTGTGAATCTACAATTTTCATAGTCATGAAAAGAAAGAAAACTCTTTGAATGAGAAGGTGTGTCCAAACTTTTGGTCTGTACTGTATTTTGTAAGGGATCATCTCTTGGGGGGGGGGGGGGGGAGGGGGTCACACTCACAGATATCTTCGCAGACAAGGTTACAATGTCCAAACTCTTGATTTATTTCAAACACTTCAGCAAAGCACATGTTACAATATATATACAGTATACTGTCCTCTGTAGTATATATATAGTATACTGTCCTCTGTAGTATATATATAGTATACTGTCCTCTTTCATGTTAATTAATTTACACAGTTTAGTGTCATCTGCAAAAATTGATATTTTACTATGCAAGCCTTTTACAAGATCAATAATAAATATATTGAAGAGAATAGGGCCCAATACTGACCCCTGAGGTACTCCGCTAGTGACAGTGACCCCTCAAATACTGACCCCTGTGGTACCCCACTAGTGACAGTGACCCAATCTGAGTGTGTACCGTTAATAACCACCCTCTGTTTTCTATCACTGAGCCAGTTACTTACCCACATACAGACATTTTCTCCCAGACCAAGCATTCTCATTTTGTATACTAATCTTTTATATGGGTCAGTATCAAAGAAGTCCAGATATACGGCATCCATTGATTCGCCGCGGTCAAGTCTAGAACTTACCTCCTCATAGAAACTGATTAAATTAGTTTGACATGACCGATCCGTCATGAAGCCATGCTGATATGGTGTTATTTGCTTATTTTCATTGAGGTCCTCCAAGATAGCATCTCTTAGAAAACCTTCCTACAGTTTACCCACGGCAGATGTGATGTTTGACTTACTGGCTAATAGTATTCAGGCTCTGTGTTTGATGCCTTTTGAATATTGGCACCACTTTTGCTAAGCACCAATCCTGCGGAACATTCCCTGTCAGTATATTGTCCTTAAATATCAGAAATAAGGATTTGTCTATGGCATTTCTTAATTCTCTTAGGATACGGGGGTGTATGCCACCTGGTCCCAGCTCTGATCTTTTTAAGACGCCTGGGTCAGACAGGCCACTTTTAATGGGGACTTTACTTTTACATTCTGCATTTCATCTGACAGTTTATTTTGCTCAGTGAATACAATAGAGAAAAAAATATTTAACAGCTTTGTTTTCTCCTCGTCGCTCTCTGCGACTTCCCCCTCATTACTCTGTAGAGGCCGACACCTTCAGATTTATACTTTTTACCATTTATATGACTGAAGAACATTTTAGGGTTAGTTTTACTCTCTTTGGCAATGGATCTCTCTGTCTCCAGTTTGGCTGCTTTTATTTGTCTTTTACATATTCAATTTTTTTCTTATATTTTTTCAATGCTTCCTCGCTCCCCTCCTGTTTTAGCGATTTAAATTATTTATTTGTGTCATTCATTGCGCCCTTTACATTTCTGTTCATCCACATTGTGTTCAGGGCCGCGGACTGGAAATGCGGATGCGGACAGCACACTGTGTGCTGTAAGCATCTTTTCAGGCCCCATTGAAAATAAATGGGTCTGCACTCATTCAATATGCGGAACGGATCAGAATCCATTCTACGGACGTCTGAAGGGACCCTAAGAGGCATTTCATTTTTTTCCATCTGTTTCTTTTCTGTCTTGTCGGCCGTCCGACGATCCGTTCGCCCTATTTGTACCCCTAATAATCAAGTCTCCCACTACTAGCACCTGTTTGGCCTGCCCTGCTCTCCTGCCATCCCTGAACTGGCATCCCCCTCATCCGCCAACCTTGTGTCAGATCAGGGCTAGCCTCCCTGCCACTCTTCCCTCTACCCTGCTTTCTAAATATTCTTTCGCAAAACCGAGCCTCATTCCCCAGAGGAATCAACAGGATGCAACGTTAGACAGTTGACCTATTTCTAGAAGACGCAGTCTCATGGACTAGGCTGCATGTTGTGTGAGCTCTGCTCTATCAATTTCCTCCACAAAGCAAAGCTGCCCTTGCTCCCTGAGAAATCAGTGGAAATCAATTACATCCTCCAAAATGTGAGATAGACATTTGATCTTCCCATAGAAGACACAGGTTCTGAACTCTTCATATACTTAGGACAGGAAGTATGGGAGAGCCGTGGAGCTGCAATACCAGGACCCTGGCACAAACTAGGGGGAAAAAAATCTACAAAGAGCTAAAAAAACATAAAAAATTGACAATAAAAATATGAGTTAAATGCATGTTGTTATCCAGCAGAGTCTGGCTGGGAATGATGAGCACCGGTGACAACATAATAACAGCCTGGTCAGGGCGCAGCATGAAAAGGACACTGACGTTGATGGGTTTAATGTAGTGGAAAAGCAGCTGAGACTTTTAAAAGAACACAAGAAGTCAACAACAACGACATGATCATACTTATTAGCGCTATTGATGGCTCGGGCCTGTGTCACCATGGCTGCCTGCTGACCTGGAGCAGTCATTCTTTAAAGGAGTCATTTGTGGATGTTGCAAAACAGATAGGCGTTTCCTGTCAGCGGGAAAAAGAAGAGGTGATAATTCTGGGGCAAAAGTTGCAACACTCCGTACCATAAAAACTGCAGAAAGTGCACTTAAACAAGATAAGGCAAAATCAGCTCATGTCTCCCTCAAACCTTCTTCTCAGAAAGCAAATAGCCCAGAATTTACAATCCTGACTGTTCCTCTACCTTCTCCCCGTGCATGCTTTCTTTCTTAAAGGGGCATTCCAACCTGAAACCTGGAAATCTTTCTACTGGAACGATGACAAATATTACATACTTACATACAGTGGATATAAAAAGTCTACACACCCCTGTTAGGCTACTTTCACACTTGCGTTTGGTGCGGATCCGTCTGGTATCTCAACAGACGGATCCGCACCTATAATGCAAACGCTGGCATCCATTCAGAACGGATCGGTCTCCATTAGACAGCTTTTTCAGATCTGAGTTTTCACATCGTGAAAACTCAGATCCGACAGTATATTCTAACACAGAGGCGTTCCCATAGTGATGGGGATGCTTTAAGTTAGAATATACTGTGTACATGACTGCCCCCTGCTGCCTAGCAGCACCCGATCTCTTACAGGGGGCTGATAGCTGCACAATTAACCCCTCAGGTGCGGCCCTGTAAGAGATCGGGTGCTGCCAGGCAGCAGGGGGCAGTCATGTACACAGTTCTTAGTATATTCTAACTTGAAGCGTCCCCATCACTATGGGAACGCCTCTGTGTTAGAATATACTGTCGGATCTGAGTTTTCACGATCTAACTCAAATCCAATGGTATATTCTAACATAGAGGCATGGTGATGGGGACGCTTCAAGTTAAAATATACCATCGGATTGGAGAAAACTCCGATCCGATGATATATTAATAGGGACTCCTGACTTTACATTGAAAGTCAATGGGGGACGGATCTGTTTGCAATTGCACCATATTGTGTCAACATCAAACGGATCTGTCCCCATTGACTTGCATTGTAAGTCAGGACGGATCCGTTTGGCTCTGCACGGCCAGGCGGACACCAAAACGCTGCAAGCTGCATTCGGGTGTCCGCCTGCTGAGCGGAACGGAGGCCAAACGGAGCCAAACTGATGCATTCTGAGCGGATCCGCATCCACTCAGAATGCATTAGGGCTGGACGGATCCGTTCAGGGCCGCTTGTGAGAGCCTTCAAACGGAACTCACAAGCGGAACCCCGAACGCAAGTGTGAAAGTAGCCTTAAAATGTCAGGTTTCTGTGCTGCTTTCCCACCTTTAATGTGACCTATAAACTGTACCACTCAATTAAAAAAAATCTTAACTCTTTTAGGTGGAGGGAAGAAAACAAAACAAAAAACAAAAATAATGTGGTTGCATAAGTGTGCACACCCTCTTATAACTGGGGAGGTAGCTGTGTTCAGAATTAAGCAATTACATTCAGAATCCTGTTAGATAGGAGTCAGCATACACCGGCCATCATGTAAAGTGCCTCTGATTAACCCCAAATAAAGTTCAGCTGCTCTAGTTGGTCTTTCCTGAAGTTTTCTTAGTCGCCTCCCACAGCAGAAGCCACGGTCCACAGAGAGCTTCCAAAGCATCAGAGGCACTGGCGTAGCAATAGGGGTCACAGCGGTCGCAATTGCGACCGGGCCCCTAAGTCAGGGGGGCCCACGGGGCCTCCTCAAGCCAGGAGAGCCACAGTAAAGCCGTACCTGAGGGCGGCGCGGCCCGCAGCTAAGTTGCTAACTAAAATCACATGGGGGTGGAGCGGAGGCTGAGGGGCGAGCCTTGCGTGCATGGCTGCTTATCAGCAATACTGAAACTTCTAGCCGGAGCTCTGTGCCGTTCATGATCTAATGTGGACCCCTTATAATGTTAGAGGCTCGCTGTGACTAGTAGTGCCACAGCTGGTTCCGTTACCAGGGTGACTGATCAGGTGACCTCTACGCCTAATGCGCGAAAAGGCGCGGTTTTAACCAACCAGCGATGATCCCACAAGACGACGGACATGACTTAAAGTGACAACTAGACCTCGGCATTCCTTCTACTGGATTCCCCCTTACATGTGCGTCGCCGCTTTTAAAAAAAGTTCTATTGACCAACCCGGAACACTAATACACCGGGGACCAGTGTCAAGAGTTCACCGGGGAGAAGACTGGTTGAAGACGGGATGAGGTTTGTATGAAGTCCCCGGAGATTGACGGGGGATGTTCGGTACAGTTCAGACTAATCCTCTTCTGTCCGTTATGTGTTGTGGCCAGAGGAGGACACGTGTAAGCGACAGGCCCGGCCTTTGCTGTGTTTTCAGCCGCACTGGATTATAATTAAAGGACTTTTCCATCTAGAGCCAGTGATCTATGAATACCATACAATTGGGGGACATTTATCAAAACTGGTGTAAAGTAGAACTGGCTTAGTTGCCCATAGCAACCAATCAGATTCCACCTTTCATTTTTCACAACTCCTTTTGAAAATGAAAGGTGGAATCTGATTGGTTGCTATGGGCAACTAAGCCAGTTCTGCTTTACACCAGTTTTGATCAATCTCCCCTAGTGTCCTCCTTTTCTGTAAAGTGTTTAGAGATTCTGTGTGACAGTTTCTTACTTTACATTTGTTCTGGGAAAGCTGGGTGATATCCATTGTGGTCGCCCCAGCCATCTTCCTCATACACCTGTATACCTACTGACTACTCAGGCATCTGGGGGAGCTCAGTGAGGAGCCCTGTGGTGTTGGAAGAGCATTCATATTGGTTGTCTATGTGTTAGGTCAAGAATAGGGATGAGCGAACTCGAACTGTATAGTTCGGGTTCGTACCGAATTTTGGGGTGTCCGTGACACGGACCCGAACCCGGACATTTTCGTAAAAGTCCGGGTTCGGGTTCGGTGTTCGTCGCTTTCTTCGCGCTTTTGTGACGCTTTCTTGGCGCTTTTTGAAAGGCTGCAAAGCAGCCAATCAACAAGCGTCATACTACTTGCCCCAAGAGGCCATCACAGCCATGCCTACTATTGGCATGGCTGTGATTGGCCAGAGCACCATGTGACCCAGCCTCTATTTAAGCTGGAGTCACATAGCGCCGCCCGTCACTCTGCTCTGATTAGCGTAGGGAGAGGTTGCGGCTGCGACAGTAGGGCGAGATTAGGCAGATTAACTCCTCCAAAGGACTTGATTAACTGATCGATCTGCAGCTGTGGATCATTGAGCTGCTGATCCTCAATTGCTCACTGTTTTTAGGCTGCACAGACCGTTTGTCAGTCTCATTTTTCTGGGGTGATCGGCGGCCATTTTGTGTCTTGTGGTGCGCCAGCACAAGCTGCGACCAAGTGCATTTAACCCTCAATGGTGTGGTTGTTTTTTGGCTAAAGCCTACATCAGGGTGAAGCTGTCACACCAAGTGCATTTAACCAGCAATAGTCTGTTCATTTTTTGGCCATATACAAAATCAGGGGCAAGCTGCGCCTGTCACCAAGTGCATTTAACCCTCAATGGTGTGGTTGTTTTTTGGCTAAAGCCTACATCAGGGTGAAGCTGTCACACCAAGTGCATTTAACCAGCAATAGTCTGTTCATTTTTTGGCCATATACAAAATCAGGGGCAAGCTGCGCCTGTCACCAAGTGCATTTAACCCTCAATGGTGTGGTTGTTTTTTGGCTAAAGCCTACATCAGGGTGAAGCTGTCACACCAAGTGCATTTAACCAGCAATAGTCTGTTTATTTTTTGGCCATATCCCAGTCTAATTCTGTCACTAAATCCATACCGGTCACCCAGCGCCTAAATACTAGGCCTCAAATTTATATCCAGCTAAATCTGTCCCTAGTGCTGTAGCTGGGCGAGTTATTTAGTGTCCGTTCAAGCACATTTCTTGTTCTGGGTTGAAATACAATTCCCAATTTAGCAATTTCATAATTTAGTGGTTCCTGCTATATCAGAGCTATTTGAAATCTATCCCAAAAAGGGTATATAATATTGAAGGTGCACATTGGGTCATTCAGAATAACTTCACACACACCCGCTACTGTGTATTTCCAAGTCTAATTCTGTCACTAAACCCATACCTGTCACCCAGCGCCTAAATACTAGGCCTCAAATTTAAATCCCTCTAAATCTCTCGTTACCGCTGTACTGTTGTTGCTGGGCAAGATATTTAGTGTCCGTCAAAGCACATTTTTTGTTCTGGGTTGAAGTACAATTCCCAATTTAGCAATTTCATAATTTAGTGGTTCCTGCTATATCAGAGCTATTTGGAATCTATCCCTAAAAGGGTATATAATATTGAAGGTGCACATTGGGTCATTCAGAATAACTTCACACACACCCGCTACTGTGTATTTCCAAGTCTAATTCTGTCACTAAACCCATACCTGTCACCCAGCGCCTAAATACTAGGCCTCAAATTTAAATCCCTCTAAATCTCTCGTTACCGCTGTACTGTTGTTGCTGGGCAAGATATTTAGTGTCCGTCAAAGCACATTTTTTGTTCTGGGTTGAAGTACAATTCCCAATTTAGCAATTTCATAATTTAGTGGTTTCTGCTGTATCAGAGCTATTTGAAATCTATCCCTAAAAGGGTATATAATATTCAAGGTGCACATTGGGTCATTCAGAATAACTTCACACACACGCTTCTGTGCATTTCCAAGTCTAATTCTGTCACTAAATCCATACCGGTGACCCAGCGCCTAAATACTAGGCCTCAAATTTAAATCCCTCTAAATCTCTCGTTACCCACCGCTGTACTGTTGTTGCTGGGCAAGATATTTAGTGTCCGTCAAAGCACATTTTTTGTTCTGGGTTGAAGTACAATTCCCAATTTAGCAATTTCATAATTTAGTGGTTTCTGCTATATCAGAGCTATTTGAAATCTATCCCTAAAAGGGTATATAATATTGAAGGTGCACATAGGGTCATTCAGAATAACTTCACACACACGCTTCTGTGCATTTCCAAGTCTAATTCTGTCACTAAATCCATACCGGTGACCCAGCGCCTAAATACTAGGCCTCAAATTTAAATCCCTCTAAATCTCTCGTTACCCACCGCTGTACTGTTGTTGCTGGGCAAGATATTTAGTGTCCGTCAAAGCACATTTTTTGTTCTGGGTTGAAGTACAATTCCCAATTTAGCAATTTCATAATTTAGTGGTTTCTGCTATATCAGAGCTATTTGAAATCTATCCCTAAAAGGGTATATAATATTGAAGGTGCACATAGGGTCATTCAGAATAACTTCACACACACGCTTCTGTGCATTTCCAAGTCTAATTCTGTCACTAAATCCATACCGGTGACCCAGCGCCTAAATACTAGGCCTCAAATTTAAATCCCTCTAAATCTCTCGTTACCCACCGCTGTACTGTTGTTGCTGGGCAAGATATTTAGTGTCCGTCAAAGCACATTTTTTGTTCTGGGTTGAAGTACAATTCCCAATTTAGCAATTTCATAATTTAGTGGTTTCTGCTATATCAGAGCTATTTGAAATCTATCCCTAAAAGGGTATATAATATTGAAGGTGCACATAGGGTCATTCAGAATAACTTCACACACACGCTTCTGTGCATTTCCAAGTCTAATTCTGTCACTAAATCCATACCGGTGACCCAGCGCCTAAATACTAGGCCTCAAATTTAAATCCCTCTAAATCTCTCGTTACCGCTGTCCTGTTGTAGCTGGGAAAGTTATTTAGTGCCCGTCAAAGCACATTTTTTGTTCTGGGTTGAAGTACAATTCCCAATTTAGCAATTTCATAATTTAGTGGTTCCTGCTATATCAGAGCTATTTGAAATCTATCCCAAAAAGGGTATATAATATTCAAGGTGCACATTGGGTCATTCAGAATAACTTCACACACACGCTTCTGTGCATTTCCAAGTCTAATTCTGTCACTAAATCCATACCGGTCACCCAGCGCCTAAATACTAGGCCTCAAATTTATATCCCGCTGAATTTGAATACAATACATTGGGCCAAATAATATATTTGTTGTTGTGGTGAACCATAACAATGAGAAAAACATCTAGTAAGGGACGCGGACGTGGACATGGTCGTGGTGGTGTTAGTGGACCCTCTGGTGCTGGGAGAGGACGTGGCCGTTCTGCCACATCCACACGTCCTAGTGTACCAACTACCTCAGGTCCCAGTAGCCGCCAGAATTTACAGCGATATATGGTGGGGCCCAATGCCGTTCTAAGGATGGTAAGGCCTGAGCAGGTACAGGCATTAGTCAATTGGGTGGCCGACAGTGGATCCAGCACGTTCACATTATCTCCCACCCAGTCTTCTGCAGAAAGCGCACAGATGGCGCCTGAAAACCAACCCCATCAGTCTGTCACATCACCCCCATGCATACCAGGGAAACTGTCTCAGCCTCAAGTTATGCAGCAGTCTCTTATGCTGTTTGAAGACTCCGCTGGCAGGGTTTCCCAAGGGCATCCACCTAGCCCTTCCCCAGCGGTGAAAGACATAGAATGCACTGACGCACAACCACTTATGTTTCCTGATGATGAGGACATGGGAATACCACCTCAGCATGTCTCTGATGATGACGAAACACAGGTGCCAACTGCTGCGTCTTTCTGCAGTGTGCAGACTGAACAGGAGGTCAGGGATCAAGACTGGGTGGAAGACGATGCAGGGGACGATGAGGTCCTAGACCCCACATGGAATGAAGGTCGTGCCACTGACTTTCACAGTTCGGAGGAAGAGGCAGTGGTGAGACCGAGCCAACAGCGTAGCAAAAGAGGGAGCAGTGGGCAAAAGCAGAACACCCGCCGCCAAGAGACTCCGCCTGCTACTGACCGCCGCCATCTGGGACCGAGCACCCCAAAGGCAGCTTCAAGGAGTTCCCTGGCATGGCACTTCTTCAAACAATGTGCTGACGACAAGACCCGAGTGGTTTGCACGCTGTGCCATCAGAGCCTGAAGCGAGGCATTAACGTTCTGAACCTGAGCACAACCTGCATGACCAGGCACCTGCATGCAAAGCATGAACTGCAGTGGAGTAAACACCTTAAAACCAAGGAAGTCACTCAGGCTCCCCCTGCTACCTCTTCTGCTGCTGCCGCCTCGGCCTATTCTGCTGCTGCCGCCTCGGCCTCTTCCTCCGCCTCTGGAGGAACGTTGGCACCTGCCGCCCAGCAAACAGGGGATGTACCACCAACACCACCACCACCACCTCCGTCACCAAGCGTCTCAACCATGTCACACGCCAGCGTTCAGCTCTCCATCTCACAAACATTTGATAGAAAGCGTAAATTCCCACCTAGCCACCCTCGATCCCTGGCCCTGAATGCCAGCATTTCTAAACTACTGGCCTATGAAATGCTGTCATTTAGGCTGGTGGACACAGACAGCTTCAAACAGCTCATGTCGCTTGCTGTCCCACAGTATGTTGTTCCCAGCCGGCACTACTTCTCCAAGAGAGCCGTGCCTTCCCTGCACAACCAAGTATCCGATAAAATCAAGTGTGCACTGCGCAACGCCATCTGTAGCAAGGTCCACCTAACCACAGATACGTGGACCAGTAAGCACGGCCAGGGACGCTATATCTCCCTAACTGCACACTGGGTAAATGTAGTGGCAGCTGGGCCCCAGGCGGAGAGCTGTTTGGCGCACGTCCTGCCGCCGCCAAGGATCGCAGGGCAACATTCTTTGCCTCCTGTTGCCACCTCCTCCTTCTCGGCTTCCTCCTCCTCTTCTTCCACCTGCTCATCCAGTCAGCCACACACCTTCACCACCAACTTCAGCACAGCCCGGGGTAAACGTCAGCAGGCCATTCTGAAACTCATATGTTTGGGGGACAGGCCCCACACCGCACAGGAGTTGTGGCGGGGTATTGAACAACAGACCGACGAGTGGTTGCTGCCGGTGAGCCTCAAGCCCGGCCTGGTGGTGTGTGATAATGGGCGAAATCTCGTTGCAGCTCTGGGACTAGCCAATTTGACGCACATCCCTTGCTTGGCGCATGTGCTGAATTTGGTGGTGCAGAAGTTCATTCACAACTACCCCGACATGTCAGAGCTGCTGCATAAAGTGCGGGCCGTCTGTTCGCGCTTCCGGCGTTCACATCCTGCCGCTGCTCGCCTGTCTGCGCTACAGCGTAACTTCGGCCTTCCCGCTCACCGCCTCATATGCGACGTGCCCACCAGGTGGAACTCCACCTTGCACATGCTGGACAGACTGTGCGAGCAGCAGCAGGCCATAGTGGAGTTTCAGCTGCAGCACGCACGGGTCAGTCGCACTACAGAACAGCACCACTTCACCACCAATGACTGGGCCTCCATGCGAGACCTGTGTGCCCTGTTGCGCTGTTTCGAGTACTCCACCAACATGGCCAGTGGCGATGACACCGTTATCAGCGTTACAATACCACTTCTATGTCTCCTTGAGAAAACACTTAGGGCGATGATGGAACAGGAGGTGGCCCAGGAGGAGGAGGAGGAGGATGAGGAAGAGGGGTCATTTTTAGCACTTTCAGGCCAGTCTCTTCGAAGTGACTCAGAGGGAGGTTTTTTGCAACAGCAGAGGCCAGGTACAAATGTGGCCAGCCAGGGCCCACTACTGGAGGACGAGGAGGACGAGGATGAGGAGGAGGTGGAGGAGGATGAGGATGAAGCATGGTCACAGCGGGGTGGCACCCAACGCAGCTCGGGTCCATCACTGGTGCGTGGCTGGGGGGAAAGGCAGGACGATGACGATACGCCTCCCACAGAGGACAGCTTGTCCTTACCCCTGGGCAGCCTGGCACACATGAGCGACTACATGCTGCAGTGCCTGCGCAACGACAGCAGAGTTGCCCACATTTTAACCTGTGCGGACTACTGGGTTGCCACCCTGCTGGATCCACGCTACAAAGACAATGTGCCCACCTTACTTCCTGCACTGGAGCGTGATAGGAAGATGCGCGAGTACAAGCGCACGTTGGTAGACGCGCTACTGAGAGCATTCCCAAATGTCACAGGGGAACAAGTGGAAGCCCAAGGCCAAGGCAGAGGAGGAGCAAGAGGTCGCCAAGGCAGCTGTGTCACGGCCAGCTCCTCTGAGGGCAGGGTTAGCATGGCAGAGATGTGGAAAACTTTTGTCAACACGCCACAGCTAACTGCACCACCACCTGATACGCAACGTGTTAGCAGGAGGCAACATTTCACTAACATGGTGGAACAGTACGTGTGCACACCCCTCCACGTACTGACTGATGGTTCGGCCCCATTCAACTTCTGGGTCTCTAAATTGTCCACGTGGCCAGAGCTAGCCTTTTATGCCTTGGAGGTGCTGGCCTGCCCGGCAGCCAGCGTTTTGTCTGAACGTGTATTCAGCACGGCAGGGGGCGTCATTACAGACAAACGCAGCCGCCTGTCTACAGCCAATGTGGACAAGCTGACGTTCATAAAAATGAACCAGGCATGGATCCCACAGGACCTGTCCGTCCCTTGTCCAGATTAGACATTAACTACCTCCCCATAACCATATATTATTGGACTCCAGGGCACTTCCTCATTCAATCCTATTTTTATTTTCATTTTACCATTATATTGCGATGCTACCCAAAGTTGAATGAACCTCTCCTCTGCCTGTGTGCTAGGCCTAAATATATGCCAATGGACTGTTGCAGTGGTGGCTGACATGAAGCCTGATTCTCTGCTATGACATGCAGACTAATTCTCTGCTGACATGAAGCCAGATTGTCTGTTACGGGACCTCTCTCCTCTGCCTGGGTGCTGGGCCTAAATTTATGACAATGGACTGTTGCAGTGGTGGCTGACGTGAAGCCTCATTCTCTGCTATGACATGCAGACTGATTCTCTGCTGACATGAAGCCAGATTGTCTGTTACGGGACCTCTCTGCTCTGCCTGTGTGCTAGGCCTAAATATATGCCAATGGACTGTTGCAGTGGTGGCTGACGTGAAGCCTGATTCTCTGCTATGACATGCAGACTGATTCTCTGCTGTCATGAAGCCAGATTGTCTGTTACGGGACCTCTCTGCTCTGCCTGTGTGCTAGGCCTAAATATATGCCAATGGACTGTTGCAGTGGTGGGTGACGTGAAGCCTCATTCTCTGCTATGACATGCAGACTGATTCTCTGCTGACATGAAGCCAGATCCTCTTTTACGGGACCTCTCTCCTCTGCCTGGGTGCTGGGCCTAAATTTATGACAATGGACTGTTGCAGTGGTGGCTGACGTGAAGCCTCATTCTCTGCTATGACATGCAGACTGATTCTCTGCTGACATGAAGCCAGATCCTCTGTTACGGGACCTCTCTCCTCTGCCTGTGTGTGTGCTGGGCCTAAATATATGCCAATGGACTGTTGCAGTGGTGGCTGACGTGAAGCCTCATTCTCTGCTATGACATGCAGACTGATTCTCTGCTGACATGAAGCCAGATTCTCTGTTACGGGACCTCTCTCCTCTGCCTGTGTGTGTGCTGGGCCTAAATATATGCCAATGGACTGTTGCAGTGGTGGCTGACGTGAAGCCTCATTCTCTGCTATGACATGCAGACTAATTCTCTGCTGACATGAAGACAGATTCTCTGTTACGGGACCTCCCTCCTCTGCCTGGGTGCTGGGCCTAAATATATGCCAATGGACTGTTGCAGTGGTGGCTGACGTGAAGCCTCATTCTCTGCTATGACATGCAGACTGATTCTCTGCTGACATGAAGCCAGATCCTCTGTTACGGGACCTCTCTCCTCTGCCTGTGTGTGTGCTGGGCCTAAATATATGCCAATGGACTGTTGCAGTGGTGGCTGACGTGAAGCCTCATTCTCTGTTATGACATGCAGACTGATTCTCTGCTGACATGAAGCCAGATTCTCTGTTACGGGACCTCTCTCCTCTGCCTGTGTGTGTGCTGGGCCTAAATATATGCCAATGGACTGTTGCAGTGGTGGCTGACGTGAAGCCTCATTCTCTGCTATGACATGCAGACTAATTCTCTGCTGACATGAAGACAGATTCTCTGTTACGGGACCTCCCTCCTCTGCCTGGGTGCTGGGCCTAAATATATGCCAATGGACTGTTGCAGTGGTGGCTGACGTGAAGCCTCATTCTCTGCTATGACATGCAGACTAATTCTCTGCTGACATGAAGCCAGATTGTCTGTTACGGGACCTCTCTCCTCTGCCTGGGTGCTGGGCCTAAATTTATGACAATGGACTGTTGCAGTGGTGGCTGACGTGAAGCCTCATTCTCTGCTATGACATGCAGACTGATTCTCTGCTGACATGAAGCCAGATTGTCTGTTACGGGACCTCTCTGCTCTGCCTGTGTGCTAGGCCTAAATATATGCCAATGGACTGTTGCAGTGGTGGCTGACGTGAAGCCTGATTCTCTGCTATGACATGCAGACTGATTCTCTGCTGTCATGAAGCCAGATTGTCTGTTACGGGACCTCTCTGCTCTGCCTGTGTGCTAGGCCTAAATATATGCCAATGGACTGTTGCAGTGGTGGGTGACGTGAAGCCTCATTCTCTGCTATGACATGCAGACTGATTCTCTGCTGACATGAAGCCAGATCCTCTTTTACGGGACCTCTCTCCTCTGCCTGGGTGCTGGGCCTAAATTTATGCCAATGGACTGTTGCAGTGGTGGCTGACGTGAAGCCTCATTCTCTGCTATGACATGCAGACTGATTCTCTGCTGACATGAAGCCAGATTGTCTGTTACGGGACCTCTCTCCTCTGCCTGGGTGCTGGGTAGTGTTGAGCGCGAATATTCGCAAAGCAAATTTTTTTCGCGAATATCGCAACTTCGCGATTTCGCGAATATTTCGAATATAGTGCTATATATTCGTAAAAACGAATATTCGTTTTTTGTTTTTTCCCCCCCCCCCCACAAAATTACAGTACACATATAATTGATTGTTTCCCAAAGGTCCAACAGCTCAGATCTTACTCACATTGCCTAGAAAGTGATTGAGGCGCGAATCTTCGTAAGGCGATTTTATTAGCGCACATGCGAATATCGGCACGTCCCAGAACAGAGGCAAAGGGCTTTGCATTCATACATTAGTGAATTGAGTTGCGAATCTTCGTAAGGCGATTTTATTAGCGCACATGCGAATATCTACACTTGTCCCAGAACAGAGGCAAAGGGCTTTGCATTCATACATTAGTGATTGAATTGAGCTGCGAATCTTCGTAAGGCGATTTTATTAACGCAAATGCAAATATCTACACTTGTCCCCAGAACAGAGAGGCAAAGGCCTGTGCATTCATATAGTATAGCACCATATTCGCGAATACGTAGAACTTCGTAAAATTCGATTAACGAAAATTCGTATTTTTTATTTTACTTTCCACCTTACAGATTACATTGATCTGTACTCTGTCAACTACTGTCATCACCCCCCACTGTATCTCGATTGATTCCCAAAAGTCTCACATTCCCTAGAAAGTGATTGAGGTGCGAATCTTCGTAAGGCGATTTTATTAGCGCACATGCGAATATCTACACTTGTCCCAGAACAGAGGCAAAGGGCATTGCATTCATACATTAGTGATTGAATTGAGTTGCGAATCTTCGTAAGGCGATTTCATTAGCGCACATGTGAATTTTGCATAAAATATATGTATTATGCGATGCGAAAATTCGAATTATCGCATATGCGAAATAATAACGAATTTGAATAATCGCGAATATTTTACGAATATTCTTTCGAATATTCACAAAATTTCGCGAATTCGAATATGGGACATGCCGCTCAACACTAGTGCTGGGCCTAAATTTATGACAATGGACTGTTGCAGTGGTGGGTGACGTGAAGCCTGATTCTCTGCTATGACATGCAGACTGATTCTCTGCTGACATGAAGCCAGATTGTCTGTTACGGGACCTCTCTCCTCTGCCTGGGTGCTGGGCCTAAATATATGCCAATGGACTGTTGCAGTGGTGGCTGACGTGAAGCCTCATTCTCTGCTATGACATGCAGACTAATTCTCTGCTGACATGAAGCCAGATTGTCTGTTACGGGACCTCTCTCCTCTGCCTGGGTGCCGGGGCCTAAATATCTGAGAATGGACTGTTCCAGTGGTGGGTGACGGGAAGCCAGATTCTCTGCTATGGAACCTCTCTCCAATTGATTTTGGTTAATTTTTATTTATTTAATTTTTATTTTAATTAATTTCCCTATCCACATTTGTTTGCAGGGGATTTACCTACATGTTGCTGCCTTTTGCAGCCCTCTAGCTCTTTCCTGGGCTGTTTTACAGCCTTTTTAGTGCCGAAAAGTTCGGGTCCCCATTGACTTCAATGGGGTTCGGGTTCGGGACGAAGTTCGGATCGGGTTCGAATCCCGAACCCGAACATTTCCGGGATGTTCGGCCGAACTTCTCGAACCCGAACATCCAGGTGTTCGCTCAACTCTAGTCAAGAATCTACAACTACAACTCTCAGCATAACTGTCGGTGCATGCAGGGAGGTGTAGTTTTGCTACCACTGGAGAGCCTTAGGGGGCAGATGGCTGTCTGACACTGGGAATTTTACAAGAGGTCTTCTTTGTTTTAGAGATGATATAAAAATTGGTGGAATATAAGATCATCTTCTGATCAACTTGAGGAGCTACGGCGCTTAAATAAGTGTCTCCTGGAAAAACTGAGTATTAACCGGGGTGAACTTCACAAGCAGCTGTCCACCGACCAGAGCGTCCGCAATACGACCACTGAGGAACCATCGCAGGTGAGATTTCTACTCTCATGCTGGCTCCATCCATCACATGAGACCAATAATACGCGAGTCCTGAACAGCATTCACCAGAGGCAATCACTGTATACATACATTCAGGGATGCAGAGGTAGCAGTCGCTACCGGGCCCAGGAGCCTGAGGGCGCTGGTCAAGTTACACCTCTGGCTTTAGGGAAGTGGTTAGGTCAAAAATTTGGAATGGGGGGTTCATTTCAATTTTTGCGTCAGGCAGCATGAAGGCTATGTGCCTTTTTGAGGGGGTTTAACACAGAATAGCTTCCCTCGATATTTTTTGTATGGTCCGTTTATATATTTGTGCAGGGTAATCATGTCCCCCCCTTAGATGTCTTTTTCCAAGGATAAACAAATTCTCTTTGTTTAATCTTTGCTCATAACTAGAGTTGAGCGAACACCTGGATGTTCGGGTTCGAGAAGTTCGGCCGAACATCCCGGAAATGTTCGGGTTCGGGATCCGAACCCGATCCGAACTTCGTCCCGAACCCGAACCCCATTGAAGTCAATGGGGACCCGAACTTTTCGGCACTAAAAAGGCTGTAAAACAGCCCAGGAAAGAGCTAGAGGGCTGCAAAAGGCAGCAACATGTAGGTAAATCCCCTGCAAACAAATGTGGATAGGGAAATGAATTAAAATAAAAATTAAATAAATAAAAATTAACCAAAATCAATTGGAGAGAGGTTCCATAGCAGAGAATCTGGCTTCCCGTCACCCACCACTGGAACAGTCCATTCTCAGATATTTAGGCCCCGGAACCCAGGCAGAGGAGAGAGGTCCCGTAACAGAGAATCTGGCTTCATGTCAGCAGAGAATTAGTCTGCATGTCATAGCAGAGAATGAGGCTTCACGTCAGCCACCACTGCAACAGTCCATTGGCATATATTTAGGCCCAGCACCCAGGCAGAGGAGAGAGGTCCCGTAACAGAGAATCTGGCTTCATGTCAGCAGAGAGAGAATCAGTCTGCATGTCATAGCAGAGAATGAGGCTTCACGTCAGCCACCACTGCAACAGTCCATTGGCATATATTTAGGCCCAGCACACACACAGGCAGAGGAGAGAGGTCCCGTAACAGAGAATCTGGCTTCATGTCAGCAGAGAATCAGTCTGCATGTCATAGCAGAGAATGAGGCTTCACGTCAGCCACCACTGCAACAGTCCATTGTCATAAATTTAGGCCCAGCACTAGTGTTGAGCGGCATGTCCCATATTCGAATTCGCGAAATTTTGTGAATATTCAAAAGAATATTCGTAAAATATTCGCGATTATTCAAATTCGTTATTATTTCGCATATGCGATAATTCGAATTATCGCATAATACATATGCTATGCAAAATTCACATGTGCGCTAATGAAATCGCCTTACGAAGATTCGCAACTCAATTCAATCACTAATGTATGAATGCAATGCCCTTTGCCTCTGTTCTGGGACAAGTGTAGATATTCGCATGTGCGCTAATAAAATCGCCTTACGAAGATTCGCACCTCAATCACTTTCTAGGGAATGTGAGACTTTTGGGAATCAATCGAGATACAGTGGGGGGTGATGACAGTAGTTGACAGAGTACAGATCAATGTAATCTGTAAGGTGGAAAGTAAAATAAAAAATACGAATATTCGTAAATCGAATTTTACGAAGTTCTACGTATTCGCGAATATGGTGCTATACTATATGAATGCACAGGCCTTTGCCTCTCTGTTCTGGGGACAAGTGTAGATATTTGCATTTGCGTTAATAAAATCGCCTTACGAAGATTCGCAGCTCAATTCAATCACTAATGTATGAATGCAAAGCCCTTTGCCTCTGTTCTGGGACAAGTGTAGATATTCGCATGTGCGCTAATAAAATCGCCTTACGAAGATTCGCAACTCAATTCACTAATGTATGAATGCAAAGCCCTTTCTTTGCCTCTGTTCTGGGACGTGCCGATATTCGCATGTGCGCTAATAAAATCGCCTTACGAAGATTCGCAACTCAATTCACTAATGTATGAATGCAAAGCCCTTTGCCTCTGTTCTGGGACGTGCCGATATTCGCATGTGCGCTAATAAAATCGCCTTACGAAGATTCGCAACTCAATTCACTAATGTATGAATGCAAAGCCCTTTGCCTCTGTTCTGGGACAAGTGTAGATATTCGCATGTGCGCTAATAAAATCGCCTTACGAAGATTCGCAACTCAATTCACTAATGTATGAATGCAAAGCCCTTTGCCTCTGTTCTGGGACGTGCCGATATTCGCATGTGCGCTAATAAAATCGCCTTACGAAGATTCGCAACTCAATTCACTAATGTATGAATGCAAAGCCCTTTGCCTCTGTTCTGGGACGTGCCGATATTCGCATGTGCGCTAATAAAATCGCCTTACGAAGATTCGCAACTCAATTCACTAATGTATGAATGCAAAGCCCTTTGCCTCTGTTCTGGGACGTGCCGATATTCGCATGTGCGCTAATAACATCGCCTTACGAAGATTCGCGCCTCAATCACTTTCTAGGCAATGTGAGTAAGATCTGAGCTGTTGGACCTTTGGGAAACAATCAATTATATGTGTACTGTAATTTTGTGGGGGGGGGAAAAAAACAAAAAACGAATATTCGTTTTTACGAATATATAGCACTATATTCGAAATATTCGCGAAATCGCGAAGTTGCGATATTCGCGAAAAAAATTTGCTTTTCGAATATTCGCGCTCAACACTACCCAGCACCCAGGCAGAGGAGAGAGGTCCCGTAACAGACAATCTGGCTTCATGTCAGCAGAGAATCAGTCTGCATGTCATAGCAGAGAATGAGGCTTCACGTCAGCCACCACTGCAACAGTCCATTGGCATATATTTAGGCCCAGCACCCAGGCAGAGGAGAGAGGTCCCGTAACAGACAATCTGGCTTCATGTCAGCAGAGAATCAGTCTTCATATCATAGCAGAGAATCAGGCTTCACGTCACCCACCACTGCAACAGTCCATTTTCATAAATTTAGGCCCAGCACACAGGCAGAGGAGAGAGGTCCCGTAACAGAGGATCTGTCTTCATGTCAGCAGAGAATCAGTCTGCATGTCATAGCAGAGAATGAGGCTTCACGTCAGCCACCACTGCAACAGTCCATTGGCATATATTTAGGCCCAGCACACACACAGGCAGAGGAGGGAGGTCCCGTAACAGAGGATCTGGCTTCATGTCAGCAGAGAATCAGTCTGCATGTCATAGCAGAGAATCAGGCTTCACGTCACCCAACATTGGAACAGTCCATTGGCATATATTTAGGCCCCGGCACCCAGACAGAGGAGAGGTTCATTCAACTTTGGGTAGCCTCGCAATATAATGGTAAAATGAAAATAAAAATAGGATTGAATGAGGAAGTGCCCTGGAGTCCAATAATATATGGTTAAGGGGAGGTAGTTAATGTCTAATCTGGACAAGGGACGGACAGATCCTGTGGGATCCATGCCTGGTTCATTTTTATGAACGTCAGCTTGTCCACATTGGCTGTAGACAGGCGGCTGCGTTTGAGGCCTAGTATTTAGGCGCTGGGTGACCGGTATGGATTTAGTGACAGAATTAGACTTGGAAATGCACAGTAGCGTGTGTGTGAAGTTATTCTGAATGACCCTATGTGCACCTTGAATATTATATACCCTTTTAGGGATAGATTTCAAATAGCTCTGATATAGCAGAAACCACTAAATTATGAAATTGCTAAATTGGGAATTGTATTTCAACCCAGAACAAGAAATGTGCTTGAACGGACACTAAATAACTCGCCCAGCTACAGCACTAAGGACAGATTTAGCGGGATATAAATTTGAGGCCTAGTATTTAGGCGCTGGGTGACAGGTATGGGTTTAGTGCCAGAATTAGACTTGGAAATACACAGTAGCGGGTGTGTGTGAAGTTATTCTGAATGACCCAATGTGCACCTTGAATATTATATACCCTTTTAGGGATAGATTTCAAATAGCTCTGATATAGCAGAAACCACTAAATTATGAAATTGCTAAATTGGGAATTGTACTTCAACCCAGAACAAAAAATGTGCTTTGACGGACACTAAATAACTTTCCCAGCTACAACAGGACAGCGGTAACGAGAGATTTAGCAGGATATAAATTTGAGGCCTAGTATTTAGGCGCTGGGTGACAGGTATGGGTTTAGTGACAGAATTAGACTTGAAAATACACAGTAGCGGGTGTGTGTGAAGTTATTCTGAATGACCCAATGTGCACCTTGAATATTATATACCCTTTTAGGGATAGATTTCAAATAGCTCTGATATAGCAGGAACCACTAAATTATGAAATTGCTAAATTGGGAATTGTACTTCAACCCAGAACAAAAAATGTGCTTTGACGGACACTAAATAACTTTCCCAGCTACAACAGGACAGCGGTAACGAGAGATTTAGCAGGATATAAATTTGAGGCCTAGTATTTAGGCGCTGGGTGACAGGTATGGGTTTAGTGACAGAATTAGACTTGGAAATACACAGTAGCGGGTGTGTGTGAAGTTATTCTGAATGACCCAATGTGCACCTTGAATATTATATACCCTTTTAGGGATAGATTTCAAATAGCTCTGATATAGCAGAAACCACTAAATTATGAAATTGCTAAATTGGGAATTGTACTTCAACCCAGAACAAAAAATGTGCTTTGACGGACACTAAATAACTTTCCCAGCTACAACAGGACAGCGGTAACGAGAGATTTAGCAGGATATAAATTTGAGGCCTAGTATTTAGGCGCTGGGTGACCGGTATGGATTTAGTGACAGAATTAGACTTGGAAATGCACAGAAGCGGGTGTGTGTGAAGTTATTCTGAATGACCCAATGTGCACCTTGAATATTATATACCCTTTTAGGGATAGATTTCAAATAGCTCTGATATAGCAGAAACCACTAAATTATGAAATTGCTAAATTGGGAATTGTACTTCAACCCAGAACAAAAAATGTGCTTTGACGGACACTAAATAACTTTCCCAGCTACAACAGGACAGCGGTAACGAGAGATTTAGCGGGATATAAATTTGAGGCCTAGTATTTAGGCGCTGGGTGACAGGTATGGGTTTAGTGACAGAATTAGACTGGGATATGGCCAAAAAATAACCACACTATTGCTGGTTAAATGCACTTGGTGACGGGCGCAGCTTGCCCCTGATGTAGTATATGGCCAAAAAATGAACAGACTATTGCTGGTTAAATGCACTTGGTGTCACAGCTTGACCAACCACACTACTGAGGGTTAAATGCACTTGGTGACGGGCGCAGCTTGCCCCTGATGTAGTATATGGCCAAAAAATAAACAGACTATTGCTGGTTAAATGCACTTGGTGTGACAGCTTCACCCTGATGTAGGCTTTAGCCAGAAAACAACCACACCATTGAGGGTTAAATGCACTTGGTGACAGGCGCAGCTTGCCCCTGATTTTGTATATGGCCAAAAAATGAACAGACTATTGCTGGTTAAATGCACTTGGTGTGACAGCTTCACCCTGATGTAGGCTTTAGCCAAAAAACAACCACACCATTGAGGGTTAAATGCACTTGGTGACAGGCGCAGCTTGCCCCTGATTTTGTATATGGCCAAAAAATGAACAGACTATTGCTGGTTAAATGCACTTGGTGTGACAGCTTCACCCTGATGTAGGCTTTAGCCAAAAAACAACCACACCATTGAGGGTTAAATGCACTTGGTGACAGGCGCAGCTTGCCCCTGATTTTGTATATGGCCAAAAAATGAACAGACTATTGCTGGTTAAATGCACTTGGTGTGACAGCTTCACCCTGATGTAGGCTTTAGCCAAAAAACAACCACACCATTGAGGGTTAAATGCACTTGGTGACAGGCGCAGCTTGCCCCTGATTTTGTATATGGCCAAAAAATGAACAGACTATTGCTGGTTAAATGCACTTGGTGTGACAGCTTCACCCTGATGTAGGCTTTAGCCAAAAAACAACCACACCATTGAGGGTTAAATGCACTTGGTCGCAGCTTGTGCTGGCGCACCACAAGACACAAAATGGCCGCCGATCACCCCAGAAAAATGTGACTGACAAACGGTCTGGGCAGCCTAAAAACAGTGAGCAATTGAGGATCAGCAGCTCAATGATCCACAGCTGCAGATCGATCAGTTAATCAAGTCCTTTGGAGGAGTTAATCTGCCTAATCTCGCCCTACTGTCGCAGCCGCAACCTCTCCCTACGCTAATCAGAGCAGAGTGACGGGCGGCGCTATGTGACTCCAGCTTAAATAGAGGCTGGGTCACATGGTGCTCTGGCCAATCACAGCCATGCCAATAGTAGGCATGGCTGTGATGGCCTCTTGGGGCAAGTAGTATGACGCTTGTTGATTGGCTGCTTTGCAGCCTTTCAAAAAGCGCCAAGAAAGCGTCACAAAAGCGCGAAGAAAGCGACGAACACCGAACCCGAACCCGGACTTTTACGAAAATGTCCGGGTTCGGGTCCGTGTCACGGACACCCCAAAATTCGGTACGAACCCGAACTATACAGTTCGAGTTCGCTCATCCCTACTCATAACTAAGATCCTCCAGGCCCTTTATGAGTTTAGTCGCTCTACTATGTACTTTTCCTAACTCCAGGGCATCCTTTCTATGAACTGATGCCCAGAACGGAACCACATATTCCAGTTGAAGCCACACCAACACTTTGTATAGCGCCAATATTACTTTCCTGTCCCGCGAGTCCATGTCTTTTTATACAAGACAAAATTCTGTTGGCCTTAGAGGCAGCTGACTGACATTGCATGCTGTTATTTAGTATATGATCTACTAATACAACTAGATCCTTCTCAACAAGGGACTCTCCTAGTGTTACTCCCCCAGGTCATATGCTAATACATTATCATGCAGTTATGGGAGCACTAAGGCAGGGTTAGACTAGCCTATCAGAGAACCAGAGGGTCCTCAGGTGAGCCCAAGCTTTGACATTAGTGGACCCCTAGTAAAACAGGGCCCTTAAGGTCTTATATACACAGAGAATGGGCCCTCAGAATAATTTCCTCTGGTGGGCCCAAGGGACTTCAGTCCGATGCTGCACTAGGGGCTAGTACTTTTATTAGAAGTTTCTACCATGATGGAACCAAGGTTTCCCTTAAAGAGATGCTGTCTTCTCTCCTGACTTGTCTGCTTTAGCAATTTCTTGCATTCCCCATGTAATAACCATTCTGGTGCATTCTTTCTTATGACTCTATGTTCTGCAAGTCCTTTGTTATTCATTAGCAGTTTGCAATGAAGGTCCAGCTGGGTGTTACCAGTCGGGGGTATGACCCTGCACAGTCTGACACTATCCAATCATTGCTGTCAGTGTCAGACTGTGCAGGGACACAGCCCAACTGGTAACACCCAGCTGGACCTTCAGTGCAGACTGCTGGCAATTCATTCATAGCGTCTAGCAGGAATAATAGAGGAATAGCACAGCAAAGAGTGATAAGAACAGATGAACCAGAATCGTTATTACATGGAGAATGCAAGTAGTTACTAGAACAGACATGTCAGGGGAGGGGACGGCTTCTCTATCACCCCTTCTCATCCATTCCCTGAGTATCATACACAACCATGCGCATGCGCAGTTAGATAAAGAAGAGGACTCCCAAATGCACAGGATGGCGATGAAGCCTCACTCCAATGTGCAAGCCTGAGAAATGCAAGGTGATGATGAGGAAGAAGACTGCTAGCTGGTGACGTAGAGCAGCCAGGGATGTCAATCCAGCCAGGAGGTTAGAGCTTGGACTCTTCCTGATTTTTGTCACCGCCCAGATGACTCTTCGGTGCTAATTTGCATACAGAGTGAATTCTGCAATTTGGCTGCATCGGATTCAGCATTCATGAGCGTGCTCAGAAACATTTGTGAGTGTAGTGTCCCACTAGGTAGGAGTGGGCACTGCACAAGGGTCAATTGGGTAACGTGTTACTTCTGCTCACAAGGGACAGTGATATTATAGTTATCCATGCATTGTAATGTATTTTCTGTGTGTTATTACATATGTTGTTTCCCCTGTTAATGCTCAGCAGGCCTAGTTGGGTGTAGTTAGACATCCTAGACACTAGAGGGAGATAGGGAGCCCCTAGTATAAATATCCAGGCCCAGACAGGGAGAGGTTAGGTCATAGTCAGGAGTCTGTGGAGACAGAGGTGAGAAGGCACAAGCCCAGGATATGCTGAGGGCCTCCTCCTGACATGCAGCTGGACAGTCCTGGTTTCTAGTTGCACCAGGAGGCTAGAGAAGGAGTACAGCCTGCCTGGAGACCAGTAACCCAGCAAACACAGATGACGTAACCCCAGTAGTAGGAATGGACCTCCTGGGAGAAACCTGCAGCCACCTTCCAACCCAGCAGAGAAGTAAGCTGAGGGGCAGAGGTACTTTAGTATAAAGCAAGGGTCAGTACTGGAGGAAGATTTTATTCACCAAGGATTAAAGCCAGCAATTAGGCATCCGGGCCTTGGGATCCAGCCAGCTAGAATAGCTGAGGGGATAGAGCAGCATAGTTCTGCCAAGCATTAACTGTTTACCCTCCAAGTATCTTGCAAGATTTAAACCTGCCGTATTGTAAAGTGAACCTGCTGTGCATTTATACTGCAAAGGACTGCATCATCATCTACTGTAACTGCCTGTACAAAGTTGGACTGTTTTCCAAAGTAAAGCAACGTTTGGTTTACCATCTGTGTACTCTCTTAATCCTCCTACAAACCGGTGTGCCACCGTTACAGGCACTGGCGTCACGATTCTTAAAGGGACCTTACCTCAGGCACTCAAAATACCTGCAACATCCAGGGCACCTCACACACCATCAGGCCTGGTCCCTCCATACAGAGTGTGCCCCAGAGGAACCGTGTCTACCTCTCCTTCACTGTCGCATGCCTGCCCAGGTTTCCCCTCTAAAAAGTGAGTAACCCTCGATTGCCCATAACCGTGACCTCACTGTCGCAATACCCTGCAGGTCTGGCGTGCTGCATGAGTTCTTGTCATAGGGCATGGTGGTGGTTCAGGGTCCAAAACGTCCTGACAGGTTCCCCAATAGAGAAGAGTGCAGGAGGAACTATTGAGGAGAAAAGTATGGCGCATTACAATGGTGCTACGACTGGTACATTTGTATGCAGTTTGCATTGGCAGACACATTCTGAGACTGGCAGATTCCTAGGGGGAACGCGGTACTGTTTTCTGCTCAGTAGGCACAGAAATGTGATTGCAACAGTTATTGACTTTGCTGCCGGCACAGTACTATGGGTGATGTTGTCTTAATGTTATTTTACCATGCTGGTCTGCCCTTCTTCATGGGTGGCACCTTCTCTCCTCCATGCCAGGTGGTAGCATTGCTAGGTGGCAGGACTGTGCAGCTACTATGTGGCAATGTTTAAGGTTTGGTTTCTGTTTACTAAATATTGCAATAATGTATTTGCATTTTATGTATCACTGCAGTGTATCAAAAACGTTTCCATTACCTGCTTCCCTAATTTCCCCTCCCAGGAGCAGCGATCTCGCAGCTTCTGGTATATTTTGCAAAAAAAACAAAATACTTTTTGAGTCCTGCTTCATCGAAACCTTCCAGAGAAAGACTCCAAATATGAATTATTTAAAATCCCAATTCTATATCAGATTTACATCCCTTTCCTAGATGAGCCACGATTCCCTGGACGGCAGGAAAGTTTCATCCGTGGACAGAGAGCTGTCCCAGACCGGCGGGGATGAGTGATTACCCAGGTGCTGCAATGTCAATGAACCCGCGGCAGCCTTCAGACGAGGAAGGTAACAGAATTATAAGATACAGTATCTCTTTATTTGATTCAATAAAAGTGTCGGGGAGATGGATGAGCGTTGGACGTGCTTAGTATTTTAGGACATCTGCAGGTAGTCGATCATCATGCGTTCAGTCATTTCAAATATTTTCTTTACGTGGAAAGTCAGATCAGGAGGCGCATTAACCTGACAGAAAGCAATAAAGGCAATCTACGTGGGGGCTACTGATCCATTTCTAAAGCAATTCATATTTGGAAGAGTTTTTTTTTTTTATAATGGAAGGAGAAGGCATTGACGACAGCACGAGGTCACAGGAAGAGGAAAGTCAGATCTAGTGGTCTTGTATCATCCCATGAATAAGTTATTCTACGGTGGTGTTTGATTATCATAGGGATCACACATATGGCAGAGGCACTTGCACGGAAACTGTGCAGCAGCAGATTCAGTCCCCAATGGCTCTACTTTGGCACGCTATGTATGATGCATTATTGACATATTCTACCCTAAAAGCAATGCCTTTAAAGTGTGATATCTTCATAAACTGACCTTAGGCACTCCGTATATGGTGCTCCATAAGGCAACCTAATTGAGGTATTATCTCCTAGTATCAATTCTTTAAGGTGAAATACCTCCATAATCTGTAGCCTTAGGCGGTCCATGTGATGCTTCATGTATGATGGACGCATTCCCCCCATAGAAGCGATTATTCAGGGTAGACTACCTCCATAATATGGCCTTTGGCAGTTGATATGATGTCTGTATAAGACTGATGGTATTATCATTTTGGAGAAATCACAGTTTTTATGATAGAATGCCTCCACATTATTCTAAGGCCCTGCACCATGCGGTGCCATCTGTTGCCTTCCTAGAGCAACATGTAATGGAAGTATTCTCCCTTCACAATACAGCCTTAGGCTTTTCATTCTCCTTCAACTTGTGTCTTGTGTTCCCTCAATATATCTACTGAAGTGTTTATTATGAGGTTCTGCAGCAGCTGAGGTTTGTATTATGATGTTCTTCAGCAGCTGAGGTGTGTATTATGATGTTCTGCAGCAGCGGATGTGTGTATTAGGAGGTTCTGCAGCAGCGGAGGTGTGTATTATGATGTTCTGCAGCAGCGGAGGTGTGTATTAGGAGGTTCTGCAGCAGCTGAGGTGTGTAATATGATGTTCTGCAGCAGCGGAGGTGTGTATTAGGAGGTTCTGCAGTAGCGGAGGTGTGTATTATGATGTTCTGCAGCAGCTGAGGTGTGTATTATGATGTTCTGCAGCAGCGGAGGTGTGTATTAGGAGGTTCTGCAGCAGCTGAGGTGTGTATTATGATGTTCTGCAGTGGCTGAGGTGTGTATTATGAGTTTCTATAGCAGCTGAGGTGTGTATTAGGAGGTTCTGCAGCAGCTGAGATGTGTATTATGAGTTTCTATAGCAGCTGAGGTGTGTAATATGATGTTCTGCAGCAGCGGAGGTGTGTATTAGGAGGTTCTGCAGCAGCGGAGGTGTGTATTATGATGTTCTGCAGCAGCTGAGGTGTGTATTATGATGTTCTGCAGCAGCGGAGGTGTGTATTAGGAGGTTCTGCAGCAGCGGAGGTGTGTATTATGATGTTCTGCAGCAGCTGAGGTGTGTATTATGATGTTCTGCAGCAGCGGAGGTGTGTATTAGGAGGTTCTGCAGCAGCGGAGGTGTGTATTATGATGTTCTGGAGCAGCGGAGGTGTGTATTATGATGTTCTGCAGCTGAGGTGTATTATGATGTTCTGCAGCAGCGGAGGTGTGTATTAGGAGGTTCTGCAGCAGCTGAGGTGTGTATTCTGATGTTCTGCAACAGCGGAGGTGTGTATTAGGAGTTTCTATAGCAGCTGAGGTGTGTATTAGGAGGTTCTGCAGCAGCTGAGGTGTGTATTAGGAGGTTCTGCAGCAGCTGAGATGTGTATTAGGAGGTTCTGCAGCAGCTGAGGTGTGTATTAGGAGGTTCTGCAGCAGCTGAGGTGTGTATTATGAGTTTCTATAGCAGCTGAGGTGTGTAATTGGATGAACATTCAATGAGGTTCCATTAATGCACCATTAATAATCCTGCTTCTAGTAATTAGTGATGAGCGGCAGGGGTCATATGCGAATTTGCAATATTTCATGAATATTTCATAGAATATTCGTCGAATATTCGCGAATTCGAATATTCGTTAGGACTGGAGCAGTGTTGATTGTGAATTTTCTTAATGCAAATTTTCGTAATGAGAATTAATGAAATCGGCAAAACTCAGATCCGATGGTATATTCTAACCCCCAGGCATTCCCATGGTGACGGGGACGCTTGTCGGGGAGGAGTATGCCAAAGTGGAACAACTGTACAGATAAAAAAAAAGACGAATATTCCAAAAAACAAATATATTCGTTTTTTAGAATATTCCTAATATTCTAAAACAGGAATATATAGCAATATAGCGAATATTCGAAAAAAAACGAATATAGAGCAATTTAGCTAATATAGTGCTATAATCTTTTTTTTATATAGTTGTCATTTTTTTCCAATCTAAACTTCAGATGAGAAAAAAAATTACAACTATTAGACAGAGAAGATTATAGCACTATATTAGCTAAATTGCTCTATATTCGTTTGTTTGTTTTATTCGAATATTCGCTATATTGCTATATATTAGTTTTTTTGAATATTCGTAATATTCTAAAACAAGAATATATAGCAATATAGCAAATTATTATATTACAAAAATTCGCAATCAACACTACTCCTAAAGTCAAAGATACTGCAGCCTTCTCATTGGCCGACAAGCTAGAAGCAGGGAGAGATCATGTGTACTGATTAAAAAAAAAATCTCGAATATTCACTATATTTCTATATATTCTTGTTTTAGAATGATAGGAAAATTCTAAAAAACGAATATATAGCAATATAGCGAATAGTCGAAAAAAAAACGAATGCAGAACAATTTAGCTAATATAGTGCTATAATCTTCTTTGTTTTTCCACTTTGGCATACTCCTCCGTGACAAGCGTCCCCGTCACCGTGGGAACTCCTGGGGGTTAGAAAATACCATCGGATCAGAATTTTCACGATCTCTTTAATTCTTAATACAAAAATTTGCATTTCGAAAGTTTGCATTAAGAAAATTTGCAATCAACACTACTCCTAAAGTCAAAGATATTGCAGCCTTCTCATTGGCCCACAAGCTAGAAGCAGGGGGGGATCGTGGGTACTGATTACATTTTTTTTTCGAATATTCGAAATTACGAATATTTATCACTATATTCTAAATATTCGCGAATTCTCGAAGTGCCGATATTCGCAATAAAAATTTGCTATTCGAATATTCGGGATCAACACTACTAGTAATCTGTAGTACTGTTATGTTTTTTTCGTCCGTTCAGTCTTATGTTTTCCATCTTGTTTGTCGTTCCCATCGTCGGCTGAATTAACAGAAATTCCTGTTTTCTCTCACTTGTACACGCTGATGAGGAGAAGCGGCGCCCACGGCCGGGGTCATTACGTGCATGATGAGTCACTTGTGCAGTACCGCTGAATAGAGCCTTAGCACCTGGAAAGGGCAGAGGAGTTGGCGGTATGGAGGTGTCGGGGGCAGAGCGCAGACCTTCCACTCCATTTACATTTAAATAAGCAGCTTATTAACTGCTCCTGAAAGTGAGAACCCAGCGAGCGGCGTCTTCAGTCCTTAAATTACCAATCAAGAAGCCGCTTACCGGGGAATAAAGAGAACGGACTAAACACCAGAAACAATATCAGTGCAGTCGATGAAGGTTCAGCCCCGGCCACCGCCACATTAACGAGGAATCGAAGCGGCAAAATTCACTAATAATAGGAGTCACCCAGCCTCACATACAAAGGGCGATGTGGCATTACAGCGATGATCCCCCACCTGTGGCCCTCTAGCTGCTGCAGAACTACAACTCCCAGCATGGAAGCAGCAGAGAATTACATATTTATGATCACTTCATTACAGTTAAAGGGCCAGAGCAGACTTATGGAAATAAAATTAAAAGGGGTATTAAAAATATTGGTGATAACTGTTAGATCAGGGACCCTGAGAACGGGGACCCTTTACCCTTAGAAGACTGCTAAAACAAAGAGGTAGGTCGAGCATGCACACTGCTACTCCACTTCTCTCTATGGGCGTTCCGGAAACGGCCCTTTACTATCCCCGCACCTCCCATAGAGAGGAATGGAGTGGAAGTGTGCATGACCAACCAACCCATTTTCATCATCACATTCCAAGATTATGATTATTTCTAACTTTATGTCGATGTACAGTACAGACCAACAGTTTGGACACACCTTCTCATTCAAAGAGTTTTCTTTATTTTCATGACTATGAAAATTGTAGATTCACACTGAAGGCATCAAAACTATGAATTAACACATGTGGAATTATCTCCATAACAAAAAAGTGTGAAACAAGTGAAAATATGTCATATTCTAGGTTCTTCAAAGTAGCCACCTTTTGCTTTGATTACTGCTTTCCACTCTCTTGGCATTCTCTTGATGAGCTTCAAGAGGCAGTCACCTGAAATGGTTTTCAGTTCACAGGTGTGCCCTGTCAGGTTTAATAAGTGCGATTTCTTGCCTTATAAATGGGGTTGGGACCATCAGTTGCGTTGTGGAGAAGTCAGATGGATACACAGCTGATAGTCCTACTGAATAGACTGTTAGAATTTGTATTATGGCAAGAAAAAAGCAGCTAAGTAAGGAAAAACGAGTGGCCATCATTACTTTAAGAAATGAAGGTCAGTCAGTCCGAAAAATTGGGAAAACTTTGAAAGTGTCCCCAAGTGCAGTCACAAAAACCATCAAGCGCTACAAAGAAACTGGCTCACATGCGGACCGCCCCAGGAAAGGAAGACCAAGAGTCACCTCTGCTGCGGAGGATAAGTTCATCCGAGTCACCAGCCTCAGAAATCGCAGGTTAACAGCAGCTCAGATTAGAGACCAGGTCAATGCCACCCAGAGTTCTAGCAGCAGACACATCTCTAGAACAACTGTTAAGAGGAGACTGTGTGAATCAAGCCTTCATGGTAGAATATCTGCTAGGAAACCACTGATAAGGACAGGCAACAAGCAGAAGAGACTTGTTTGGGCTAAAGAACACAAGGAATGGACATTAGACCAGTGGAAATCTGTGCTTTGGTCAGTGAATTACTCTGTCAGTGGAGAACTTGACCTCCAACACAGCCAAGTAAGCATTTACAGAAGGCAGACCTGAGGGCTTTCATTAGACCCCTGACTGCCATGTAAAGGCATCTGCACCCTAAGATCATATTTGAGGTGGGGGGATGATGGGTGACTGAAGAGGCCCTCTCCCTCGGAAACCAATTAGGTACCATGGTCGCTATTGACCATAGCATCTAAGGTGTTAAATGACAGGGATCGGAGGTTTCTCCAATACCGGCCATTAAAGCAAGTTACAGTTGGAAACGGCAGCAGGTGTCAGCCACAGATCGGAGTGTAAGCCAGAGACGGAAGCTGGTGTCAGCCAGAGATAAGAGGTTGTGTCAGCTGGAGACAGGAGCTGGTGTCAGCCAGAGACGAGAGGTTGTGTCAGCTGGAGACGGGAGCTGGTGTCATCCAGAGACGGGAGCTGGTGTCATCCGGAGATGGGAGGTGGTGTCAGCCAGAGACTGGAGCTGGTGTCAGCCAAAGAAGGGAGATAGTGTCAGTCAGAGATGGAAGGTTGTGACAGCCAGAGATGGAAGGTGGTGTCTGCCAGAGATGGGAGGTGGTGTCAGCCAGAAACGGGAGCTGGATTCAGCCTGAGATGGCAGGTGGTGTCTGCCAGAGAAGGGAGGGGGTGTCAGCCAGAGACGGGAGCAGGTGTCAGCCTGAGATGGGAGGTGGTGTCAGCCGGAGACAGTAGGTGGTGTAAGTCGGAGACGGGGGCTGGTGTTAGCCGGAGACGGGAGGTTTCTCCAATACCGGCCATTAAAGCAAGTTCCAGTTGGAAACGGCAGCAGGTGTCAGCCACAGATTGGAGTGTAAGCCAGAGACGGAAGCTGGTGTCAGCCAGAGATGAGAGGTTGTGTCAGCTGCAGACAGGAGCTGGTGTCAGCCAGAGACGAGAGGTTGTGTCAGCTGGATACGGGAGCTGGTGTCATCCAGAGACGGGAGCTGGTGTCATCCGGAGATGGGAGCTGGTGTCAGCCAGAGATGGGAGGTGGTGTCAGCCGGAAACGGGAGCTGGATTCAGCCTGAGATGGCAGGTGGTGTCTGCCAGAGAAGAGAGGTGGTGTCAGCCAGAGACGGGAGCTGGTGTCAGCCTGAGATGGGAGGTGGTGTCAGCTGGAGACAGTTGGTGGTGTAAGTCGGAGACGGGGGCTGGTGTCAGCCGGAGACGGGAGGTGGTGTCAGCCAGAGACGGGAGCTGGTGTCAGCCGGAGAAGGGAGCTGGTGTCAGTCGGAGATGGGAGGTTGTGACAGCCGGAGACGGAAGGTGGTGTCAGCCAGAGATAGGAGCTGGTGTTAGCCAGAGATGGAAGGTGGTGTCTGCCAAAGATGGGAGGTGGTGTCAGCTGGAGACAGAAGCTGGGTTCAGGAGGTGGTGTCAGCCAGAGACGGGAGGTGGTGTCTGTCAGAGATGGGAGGTGTCAGAAAGAGACGGGAGCTGGTGTCAGCCGAAGACGGAAGCTGGTGTCAGCAGGAGAAGGGAGTGTGAGACAGAGATGGGAGCTGGTATCAGTGGGAGACAAGAGTGCCCACCAGAGACGGGAGCTGGTGTCAGACAGAGATGGGGGCTGGTGTCAGTCGGACATGGAAGCTGGTGTCAGAGGTAGGTGGGAGTGTCAGCCAGACATGGGAGATGGTATCAGTGGGAGACAGGAGTTTCAGCCAGAAACGGGAGCTGGTGTCAGCCAGAAATGGGAGCTGGTGTCAGCCAGAGACGGGAGCTGGTGTCAGCAAGAGATGGGGGCTGGTGTCAGCAGTAGGCAGGAGGTGGTCTCAGCCAGAGACGGGTGGTGGTGTCTGCCAGAGATGGGAGGTGGTGTCAGAAAGACACGGGAGCTGGTGTCCGCTAGAGATGGAATCTGGTGTCAGCAGTAGATGAGAGTGTGAGCCAGAGATGGCAGCTGATATCAGCAGAAGACAAGAGTGTCCGCCAGAGATGGGAGCTTGTGTCAGATGGAGACGGGAGATGGTGTCAGCCGGAGATGGAAACTGGTGTCAGCGAAAGATGGGAGTGTCAGCCAGAGATGGAAGCTGGTATCAGCGGGAGATGGGAGTGTCAGCCAGAAACGGGAGCTGGCGTCAGATGGAGACAGGATGTGGTGTCAGCAGGAGAAGGGAGGTGGTGTCTGCCAGACACGGGAACTGGTGTAAGCAAGAGACGGGAGCTGGTGTCAGCTGGAGACAGAAGCTGGTGTCAGCCAGAGACGAGAGTGACAGCAAGAGATGGGAGCTGGTATCAGCGGGAGATGGGAGTGTCAGACAGAGACGGGAGCTGGTGTAATAAGGAGATGGGAGCTAGTGTCAGCCAGAGACGGAAGTGTCAGGCAGAGATAGGAGCTGGTATCAGCAGAAGACGAGAGTGTTAGCCAGAGATAAGAGCTGGTGTCAGTGAGAGATGGGAGGTGGTGTCAGCCAGAGATGGGAGCTGGTGTCAGTTAGAGACTGGAGCTGGTGTCAGCTGGAGATGGAAGGTGGTGTCAGACAGAGATGGAAGGTGGTGTCAGTCAGAGACAGGAGTTGGTGTCAGTTGGAGATGGAAGGAGGTGTCTGCCAGAGATGGAAAGTGGTGTCTGCCAGAGATGGGAGGTGGTATCAGTGGGAGATGGGAGTGTCAGCCAGAAACGGGAGCTGGTGTTAGCTGGAGATGGGAGGTGATGTCTGCCAGAGATAGGAGGTGGTGTCAGCCGGACACGGGAACTGTTGTAAGAAGGAGACGGGAGCTGGTGTCAGCTGGAGACAGAAGTTGGTGTCAGCCAGAGACGAGAGTGTCAGCAAGAGTTGGGAGCTGGTATCAGCGGAAGACGAGAGTGTTAGCCAGAGATATGAGCTGGTGTCAGTGGGAGATGGGAGGTGGTGTCAGCCATAGACTGGAGCTGGTGTCAGCTGGAGATGGAAAGTTGTGTCAGACAGAGATGGGAGGTGGTGTCAGTCAGAGACAGGAGTTGGTGTCAGTTGGAGATGGAAGGTGGTGTCTGCCAGAGATGGAAGGTGGTGTCTGCCAAAGATGGGAGGTGGTGTTAGCCAGAGATGGAAGCTGGAGTCAGCTGGAGACGGTAGGTGGTGTCAGTCAGAGATGGAAGCTGGTGTCAGCGAGAGACGTGAGCTGGTGTCAGCGAGAGACGTGAGCTGGTGTCAGCAAGAGACGGGAGCTGGTGTCAGCCAGAGACGGAAGCTGGTGTCAGCTGGAGACGGGAGCTTGTGTCAGCCCAGCCAGAAATTGGAGCTGGTGTCAGCCGGAGATGGGGGAGTCAGCCATAAACGGGAGCTGGTGTGAGCCAGAGATGGGAGCTGATGTCAGCTTTTGATGGGAGTGTCAGCCAGAGACAGGAGCTGGTGTGAGCTGGAGACGGGAGTTGGTGTCAGCCGGAGACAGGAGGTGGTGTCAGCCAGAGACCAGTGCTGGTTTCACCCAGGAACAGGAGTTGGTGTCAGCCGGAGACGGGAAGTGGTATCAGCCTTAGATGGGAGCTGGTTTCAGCCAGAGACAGGAGCTAGTGTCAGCTGGAAACCAGAGCTGGTGTCAGCCAGAAATGGGAGGTGGGGTCAGCCGGAGAGAGGAGCTAGCTTCACCTGGAGACGGGAGCTGGTGTAGATTTTTAGTATAATCTATGACAGTTTCTTGGCATACACTATAGTAAATGAGCAAGGCTGACTGTAGGTTCCCATGCAAGATCCATTCCACGCTTCACCAACTTTTTGGAAAAGTTTTGCATACACCATAGTTGTGCAGGCAGTTTTCTGGTGTACAGGGGATGATAAATTTCCCCCATGTACTTACTAGAGCAACATAATAGGAATAACTGATCCGTCAATAGCAGCTTGCTGACAGTTTCCCAGCATCCAAAGTTATTTTGTTTTTGTTTCTGCACTCTGGATCAGGCACTCATTCACTAAAAATAGAATAGACCTGCAGAACCTTTCACTCATCCTGAATGTTTCTATTACCTAGAGTGCTAATTAGGAACTAGGAGGATCAGGATAATCAGAGCTCCTAGAAAACAGAAGGATGGATTTCATAAACAGAAATTTCATTATTATCAGGGGTTACTGATGCCCTATATACCCCTCCTACCCCCTAAATATATAAGCTGGGGTGTCCTGACATGTTCTATATACCCTCCTCCCCAATGTATAAGTTGGAGTTTCCTGACATGTCCTATATACCCCTCCTACCCCCAATGTATAAGCTGGGGTGTCCTGACATGTCTTATATCCCCCCCAATGTATAAGCTGGGGTGTCCTGATATGTCCTATATACCCCCCCACCTAATGTGTAAACTAGGGTGACCAGTCATGTCCTATATACCCCTCCCCCCTAATATATAAGCTGGGGTGTCCTAACATGTCCTATACCCCCCACCCCCAATGTATAAGCTGGTGTGTCCTGTAATGTCTTTTATACCCCCCCAATGTATAAGCGGGGGTGTCTTGACATGTCCTATATACCACCCTCCCCAATGTATAAGCTGGGGTGTCCTGACATGTCCTATATACCACCCACACACACTAATGTATAAGCTGGGGTGTCCTGACATGTCCTATATAGCCCACTACCCCCCATGTATAAGCTGGGGCTTCCTGACCTGTCCTATACCCCCCCACCCCAATGTATAAGCTGGAGCATCCTGACATGCCCTTTATCCCTCCCCCAATGTATAAGCTGTGGTGTCCTGACATGTCCTATATACCCCCCTAATGTATAAGCTGGGGTGTCCTGACATGTCCAATATAACCTCTACCCCAATGGATAAGCTGGGGTGTCCTGACACGGTCCTTCCCCCATGTCTGTTTTTTCCTGGACAGAACTTATATTAGGAATTCAATGGGTTAAATCTCTATCACTGCACAAACAACAAAATACCGGTATATGAGCAGCAACCACCTCCAGTCCCGCTGAGGACTAATCATGGACTATCACCCCCATTCTCTTCACAGACCTCACATGGTGTTTATAGCTTTGTATGTGGAATGCAGCAGAATCCAGAAGTGTGAATCCTATAGGGAGGGTGAGTCATGGTGTTTGACATTAGGAATACTCCGCGATGATCGGCGCGATGTTGTCACAATCTGCCCGAATGAGTCACCGCTCCTGACATTTCACAGTCCTGAAATCGCTCCATTATTACAACTATATAATATCACTATTGAGTGGCAAATGAGGTGGGACGCAATCGCTAATCCACGGAGCAGCCAAGAGACAAATGTAGCAGAGCTGAGGTTGATTTCATGTGGAACACCCTCTTGTGAATGTGTTTGATTTCTGCTTTAACATAGGAATACTCACTTATCTTAAAAAGCATCTGTCGGTAGGATCATCCCTCTTAAAATAGGCATACTGACTGGTAGGGTTGGTCTTGCTGATTAAAATTATTCCTCTCTTGCGAAAATTGTTTGTAGTGTTCCTGAGAAAAATTACTTTTATTATCAATGTAAATGAGGGCTTTAGGGCTCCGAGTGGGCGTGGGCAGCACTGAGGAGCTAGGACCCACCCTCTCGGTGCACTGAAGCCCTTATTTGCACAAAAAATAGAAGTTTTATTCTTGGGATCGCCACAAACGATTTTCACAAGGCAGGTATCGTGATCATCAGCAGGATCAACCCGACCAGGCCGTATGCATGCTTTAATGAGGTTAATCCTGCTGATAGGTGCACTTTAGAGGGAATGTACACTACTGTTTATAGGTCCTGAAGAGGGAGTTTTGAGTGAAGAGCTGTTAAAAGAAGGATGGAGTGAGACTGGAATCCATTCATTGCATAGTCTCTCAATGACTTCAGTGCAGAAGAGCCAATACTATGGCGCCCCCGCAGGAACATAGTGGTAATGAACGAATTGTGTCCTGTTTCCCTTTTAATATTGACTTAGAAAGGGTGTCACATATGTAATACTACAGCACAGAGTATAAACTTCAAGGGCTACCCTATTTCTACTCAATCGAGTAATAATTTAAAGGGGTTGTCCAGAAAGGAGCTAAAATAAAATAAAAATGAAATTCACCCTCCTTAATCCCAGATACTCTCGTGCTGATACTTATCGGGTCCCAGTTGGCCTCTATTTCCTGGTCCCATATTGACACATACAGGAAAAGCCTGCAGAGCAGATCACTGGCTACAGAGGTGTCCCGACTCATCAACTGATTGGCTCAGCAAAACCAGCAGGGGCCCGTTAGTATTCCGGAGACTCAACAATAAGCTGATCACAAAGTGTCCCCCATTCTGAGAAGCCCAGCTGTAACCTGTGGGGGAACCTGAATGTAAGTGTTCAGTTTCCCTACAGCACCCCCACAGGGAGAATTAAGTATTACACAGTGTCCATTCATAGCAATGAGTTGTCTGTGTAATCCAGGACAGGACAGGTCCTCCAGAGCAAGAGATGTTCATTGAGACCTCGCTCAACTCCGATAAGGTTCCTGAGCAGAGGAACCCCCTCCACTAACCCAGAACTCACTTACAGGGTGGATGAGCAGTGGTTTTGTAGACAAGACATCCCTTTTACTGAAAAGTCTCAATGAAAGAAGCTCAAGGGCTCCAAGTGTTGGAGTGAGGATATCCCTGGAGAGCCGCAGAAGATCAGAGGAGAATATCTGCTCGGTGGCACGATGTGAAGCGATGGTGCACCTGATGGACAGATCATCCAGATGTTCAGGTGCAGAATGAACCATGTGTGCTCCCAGGGGGGGAGACGTCTGCAGCTGTAAGATTAATGGTGATAGCATCCTAGGGTAATCAATCATTAATTACTATGACACATGAAACTAGCTATGCAAATGTGAACACATGTTATAGGAAGGATATAGTTTCAGCAGGAAGATGGGATACAATTTCAGATGTAGTAGTGCTAAGTCAGTGATGTTCCATGAGATCCTTTGCAAGTTATGTACAACCCTAATTCTCCCACTAGTTCACTGAGCACATACAGTACATCTTTACTAAGAAGTGGTCCCATCAGAGAAGCTCAGCTATGCTTTTAAAAACGGTTCTGATGACAGGATTGCTGACTGTACCAATAGCAATCAGTAAATCTGTGAGTGCAGCTCTGGAGTATAATACAGGATGTAACTCAATGATTTTCCTAGTCTACGACGTAAAGTCATAGTTTTATTAAAGACACGGAGGCGAGTATTGCTATCTCCTTCTTTACTGTCCACCAATAGCAGCAAAGGAAACATTTACATACAGGAAACAACTAGTGTTGAGCGCGAATATTCGAATTGCTAATTTTTTTCTCGAATATCGCAATTTCGAGATTTCGCGAATATTTAGAATATCGTTCTATATATTCGCGAATTCGAATATTCTTTTTTTTTTTTTTATTATTATATTTTTTTCTTTCCCACTTCTCTAAAGTTGTTCTTACCTGTCCTTTGGATTCCTGGCTGCTCCAGTCAGTGGCGTTTTCAACTTACTGCTATATTCCATATTAGCTAAATTACAATCTAATCTATATGTGTATTTTACGAAATTTCGCAAATTGCGATGCGAGTAATATAACACGAAATAATTGCATGAAGATTTCAATTTAGCACTGCTATATTCCATATTCTAGCCTAATATGGAATATAGCTGTGCTAAGTTGAAATCTTCATGCGATTATTTCGTATTATATTACTCGCATCGCAATTTCGGCTTTTGCAAATGTTCTTAATATTGCTCTAACTTCGTCTTTTAGAATATTACGAATATTCTAAAAGACGAAGTTAGAGCAATATTACGAAATTTCGTAAAATACACATAGATTGTATTTAAGCTAATATACTGCTATAGTAATATTTTTTAATAGTGTACATATTTTACAAAACTTAAGTTCAGAAGAGGCAAAAAAAAATTAGAGGAAAAAAAAGAGATTATAGCACTATATTAGCTAAATTACAATCTATATGTGTATTTTACGAAATTTCGTAATATTGCTCTAACTTCGTCTTTTAGAATATTCGTAATATTCTGAAAGACGAAGTTAGAGCAATATTAAGAACATTTGCAAAAGCCGAAATTGCGATGCGAGTAATATAATACGAAATAATCGCATGAAGATTTCAACTTAGCACAGCTATATTCCATATTAGGCTAGAATATGGAATATAGCAGTGCTAAATTGAAATCTTCGATTATTTCGTGTTATATTACTCGCATCGCAATTTCGGCTTTTGCAAATGTTCTTAATATTGCTCTAACTTCGTCTTTTAGAATATAACGAATATTCTAAAAGACGAAGTTAGAGCAATATTCCGAAATTTCGTAAAATACACATATAGTATTCGTAAAATACACATATTAGCCTAGCCATAGTCAATTAGCATAGGAACGTTGCCTTATACTATCAAGATAAATAATTGCAATACGCGAAAAAAAAAAATCGTATATTATTCGCGATAATTGGAATAATTACGAATATTCGATTTCGACGAATATAACACGAATATTCATTCGAATATTCGCGAAATATCGCGAAATCGAATATGGCACCTCCCGCTCATCACTAGAAACAACCATAGTAACCAAAGTCCCTCCCCTATAGCCCCTATAATAGGCAGCTCTTCCTCTGGACCTTCCTCTTTCTTTGAGATCCTGGTGCCAACATCACGAACACCGCAACGAAACTCCGAACTGCAACTGGAACGGATAACTCCAACGCCAACGAAGCGCATCCAACTAGCTAACCTGGCCAAACTGTGGTAGAGAGATTAACCGGAAGTACGGCATCCTAGTCCGGATCGACTTTCAACCTGAAAAAGAGAACAGACCATAGGTCCAGGTGAAACATAGACGTCAAGACCTGTAGCGTCCGGAAATCCCAGTACTCCAAATAGACACAATAGGGATTGAAGGACGGATAAAACAATATAAAATAATAATAATAACATTTAAATAGATATGATAACTCTAATACTAAAAAGTGCAATAATAATAATAACAATATTAACAAGATCGACCGTACAACCAGGAAAATAAGGAAAATCCACTGCAAAAAAAAAAAAACGTGAGGAGACCCAAGGGCGGGAACAGGGCGGGCAATACTCGCCTCTGTGTCTTTAATAAAACTATGATTTTATGTCGTAGACTAGGAAAATCATTGAGTTTTATAGCAAGACACAGAGGCTCATATTGCAAGTTCAAAGCCGATCTATAATAGGAGAAAACAAATGAGACTGAGGACGAAAATAAAATTCCCTAAACGTGGTAACATTAGACCAGTCAGCCAAACGCATAACGTCATCCAATCTGGCCCCTGAAACCGCCAAAGAAGTGGCAGAAGCACTCCTGGCGGAATGCGCAGTGAAGACGGAAGTGTCTATCCCAGCTAGTGACATGACCCACTTAAGCCAGCGAGCCAATGTTGGACTAGAAACTGGTCCGAAAGGATGGCGGATAGAAAGAAACAGTTGAGACATAGCAGTAGAACGATGGGCCCTAGTCCTGGACTCGTATTCCCTCAGGCAAGCCACAGGGCACAAAACCGGAGCAGAAGGAAAACTGGGATAGGAGACAGACCTGATGTTAGTCTTGGTGCGACGCGAAATGTTAAAAGTGACACCCTCAGGGGTAAAAGAATGAGCGTCGTAGTCGAGGCCCCGAACATCCGAGACCCTCTTGCAAGAAATGAGGCAAAATAGAGCCAATAATTTAGCGGATAATTGTCTCAATGAAAGAGCTGAGTTATCAGGCCAAGAGGATAAGAAGGATAGGACCAGTGAAACGTCCCAGGTGGTCGAAAAACGAGGCCAAGGAGGGCCCACCAACTGAGAACCTCTCAACAGGCGAGAGACAGAAGGATGTTGACCCGCAGGGACGCCATCATAACCTTGATGGGTGGAGGAAATAGCCGACCTGAAGAGGTTGATGGTCCGGTAGGCCTTGCCTGCCTCGAAGAGTGAGGTGAGAAACTGCAGGAGGTGAGCTACAGGCGCCGAAACGGGATCCAAGTCCCGTTCCAAGCACCAGCTAGCCCAATTTCTCCAGGCTGCCCGATAAGACTTTCTGGTGCCGGGAGCCCATGCGTTGTCCAGTAACTGTCGAGTCGCCTCCGAAATGCCATCGACAGCTTCAGGTGTCCGGAGATCAGGCACGCCAACAGCCGCAGGGAACCGAAGAGGAGGAATGGGTGGTGAAGACCCTGAGGGTTGCGAAGGAGGTCCGTGCTAGACGGGAGAAGAAGAGGTACCTCCACTAGGATCCCCAGCAACGAAGGATACCAGACCTGAGACCCCCAGAACGGGACCACTAACACCAAATCCGCCAGATGGCGACGAACCTGAAGGAGAGTCCGTAGGATCATCGCGAACGGGGGAAAAGCGTAAAGGCGGGACGCAGACCAGTCCTGGAGGAACGCGTCCACCGCCACTGCTTCCGGATCCGGACGCCAACTGTAAAATCGGGTGAGTTGCCTGTTGAGCCGAGAAGCAAAGAGATCGATGGTCATCGGGCCCCATATGTCCGAAATCGCCGATAACACCTCCGGATCCAACTGCCAATCACTGCCGTCCGACAGGTAGCGAGAGTTCCAATCCGCACAAGCGTTGCTTAGCCCCGGCAAGTATTCTGCCTACACCATGATGTCCTTGGAGAGGCAAAACGACCAAAACTCCTTGGCTAACCGCGCTAAGGTCGCCGAGTGGGTACCGCCCAACCGGTTGACGTATTGGACTGCCGAGACGTTGTCCACCCGCAGTCTGATGCACGCATTGGCGATCCCATTGGAGAAGCTCCTGACTGCAAAGGAACCGGCCAGGAGCTCCAAGGCGTTGATGTGGAGGCGAGACTCCTCCGCCGACCAAGATCCTCCCGTGGAAACTCCGTTGCAATGAGCGCCCCATCCCTGGAGGCTCGCATCCGACTCGATGGTCAACTCCGGAAGGAATCCGAAGATCGCCCTGCCATTCCACGCTTCCAGATTGGCGATCCACCAGCGCAACTCTTCTCGGGCCTCCAAGTCCAGGACCACCACGTCCGCAAAGGCGGCACCGGTCCGAAGATGCGCGATCTTCAGCCGCTGGAGAGCCCGAAGGGTGAGGAATAAGAAGAGCATGCTTCAACTCCTTGCGGATCGCACGCAACTTCGTCATCGGAAGACTGAGGGATTCCGAGACCGAATCCACCATGAAGCCCAGAAATTCCATCCGCTGCGATGGGATGAGGCATGACTTCTCCGTGTTGAGGAGGAAACCGAGGTCCGTTAGCAGGTCCGCCGTCCACTGCAGATGTTCTGGCAGCCCCGCACTGGACTCGTGCATCAGGAGGATGTCGTCCAGGTAAATGATGAGGCGTATGCCCCTACTCCTCAACCATGACACAACTGGACGCAGCAGCTTGGTGAAGCACCAAGGAGCTGAAGACAAACCGAATGGGAGACAGGTCTCTCCTCTCCACCAGAACCGGAGAAGATCCCTAGAACGAGCAGCCACCGGTACCGTCAGGTAAGCATCCTTTAGATCCAACTTTACCATCCAGTCCCCAGGCGTCAACAGGTCCCGAAGGAGGTGAATCCCCTCCATCTTGAAATCACGGTAGCGCACCACCGTATTCAGGGCGTGAAGGTTGATGACCGGTCTCATCTGACCCCCTTTTTTCTGAACGAGGAAAATATTGCTGATGACCCCCCACTCTGAAGGAGGGGCCCGCTCTATCGCCTGTTTTTGGAGGAGAGAAAATAGCTCCACATCTACTAGTGCGCAATCTGGGCGCGATAGCGGTATGGGCGGGGGGGGGGGGGGAGCAGGCACGGAGACCCTGTGAGCTCTATGTGGAAGCCCATGACCGTGGTCAGTACCCATGGATCTGATGTGATGAGGCCCCAAGCATGAGAAAAAAGTTGGAATCTGCCCCTACACAAGGGACCATAGAATCCCCAATCTGGGGAAGACTTACCGAAAGGTCTGCGAGAGTTGGGGTTGCCTCTGAAGGAGCGAGATCGCCACTGGCCTCCTCTGGTCGAGAAGAAGGGAGAGGGGTTGCGTTGTTCCTGGAAGGAAGGTCGCTGACCAAAGGAACCTCTACCTGCGCCATGGGCCTGAAAGCTTGTACGGCCGGACAGGCGGCCCCTGCTACTGCCGGCCCGATTAAAGACCAGTCCCTGAAATACCCTGCGCATAGATGACTGGGCCTTGTCTAGCGCGGTGAAGGTACCCACAAATCGCCCCATATCCTTAATAAAGGAATCGCTGAATAGGAGACCCTGGGCGTCCTTACCAGCTTCTGTGAGAGCCAAGTTAGACAATTTGGGGTCAATTTTGAATAATATGGCTTTACGCCTTTCGATTGCCAAAGAGGTGTTGGCGTTCCCGGCGATGCAGATCACCCTTTGGGTCCAACCCCGCAACTCTTCAGGGTCAATAGGGGACCCCTCAGTCCTAGCTGCCTCAGCTCGCTCAAATATCTTGGCCAGCGGGCCAAAGATATCTAACACTTTATCCTGGCAGCTGCGTAGAGCTGAGTCCAGGCCCTTTTTAGGGTTCCAACCAGTTTTGGCCAAAAACTGTGACATTTTGGGGTCCACCACGGGAGTGTCACACACTTTGTTGGGGACTAGTGGCCTGGGGCTCTCGGCCCTAAGTTTATTCCGTGTTTTGCGGCTCAGAGGGTGACGCACCCAGCGCTCCAAATAACTACCCACATGCTCAGTGGGAAGCCACTCCGCCGATCTAGGGTGATGCAAGGTGTCGGGGTCGAACATAGGTTCACCCGCTGAGTCTAGCAGTATATCAGACCGGTTAATGGCGGAGGAGGAAGCTATGTCCTTGGCTGAGGAGGCAGCAGTAGCGGAGACTGAGGGGCCCTGAACCGGGGGCGGAACATCCTCCTCTGACACATAATCCACATCCGCAAAAGCCTCCTCGTCCGATGCTCTGTCCGAGTCAGACTGATTAGGGGATTGTGCTCTAGCACACTTCCATGCTCGCGCCCGTTCTGCCTGGCGTGATGAGGCCCTATTACGTGAACCATTCACGTGATCTTGGGTGGCAGGATGCGCACCAGTCAAGATCTCCTGTGAAACAGGAGGTTCAGTACAGGTAGGCTGCGGTGTAGTCTGGGTATTTTGCAGAGCTACTCTGGAAGGCTGAGCAGATAGTGCCTGAGTAATGCTCTGAGATAATATAGTGTACATGGAGCCCATGGCCGCCATGATGGCATCTGACACAGAGCGCTGAAGTGCCAGCGCCTGTGCATCCTCCTCAGTGGCTCTCTGACCCTCAGGAGAGGAGGGGGGAACATTGCTGGTGGGAGTCTGGGCAGAGTTAGACATAGTACCCTAGCTAAAATGGCAGGCCAATAGAGAGAGCAAAATGGGGAACTAGTTATAGTCAAACCTGACACTAATGAGCGCAGCAAGGTAGCGATGCAAGCAAAAAAACTCGGGCAACAGACCGGAGCAGTGTGCAGGAGCCGGAGACCGGAGCAGTGTGCAGAGGCCGGAAGCGCAAAGGGAAGGAAGCCGGCCGAAATCCCGCGAGAATCGTGGCACATTCGCATGTAAAATGGCCGCCGAAATCTCGTGGGACTAGCTGAAACCAAGATGGCTGCCGAGATCTCGCGAGATCCCGTGGCCGGCCGAGAAAGGGGAAGCGCCCTCAAGAATGGCGCCGCAGCAACGGGGAGAAGAAAGCCCCGCCTCCGAACGCCGAGCCAAGTATGGGGGACCGGGCAGGCACTGCAAGGGGGAGACGCCGCAATGTGCGGCAGCCGCGAGGTAAATGGGAAAAAGCCGCAACGGGAGTCCGAAGAAGCGCAGCAAGGGAGGGGAAAACGCACAGGGAAAATAAATAAAACAAAATAAACGGACCAACAAATGGGCCGAAACCCACAAGGAAGCGCCGCAAGCAAGGGTTAGTCACCCTGGTAGGAAGCAGCGCAGAAAGACAATAACATATACAAAATCACTACAGCAAGTCACAATAGAATCTATAGGCGTACTTAACTGCTGGCAGCAGCAAAGAAAGAGGAAGGTCCAGAAGAAGACCTGCCTATTATAGGGGCTATAGGGGAGGGACCTTGGTTACTATGGTTGTTTCCAGTATGTAAATTTTTCCTTTGCTGCTATTGGTGGACAGTAAAGAAGGAGATAGCAATATGAGCCTCCGTGTCTTGCTGTAAAACTCAGGATCAGTACAGGATAAGTAATGTATGTACACAGTGACTGCACCAGCAGAATAGTGAGTGCAGCTCTGGAGTATAATACAGGATGTAACTCAGGATCAGTACAGGATAAGTAATGTATGTACACAGTGACTGCACCAGCAGAATAGTGAGTGCAGCTCTGGAGTATAATACAGAATGTAACTCAGGATCAGTACAGGATAAGTAATGTATGTGCACAGTGACTGCACCAGCAGAATAGTGAGTGCAGCTCTGGAGTATAATACAGGATGTAACTCAGGATCAGTACAGGATAAGTAATGTATGTACACAGTGACGGCACCAGCAGAATAATGAGTGCAGCTCTGGAGTATAATACAGGATGTAACTCAGGATCAGTACAGGATAAGTAATGTAATGTATGTACACAGTGACTGCACCAGCAGAATAGTGAGTGTCACCTAAGCATATCAGCTTCAGCACGGCCTGTTGCTGATTCCCCACTGCAGTGCTACACTGCTTCCAGCTACCGACTGATGACTGACTGGTGCTGCATGCAGATAATTCGGATGTGGAAGTGGAGGATGAGGCAGAGGAGGAGAAGTAGGGGTTGGAGCCAATAACGTAGGTGCTGGCGGAAACCCTGATCGACGTAGGGCCAGCAATCCTTGGCGTCGGTAGCACCTTTGCCATCCCAGGGTACGACTCGCTCCCGGCCTCCATAATATTCACTCAATGTGCCGTCAGGGAAATGTAGCGTCCCTGGCCGAATGCACTTGTCCATTGGTCCGTGGTTAAGTGGACCTTCCTAGTAACTGCGTTGATCAGGGCACGTGTGATGATATGGGACACATGGTGTAAAGCGGGCACAGCACACCTTGAAAAATAGTGGTGGCTGGGGACTGCATAACGCTGGACGGCTGCTGACATGAGGCTGCGGAAGGCCTCAGTGTCCACAAGCCTAAATGGGAACATTTCCAGGGCCAGTAATTTGGAAAGTTGCGCATTTAGTGCTATGGCCTGTGGGTGGGTGTACCCAGGCGTTCTGCTCACTTATTACGGTGCTTCGATGCCATGTGGCGGATCATGCTGGTGGTGGTGAGGTTGCTAGTGTTCATGCCCCTGCTCATTTCTATATGGCAGATGTTGCAAATTTAAATTCTTTTGTCGTTCGCACTTTCCTCAAAAAAGCGCTAGACCGCAGAACACCTACCCCTTGGAAAGGGAGACTTCCGCAAGGGGGTGTTTGGTGTGGCCCACCTTCTCCCTTTTGCCACCCCACCGCCTCTTCCAGCCCGTTGCGGTGCAGCAGATCCCTCCCCCTCTGTACTGCTGTCCTCTCTCGGCTTTCCACCTTCCCAGGTTGGGTCAGTGACTTTATTGTCCACCACCTCCTCTTCCTCACTCTGCTCATCCTCCTGACTTGTTGACCTAACCACTACCTCAGTGATTGACAACTGTGTCTCATCCTCTTTATCAACCTCTTGAGACAGTAATTGCCATTGAGTTATTGTCAACTGTGTCTCATCATCGTCCTCCTCATTAAACAGTAATTGCCGTTCCCCACCGTCATCTTCTTGTGATTAGGGATGCTCAAGAGTTTGAGAATCAGGGCAGAAGATCTGTCCCTCTTCAAGCGTGCGTGACGAGAGGGCCAAATCAGGGAATGGTGCTAAAAAGAGCTCCTCGGAATATCCGAGTGTGGGATCACTTGTTTGCCTAGACTCTCCATGGTGGGAGGAAAGAGGATCAGGGTGAGGATTGTGTTGAGCAGACTCTTGGCTACTGAGACTGGACTTGGTGACAGAATGGTGCTTAACCGATTGGAAGCATTATTTGCTGTAATCCAACCGACCACCTGGTCGCACTGGTCTGACTTCAAGAGTGGTGTCCTGCGCCGCCCTGCAAACTGGGACATGAAGCTAGGTATCGTGGATGATTGTTTTTCTTGTGCTCTGGCAGCAGGCACAGTTTCACTGTGCCCAGGGCCACCGCCTCTGCGTGCACCAGGTATTTGGGATGAGGAAATGTTATACAAGAGAGGTACCACTGGTAATGTCACTGTCTGGAGCGTCTACGTAAAAAAGTACACTGTATGTCACAGATATTTTTGGGATGCGCGCACTTTACACTGGAGATGTGGCGCAGCTAATGTCGCTGTCTAACTATTGCACGCTATTTAGCGCAGGTTGTGCTAAAAATAGATATTGCTGCCACACACAATAGTCCTTAAAAGGACTTTTGGGTCTCTGAAAAGTTTTTCTAATAAAATTATTCCTATTTCACTCCCTACACTGTCTGTCCCTTCCTCAGCACAGCTCTCCCTGAGCCAAACATGCATCATTGGGTGCTATATAGCACCCAATGATGCGTTCCAGCCAGCCAATCACTGTAATGCCAGCAGCCAAGAAATGTGCGGGGCGGAGGCCACCATGTGCCAAGCATCGAGATGCTCAAGCCGAACAGGTGTTCGGCCGAGCATGCTTGATCATCACTAATAGTGAGTCCAGCTCTGGAGTATAATACAGGATGTAACTCAGGGTCAGTACAGGATAAGTAATGTAATGTATGTAGACAGTGACTCCACCAGCAGAATAGTGAGTGCAGCTCTGGAGTATAATACATAATGTAACTCAGGATCAGTACAGGATAAGTAATATAATGTATGTACACAGTGACTGCACCAGCAGAATAGTGAGTGCAGCTCTGGAGTATAATACAGGATGTAACTCAGGATCAGTACAGGATAAGTAATGTAATGTATGTACACAGTGACTCCACCAGCAGAATAGTGAGTGCAGCTCTGGAGTATAATACATGATGTAGCTCAGGATCAGTACAGGATGAGTAATGTAATGTATGTACACAGTGACTCTGCCAGCAGAATAGTGAGTGCAGCTCTGGAGTATAATACAGGATGTAGCTCAGGATCAGTACAGGATGAGTAATGTAATGTATGTACACAGTGACTCTGCCAGCAGAATAGTGAGTGCAGCTCTGGAGTATAATACAGGATGTAACTCAGGATCAGTACAGGATAAGTAATATAATGTACGTACACAGTGACTCAGCCAGCAGAATAGTGAGTGCAGCTCTGGAGTATAATACAGGATGTAACTCAGGATCAGTACAGGATAAGTAATGTAATGTATGTACACAGTGACTGCACCAGCAGAATAGTGAGTACAGCTCTGGAGTATAATACAGAATGTAACTCAGGATCAGTTCAGGATAAGTAATGAAATGTGTGTACACAGTGACTCCACCAGTAGAATAGTGAGTGCAGCTCTAGAATATAATATAGGATGTAACTCAGGATTAGTACAGGATAAGTAATGTACTGTATGTACACAGTGACTACACTAGCAGAATAGTGAGTGCAGCTCTGGAGTATAATACAGGATATAACTCTGGATCAGTACAGGATAAGTAATGTAATGTATGTACACAGTGACTCCACCAGCAGAATAGTGAGTGCAGCTCTGGAGTATAATACAGCATGTAACTCAGGATCAGTACAGGATAAGTAATGTAATGTATGTACACAGTGACTCCACCAGCAGAATAGTGAGTGCAGCTCTGGACCAGCTGTTCCTGAGCTGCGATTACCTGTGGGTGTGGTCGCCTGTGGCTGTGTGTAGCTGCTGCTGCTGCTGCTGCTCCTGAGCGTTTGGAGGAAAATCTATCCACCTGAGGCCGGCTCTCTCCTCCCCAGGGGGAGAGTGGGTTCTCAGGCATGAGCGAGGGAAGCAAGCCCCAGGCTCCTGTTCCCAGCGGCAGGCCTTCAGGGGACAGGAGAAGCCAGCGTTTGGCCTGCATGGAGGACTCAGGGGTAAGAAGATCTGGCAGGAGTCGCAGTAATGTGGCTTCTGTCTCCCCTGAGTCTGAGGGTAGTAGGAAGAGCCGCAAGGCTGGATCCGCTAAGGAGGACCCGAATGCCAGCATGGGTGAGAGTGGCCCTTCCGGGGCCCAGCAAAAGCCGAGTGTTCACGGAGGTGAAGCAGATCTTGAGGAGGAAGGCTGGGGCGTACTGAGGGCCCGGGAGTCCATTTCCACCTACGGATCCCGGGTCATGAGCCACCTCCGTGAGTACGAAGACGCGACTAAGACCCTGAGGAGGCTCCGGGAGGAGCTGCGCGGCTTGAGGTCTTGTGTTGGAGTGGCCCCAAAGAGGAAGAAGCAGGGGCTGGAGAGCCAAATAAAGCAGCTACAAGCTGACATTGGCGAGATTGAGCAAAGGCGGACTGTACTCCGAGATAAAAGCGGCCCGTTTAAGGAAAAACTCCTAAACGAGGAACGTTTTCGGAAGATGGCGGAGGAGAAGGGGCAGATGGGGCAGCAGCCTGACAGCCAGGTGGAGAAGGAACCAGTCGTGCAGGAGGAGGATGATGATGATGACCAGCAAGATCCACCTGGCAGCCTGCAGGAGCAGATTCCGTACAGTGGGCCCCCTGCACGCCAAATAGCAAGGTCACCCAGCTGCGGCTCGGGGGATGAGTATGAGACCTGCGGCCCGGGAGGGGCCCTAGTGGAGGAGATCCAGCTCCTGGAGTCCCCAGTGCGTTTCCAGGACTTATGCTTTGGTGATGAGTTGCCACCGGAGACGCCTGGGGAAGGAAAGAAAAAGGCTAAGAAGACCAAGCTCCAGGAGCAGGTAAGATATGTATACACCCCCCTCCCTGGGACCCCCGGGTCGACCGCAGGGCCGGCTCACTGTATTAGCCCCTCTTCTCAGCCCAGCCCGTGTCCTGCAGTGGACTCGGTGCAGGAGAGAGGGGAGAGCGAGGTATCCGATATGGTGGTGAGCTCCGTCTCTGTTTGCAGTAACGGGGATGGAGCTGGTGCGACACCGGCTGAAAAGCCGGACAGGAAGGTTACTGCGGAGGATGAGAGAAAAATCTCTGGCGCTGGAGTTTGCTCCCTGATGGGAGGAGGGGGTGGCTCCACGCCACAGATGGCTGCAGGAGCTCCGATGGCTCCAACCGCTGATGACGCTGTTCCCTCGGGCCAGCAGAGGCATGAAGGAGCTGTCGGAGTTATGACGGTTACGCCTCCCAATGAAGGTCAAGAACTGAGGCCAAAGCCTTTGTTTTGTATTGGCGCTGCTGGTCCAGATGAGCGGCGCCATGAAAGAACAGATCAGCAGCGTTTGGATCAGCGGCGCCCGGTAATGGATCAGCGGCACCCAAAAGTTGTAAATGGTAGTACTGAGGAAGCGGAGGGCAATGATAAAAGTGGGGTTGGGGCTGTGGTCTGTCTTTTGGGGGCAGCTCCGACCCCAGGGCCCAGTGATGCTGAGGTACCAATAATTACACCAAAACACACCGGTTCAGCCAGTATGAGTGAGGGAGCAGGTGGGGGGCAGAAAATTACTTTTAATAAAAATATGTCTGGGGGTTTGGATGGTGGAGTGAATGGTGTTAGGAGGGAAGGAAGGGAGGTCGCAGAATCTGTTGTAAGTAAGGCTGGTTTGGGGATGGAAGATATGGAAGTGGGTGGTGGAGGGTCTTTGGTAAGCGGGGAGGGTGTGGAACCTGGTCCGGTTGCCCCCCCGGCTGTGGCAGCCCCTGTGCGCAGTTTTGCTACTGTCACGGCCGGGGTGAGTAGGGGACCCTCCTTGTCCTCTGGCTCTGGGGACGGCGTTTTGCAGCGGCGTCTTCTGGAGGCTCTAAAGAGAGGGGAGAGCACAATCAATGTAGAGGGGAGGGAGGTTGATCTATCCTTTTGGATAGATAGGCATGGCCTCTCAGCCTTCCGAGAGCAAAGGAGCGGGGAGACCACGTGGTCCCTCCCGACAGCTGGGCAGGGTGCTCTCCGTAGGAATGTGGTCCGTCTGAGGTGGAGGGGCAGTGATACATGTCCTTCAAGATCAGAAGTTGTTGAGCTCCTTCTAAAGATGGGCTTCAAGGCGACAGACATCTACGCCTTGATACATCCCTATGGGACCCCTGAGTTCGATGTCAGCTTTGTTCGGCCGGAGGGACTTGAGCTCTTCTGGTCGAACTATGAGATGGCAAAGGACGAGCCCAGCTGGCGAGATTTTGCCGTCCAGGCAGTGTCTCGTCAGAACAATGTGAAGAGGGTGACCGTTCTAACCCGTAACGAGTCAATCTCGTGTATTGACATCATGACGTGGCTCGGCCGATATGGGGAGGTGGTGGAGGTTCCCAAGAAGAACAGGGATGAACATGGCATCTGGTCTGGGGCCTGGACGTTCATGGTAAAACTTAGGCTTTTAGGAAACACAGTTACTCACATACCATCTGCCACCTTCCTTGGAAGGGATCGCATCCAGATTTTCTACCAGGGTCAGCCGAAGCTCTGTCACAGATGCGGCAGCCCCACACACTTCAGTGCTAACTGCACTGTACAGAAGTGCGCGCTGTGTGGGGAGATTGGCCACCTCGCTGCATCATGTGCAGAGATTAGGTGTCACCTGTGTGGTGACTTAGGTCACCCATTCAGTCGCTGCCCTCATTCCTTTGCCAATGCGGTCAATGCCCCGGCGGGAGGAAGCCGTGAGGCCAATTCTACTGGGGCAGGGGCTGGCAGAAGTGAGGGAACAGAGGGGCCAGGGAAGAAAAGTAAGCAAAAGACGCCTGCCCAACTGAGGCGTCAGGAAAATCGCCGAAGGGAGAGGGAGATGGGTGAATCCCGGGAACCTCAGGCAACTGGGTAGGCTGGGATGACCCCTGATCTCACCCCTGAGACTGCTGCTACTGCTGAGGCCCAAAGGGACAGTGAGCTGGATGAGGAAATTAGGAGGATCCAGGAAGAGGAAGGTGCCATCTCCTCATTACCCCCCCATGACGGGGGAAGTGGGGGATGGCAAAAGCAGGGTAATAAACGTACAGGGAAAAAGGGAGATTTAAGATCTTCTCCCACCCGCCAGATGCCAAAGGAAGGTACAACCAAACCCCCTCTGATTAGTCTCTCAAACCGGTTCCAAGCCATTGGTGACACCTCCCCCTCCTCAGGGGAGGGAGCCGGTGGGGAGGTTTCGGGAGTCGCGGTGACACCTGGGCCTGCGGGGGACGCCGAGCCTCCTACTACTGGGGAAAACATGTCCTCAGGGGTGGGGGCTGGCTTGGAGTCAGAGCACAAGGGCAGAGGTGAAATGGACACATCTGTTTGTTTGAAGAGGGGTAAGCCATCATCTGATGAAAAAGTTGGTGGGGGCAGTGGGAAAAGAAAGCCATCTAATTCAATCACCCATGATGGCGGCACTCACTCCGTTGACGCTGGCGTCCATTAATGTCGCCAGCATTAAGTCAGATACGGCTAGATTTGCGGCCTTTGATTTTTTCAGCCGGGTTGAAGCTGACATTTTGTTTTTGCAGGAGACCAGGCTGCCAGATTTGGCATCTGTATTTAAAGCTAAAAGGGAGTGGCGACGCGGATCCTCCTACTGGTCTCTTGCGGCCGAGCCGTATAGCGGGGTGGCAGTCCTTTTTACTGCACCGGTAGAATGCCGACTGGTTATTGAATTAGAAATGGGGAGGTGCCTGATCCTGGATGTCCTCATGAGGGGACAAGAACTTCGTCTAATTAACATCTATGGTCCCCAGTCCAAGTGGGACCGTAAGTGTCTCTTCATGAGGATCAAGCCCTATCTTTTTACAAGTCGGCAGGTGGTCTTTGGAGGGGACTTCAATACTGTCACGAGGCCCCAGGATAGGGGAGGTTCCAGGGACAAGCTGACTTACGACAGCATTGCGCTTAATAAAATAGCTAGTGAGGCTCGTCTGGTGGATGTCCACATCCGGCACACCCCAGGCCACCCGGGGTTCACCTATCATAGGGCTAGTTGTAGGTCTAGAATAGACAGGTTTTATTTAAAGGAGGAAGCCGTCTCTTCAGCCGTGTCCGCTGTGGAGGTGGAGTTCTCCGACCACTGTATGATTTTGTTTTCTCTGAATGTTGCAGAGACCCCCCGAATGGGAAGGGGCTACTGGAGGCTCAATTCGTCTCTCTTGGAAGAAGCGGAGATAAGACAGTCCTTTGAGGATTTCGTTCAGAGCCAGGTACCATTGCTGGATCTCTGCGGCAGTAAGTCTGAGTGGTGGGAGATCTTCAAGGAAAGGGTGGGGAGATTCTTCCGCCAGCTCTCGAGCCTCAGGAGTCTGAGTAAGTATCGCCTGTATCAGGGCCTGAGGAGGAAACTCGAACGTCTTGTCTCGACTGGGGGTAGCCGTGAGGAGATCTCCAGAGTGAAGTCTTTGCTTATGAGGTGTCAGTACGATAGGCACGCATCTTTGGTTTTTGAGAGGGATTACGGGAAATACCGCTCGCCCGACCCTTACAAAAACTGCAGGATGTCAGTGAGTAGTAAGATTGTGTCAGGACTGATTGATAGTACGGGTTCTCTGAGAAGGTCCAGATCAGGGATCCTGGAGGTTGTCAGATCCTTTTACTCACATCTCATGGCAAGGAGGGATCTTGATCGTGATAAGATATCGGCTTTCCTGACTGAAACTGTCCCTGAACCAGGGGTAGACCCCTCTCTTGACGGTTTGACGGAAATGATCAGTGAAGAGGAAGTCAGTCTGGTGATTGAGGGGCTTGCTCCCAAAAAATCACCTGGTCCGGATGGCTTAACATCTGAGTTTTACAAGACCTTTAAGGACACCTTAGTTCCCCTCTTGACTGAGGTATTAAATGAGTGTCTCTCCTCGGGTACTCTACCAAAGTCAATGAGGAGGTCGGCCCTGATCATCCTGTCAAAGGGTAAAGATCCTTTCCACATTGAGAATTGGCGTCCCATAGCGCTCCTCGGTGTGGACAGAAAGATTTTGGCAAAGGTGCTATTTAATCGGCTGGTGAAGTTTGCACCCCAGCTCCTTTCTGGGGCCCAGCATTGCTCTGTTCCCGGCCACAGTACTTTTAGTGCTGTGCTCAGTGTCCGGGAGGCCGTGGAGCAGGGCAGGGCAGGTCACTGGAAGGGGTACATGCTGTCCTTGGATCAGGCAAAAGCATTTGATCGTGTTAACCACGAGTACCTCTGGTCTGTCCTTCTGAGATATGGCCTGCCCGGGGGGTTTGTTGATTGGCTTAAGACCTTGTATGCAGGGGCAGAGAGTTTCCCGCTTGTGAATGGTTGGATTGGGCGTCCTTTTGGGGTGGGATCTGGGGTTCGCCAGGGTTGTCCTCTGAGCCCGCTTTTGTACGTGTTCGCGATCGATCCCTTCCTTAGAGGGGTTGATCGTGGGCCGTTGGCGGGCATCGGGATGGACCGGGCGGCTCCGGAGACTACACTGAGGGTGGTGGCGTATGCTGATGACGTAACTATCTTTGTGTCTTCGAGAGGGGAGGCAGAGTGGGTACTGTCTGAGGTAGAGCGCTACTCAGAGTCATCTGGGTCCAAGATCAACCGAGATAAGTGTGAGAGTCTCTGGCTGGGAGGTGGAGATCCTGGTTTTGATCTCCCGGACACCCTTCCAGAGCCCCAGGAATCTACAAAAGTCCTCGGCATTGAATTTGGCCAGGGGGATTACCCCCATCAAAACTGGGATAGCAGGCTTAAGATTGCCGCTCAGAAGGTGGACCAGTGGAAGGGTTGGTCTTTAACCCTCAGGGAAAGGGTGAACATTATCAAAACCTACCTGATCCCTTTGCTGTTATATCTGGGCAGTGTGTGCGTCTTGCCGGAACCTTTCTGGACTCGGGTCTACAGTCTGTTCTTCCAGATGTTATGGGGAAACAGACTGAACCTTGTCAAGAGGGAGGTTACTTACCGTACGAGGAGACTAGGAGGGTTGGGTATGGTCAACCCTGTGGTGTTCCTGGTGAACACCTTTATTAAGATTAATCTCTCGAACCTCTGGCAAGAGAGAGCTCCTCTGTGGGTAGCCTCCTGTCGGGGATGGTTTCGGCCTTTCTTCCAGGAATGGGAGACAGGGGGGCAAGTGAAGGATCTCCGCACACCACATGGGCATCTCCCGGCTTATGCTGCCCTGGTTCTGAAGGTATTACGTCGGTGGGGTCTGGGGATGTGGGAAATCAGGACTCAGTCAAGGAGACTCCTTGACCAGAGGGTTCTGTTGACCCATTTCCAGAAACCTCTGGCCCTCAGGGACTGCCCAGGTCGGGATCTGAGGGTTGGGTTACGGCTTTTAAATTCCAATAGGATCCCCTTGAAGTTCTTTGACTTGACTTGGCGCTGCTTCCATGGGAAACTGTGTGTGAGGGACAATCTGAAGTGTAGGAGCTCTGAGGACAGGGGGTGTCCCCGTGAGGAGTGCGGTGGTGTGCTGGAAAGCATGGACCACTTCCTGCTTCATTGTCCCTTTAACACAGAGGTTTACACCAGGGTGGGGACCTCCATTGGCTGGCCTAGGCTGGTCACTCTCTCCTATGCGGAATGGGCCTATGGAGCATTCAGACACCTGGGTGGTAGGGACCTTTGCACTTTATTCCTAGTCAGCTCAGTGGTCAGGTACTACACGTGGCATGCACGGTGTTTAGTTTCGACGCAACGCAAAATCCTCCCCGAGGATGAGGTGGTTAGGAACATTCTCGGAGACCTGGTGAAGGTGCGCTCTCTGGAGTACGAGAGGTTGGGGGCGGGTAGAGCCTCTCTCCTCTGGAGGGGTTTTGCCTTTAGGGTACCCTAGCCTGTTGTCTCCCCTCCCGGTGGTGGGCTGAAGCTGACACTGTAGATTTTTGTTTTGTTTTGGTGGCTGTATGAGGACATAGGGCTTGCAGGCGCCAAACTTGGGCTTTAATGGGTTGTGTGTGGCTGAAAAGCCTCACGGTGGGTGGTGAGGTTAAGGTCTACTATGTAATGTACTATGTAATGTAGTTTATATGTCTTTATGTCTATATATATTTGTATATTTGTATAGGTTGAGTTGTCGGGTGTAGTGTTAGGTTGGGTGGTGGGTAAATGGGGGGAGGGTTCCATGGAACATTGGGGACTTTGGGACATATAAGAAAATCCTGGGCTGGTTCATGGACGTCTATTATCATGTACTGGGGGCATGGGATGCGGGACCAGCTCAGGGACCCAAAAAAAAAAAAAAAAAAAATAATAATATATATATAATATTAAAAAAAAATTGTGTGTTGCATTGGGGTGGTGGTGGGTGGGCTTTTTGTAAGTTTAACTTCTGTATTTGTTAAGTGTAGGTAGGTGCAACCGGATCAGGAAGGTTAGTACATGTACATAGATATTGTAAATATTGTACATAGCTGGTGTTCTGTGGCGAGTGGGCTGGACCGGTGCTGTCTGCGCCGCGCTGAGGAGCATCATGTCCTGTATGGTTGGTTTGGTCTCTGTTTTATATATTTATTTATCTGTTTGTTTTAAAATTTTAATAAAAGAAATACAGGATGTAACTCAGGATCAGTACAGGATAAGTAATGTATGTACACAGTGACTGCATCATCAGAATAGTGAGTGCAGCTCTGGAATATAATACAGGATGTAGCTCAGGATCAGTACAGGATGAGTAATGTAATGTATGTACACAGTGACTCTGCCAGCAGAATAGTGAGTGCAGCTCTGGAGTATAATACAGGATGTAACTCAGGATCAGTACAGGATAAGTAATGTAATGTATGTACACAGTGACTCCACCAGCAGAATAGTGAGTGCAGCTCTGGAGTATAATACAGGATGTAACTCCGGATCAGTATAGGATACATAATGTAATGTATGTACACAGTGACTGCACCAGCAGAATAGTGAGTGCAGCTCTGGAGTATAATACAGGATGTAACTCAGGATCAGTACAGGATAAGTAATGTAATGTATGTACACAGTGACTCCACCAGCAGAATAGTGAGTGCAGCTCTGGAGTATAATACAGGATGTAACTCCGGATCAGTATAGGATACATAATGTAATGTATGTACACAGTGACTCCACCAGCAGAATAGTGAGTGCAGCTCTGGAGTATAATACAGGATGTAACTCAGGATCAGTACAGGATAAGTAATGTATGTACACAGTGACTGCACCAGCAGAATAGTGAGTGCAGCTCTGGGGTATAATCAGGGGAGCACCCAGGAATTTTGTCTAGGGGGGGTCCGAAAGGCAAAAAAATGTGGGATGTGTAGTGTGCTGTGCTAATTCAATTTTTCAAAGCCCCCTTTATATTTAAAACTGCAGGGAGGGGGTGTAGTGTGTTGTGCTGATTCTTTTACTTGGCGATCCTAAAAGCTCAGCAGGAAATCAATAATTTTTTGGCCCCGCCCATTATTAAAAGCCCCTCCTACATATAATAGGCCACTCCCAACAAACACTGTACAGCTGACATAGTTGCGGCCTGTCTCTACACACCATATGGAGAGAGGGGGAGGGTCTGTCCTGGCTGCACTGCCTGCTTCACATTATACAATAAACAGCAGACTACAGCCAGAAAGCTCCTCCGCTCTCCTCCCTCCCCAGACCCTGCTCAAGGCCTGTGGCCCCCCCCCCACCATCTGCCACCCACCCGTGGACTGCTGCCCCCTTTGGCCGTCCTCACCCAGCTCTGAATCCTCCTTCTGCAAATGGCAGGGGGAGGACCCGGAGCATCTCCTCTCCTACATAGCGCCTCATACCTCTTACATCCAGTGATGTCACCTTTGTTGTAGACGTTCTCTTTCCTCATCTTCTCCATTCAGACCAGACCGCCATGATGATTTTTCAGCCATCTCCCGTCTCTGCAGAGATTAACAAACAGACATTAGTTTCCCACATTTCCATCATCTTCACATCTTCTGAACACCCTTTCCTGCCACCCCCAATACTGTGCCCGCTGTGCCCCCAATACTATACTGCAGAAACAGTCCCCCTGGAAATACTACTACCACACAGATAGTGCCCCCAATACTGTGCCCGCTGTGCCCCCAATACTATACTGCAGAAACAGTCCCCCTGGAAATACTACTACCACACAGATAGTGCCCCCTTCAACAATTATTGGCACACAGTGCTCTAAAAAAATAACTGCGCCCAGACACTAATAGTATAAAGATAATGTCCCCCAAAAATTATTGTGCTAAGCTGAAACGTGGCAGGGTGCCCCCAAAGTAACAGGGCTCCCCAAAATAGAAATAATTCTCTGCCAGAGCACACTTAGTAGTAATAATGCCCCTATAGTGCCCATACTAGTAATCATGTTCCTCATAGCCCCCCAGTATTAGCAAAGCTCCGCATAATACTTCCTAGTACTAATAATTCTCCCTACAATATGACAGTACATGAAATACCCCCGCTTAGTGCCCGCTGTTGAGCTAATGTCCCCATAATGTATGCCAGTATAAAATACCCCTATATAGTGTCCCAGTAAATGCCCTCATAGTGCTCCTCTCCCCCTTCCCCATAGTGTCCCCCATAATATGCCAGTAAAAAATGCCCCTTCTAAGTGCCACCATATGCCCCAATAGTGCTCCTCTCCCCCATAGTGCCTACCATAATGTGCCAGTAAAAAATGCCCCCTTAGTGCCACCAGATGCCATAATGCCCCCATAATGTGCCAATAAGAATAAAGGCCCCTTTAGAGCCCCCACTTCCCCTTAGTGCCCCCAAATAATGCCCCTATAGTGCCACCAGATGCCCCATAGTGCTCCTCTCCCCCATAATGTGCCAGTAAGAAGTGCCACCCAAAAAAAAAGTACCACCAGATGCTCCATAGTGCCGTTCTCCCCTTTAGTGCCCCCATAGTGCCAGCTCCCCTTTAGTGCCCCCATAGTGCCGTTCTCCCCTTTAGTGCCCCCATAGTGCCAGCTCCCCTTTAGTGCCCCCATAGTGCCGTTCTCCCCTTTAGTGCCCCCATAGTGCCAGCTCCCCTTTAGTGCCCCCATAGTGCCGTTCTCCCCTTTAGTGCCCCCATAGTGCCAGCTCCCCTTTAGTGCCCCCATAGTGCCGTTCTCCCCTTTTGTGCCCCCATAGTGCCAGCTCCCCTTTAGTGCCCCCATAGTGCTGTTCTCCCCTTTAGTGCCCCCATAGTGCCAGCTCCCCTTTAGTGCCCCTGCCCCCATAGTGCCGTTCTCCCCTTTAGTGCCCCCATAGTGCCAGCTCCCCTTTAGTGCCCCCATAGTGCCTTTCTCCCCTTTAGTGCCCCCATAGTGCCGTTCTCCCCTTTAGTGCCCCCATAGTGCCAGCTCCCCTTTAGTGCCCCTGCCCCCATAGTGCCGTTCTCCCCTTTAGTGCCCCCATAGTGCCAGCTCCCCTTTAGTGCCCCCATAGTGCCTTTCTCCCCTTTAGTGCCCCCATAGTGCCGTTCTCCCCTTTAGTGCCCCCATAGTGCCAGCTCCCCTTTAGTGCCCCCATAGTGCCAGCTCCCCTTTAGTGCCCCCATAGTGCCAGCTCCCCTTTAGTGCCCCCATAGTGCCAGCTCCCCTTTAGTGCCCCCATAGTGCCAGCTCCCCTTTAGTGCCCCCATAGTGCCGTTCTCCCCTTTAGTGCCCCCATAGTGCCAGCTCCCCTTCAGTGCCCCCATAGTGCCGTTCTCCCCTTTTGTGCCCCCATAGTGCTGTTCTCCCCTTTAGTGCCCCCATAGTGCCAGCTCCCCTTTAGTGCCCCCATAGTGCCGTTCTCCCCTTTAGTGCCCCCATAGTGCCAGCTCCCCTTTAGTGCCCCCATAGTGCCAGCTCCCCTTTAGTGCCCCCATAGTGCCAGCTCCCCTTTAGTGCCCCTATAGTGCCGTTCTCCCCTTTAGTGCCCCCATAGTGCCAGCTCTCCTTTAGTGCCCCCATAGTGCCAGCTCCCCTTTGGTGCCCCCATAGTGCCGTTCTCCCCTTTAGTGCCCCCATAGTGCCAGCTCCCCTTTGGTGCCCCCATAGTGCCAGCTCCCCTTTGGTGCCCCCATAGTGCCAGCTCCCCTTTGGTGCCCCCATAGTGCCAGCTCCCCCCCTCCAAAAAAACAACAACAAAAAATACACTGATACTTACCTCCAGCAGCCTCTTCCGGTCTGTGTCCTTGCTGTGTGCTGCCCGGCTCAGGCAGCACGATGATGACGTCATCGCGCTGCTAGAGCCGGCCTCTGATAGGCTGCAGGCATTAGTGCCTGCGGCCTATCAGAAGAACAGGGGAGGGACACGCCTCTCCCTCCCCTGCTCTGCCGCAGCACAGGCATCTATATCGCTGTCCTAAGGACAGCGATATAGATGCATTAGATATGGAGATGAGCGCTTCCACAATGGAAGCGCTCATCTCCTACGGCCCCCCACCACCGCCGCCGCAAATGCCCGCAATTTACATCCAGGGCCGCGCCGCCTGTGTTGCGGCCCTGGAGGATGAAAAAAAATAATTTGGGCTGGTTGTTCTAGGGGGGGTCCAGACCCGCTGGACCCCCCCTGTCGGTGCGCCACTGGGTATAATACAGGATGTAACTCAGGATCAGTACAGGATAAGTAATGTATGTACACAGTGACTGCACCAGCAGAATAGTGAGTGCAGCTCTGGAGTATAATGCAGGATATAACTCAGGATCAGTACAGGATAAGTAATGTATGTACACAGTGACTCTGCCAGCAGAATAGTGAGTGCAGCTCTGCAGTATAATACAGGATGTAACTCAGGATCAGTACAGGATAAGTAATGTAATGTATGTACACAGTGACTGCACCAGCAGAATAGTGAGTGCAGCTCTGGAATATAATACAGGATGTAACTCAGGATCAGTACAGGATAAGTAATGTAATGTATGTACACAGTGACTGCACCAGCAGAATAGTGAGTGCAGCTCTGGAGTATAATGCAGGATATAACTCAGGATCAGTACAGGATAAGTAATGTATGTACACAGTGACTCTGCCAGCAGAATAGTGAGTGCAGCTCTGCAGTATAATACAGGATGTAACTCAGTACAGGAACTTGCTTTTACAGTTTGTATTCTGGGATATTGTTAACCCTTCCACAACCTCTCCATCCCATTTGCAGATACAATTCGGACACCTTCCCCATTTGTCAGTGTACTGTCGCGCGGCTGCTGTTTTACATCTGGTTAGCAATTTCTTGTATTAATATGGGATTCTTTTTGGAAGAGGCAGAACTGGAATGTTTAATCTGATGCTGCGTTGTGTTTGCTCAGCGCTCGCTGGTTCTCTGCGCTCGTGCCACTCGGTTAAATATATTTTCTCCACTTGGTGTCTGCATGAGTAGATCGTCTGACAGAAGCATAAAGTGATGCCAGCTGTGAGATGTACTGGTAAACGCTGTGCCCGCTCCGCTCACTGCTGGGACGGCCAGATACCGGAGGACGAGCGGACAGCTCGATAAACAACTCTATTAACTTTGCCAAAACTGCGGAAACATCTCGGCAGTCACAGTCGCACATTAATATCATTTTTATCTGGACGCTTTTTGACTACCCCAGCAAGATTGTTAAATGTATTCATAAATTTCCAGGGGAAGGAAACAATCTCACGTCTGCAGAAAACAATAGACGGAGGATTGAGAAAACGTGTAACTTCTGGATAAGATGATTCCTCTAAAATAAGAACATTGGAAAAGTAAGTTTTAAAGGTCAATGTAATATCTGTCCCTGGGAAAGCTGGGTGGGATGTTGTGTGCAAAGGGTGGTTACCTGAATTACCCCAACCCCGAATGACAAATGTGCCCAGTGATGTAAGCCTCATTGTATGGCAGTCATTGTGATAATAGCCACAGTGGTTGGCATCCAGCATTGTCTGCACTTTTATAATGTATTCTACATTGCCATACTCTGCCCAGTTAGTGTGTCCGTTCCATGCTTCACCACTCAGCTACACTGCTGGCGCTCCCTAGTAGTCCGCACATCGCCCTGCTGGGCTGTGCAGGAGGAGCGTGCAGGCCCGATCATCGGGGGAAAGCCTAGGTGAGTATTTTTATTTTATTTTATTCTATTAACAGTACATCGGGGGGCACTACTGAAAGGGGGGCATAACTACTGTGAAGGGGGCACAATGTGGGCATAACAACTGTGAAGGGGGCACAATGTGTGCATAACAGTGAGCATGAACAATGTTGGCCTAACTACTGTGAAGGGGCACTACTGTAAGGGGGCATAACTACTGTTAAGGGGCACTACAGCAAGGTGGGCATCACTACTGTAAAGAGGGCACAATGTGGGTGTAACTACTATGAAGGGGCACTACTGCAAGGTGAGCATCACTACTGTGGAGGGGGCACAATGTGATCATTACTACTGTGAAGAGTTAGGGTTACTGTGAAGAGGACACTACTGCAAAGGGGCAGAAGTACTGTGATTGGGCAAAATGTGGGCATAACTACTGTGAAAGGGGCACAATGTGGGCATAACTACTGTGATGGGGCACAATGTGGGCATAACAGTGAGCATGAACAATGTAGGCCTAACTACTGTGAAGGGGCACTGCTGTAAGGGGGCATAACTACTGTAAAGGGGCACTACTGCAAGGTGGGCATCACTACTGTGGAGTGGGCACAATGTGGGCATAACTACTATGAAGGGGCACTTTTGCAAGGTGGGCATCACTACTGTGAAGGGGGCACAATGTGATCATAACTACTGGGAAGGGTTAGAGTTAGGGTTAGGGTTACTGTGAAGAGGGCACTACTGCAAAGGGGCAGAAGTACTGTAATGGGGCACAATGTGGGCATAACTACTGTGAAAGGGGCACAATGTGGGCATAACAGTGAGCATGAACAATGTAGTCCTAACTACTGTAAAGGGGCACTACTGTAAAGGGGCATAACTACTGTGATGGGGCACTACTGCAAGGTGGGCAAAACTACTGTGGAGGGGGCACAATGTGGACATAACTACTATGAAGGGGCACTACTGCAAGGTGGGCATCACTACTGTGGAGGGGGCACAATGTGGGCATAACTACTATGAAGGGGCACTACTGCAAGGTGGGCATCACTACTGTGAAGGGGGCACAATGTGATCATAACTACTGGGAAGGGTTAGAGTTAGGGTTACTGTGAAGAGGGCACTACTGTAAGGGGGACATAACTACTGTGAAGAGAGCACTACTGCAAAGGGGCAGAAGTACTGTGATGGGGCACAATGTGGGCATAACTACTGTGAAATGGGCACAATGTGGGCATAACTACTGTGATGGGGCACAATGTGGGCATGAACAATGTGGGCCTAACTACTGTGAAGGGGCACTACAGTAAGGGGGCATAACTACTGTAAAGGGGCACTACTGCAAGGTGGGCATCACTACTGTGGAGGGGGCACAATGTGGGCATAACTACTATGAAAGGGGACTACTGCAAGGTGGGCATCACTACTGTAAAGGGGGCACAATGTGATCATAACTACTGGGAAGAGTTAGGGTTAGGGTTACTGTGAAGAGGGCACTACTGTAAGAGGGAGATAACTACTGTGAAGAGAGCACTACTGCAAAGGGGCAGAAGTACTGTGATGGGGCACAATGTGGGCATAACTGCTGTGTGGGGGCCACTGGGCGGAATTAGAGATGTGGTTTAGTATTAAAATAAAAAAAGCCGCAGCACGCTGTGCGGGTATTGACCCTCTTTATGATCATCACCGTCTGATTGAGCCCTTAGGACGGTCCCCGTGCTTGTGAGGCAGGTCCTCAGGTAGTGGAAGAAATTTGCAGCAGATTGTGCAGTAATTCCGCTTGCGTTACCGGCGGATTCTGCTGCTGATTTTACATGAAAGGAGTGGAACCCTCTGAAGATTCGTAATCCAATAGACACGCTTACAGTACTTTTACTATATTGCAGAACTCTGGTCCAGATAGCACAGCTACAGTTTGGTACAATGTATCAGTGAGAGAGACTCATGCTGCTGCTGAGCTTAGCCGGACCGGATTCAATTGTAACAAATCCTCCTCTGTGTGAGTAGCCGCCCGGAGTGGATTTATAGCCTCCGACCAAAACATCAAGAACAAAAATCCGACCAGACAAAATCTGAACCCCCGATATTAGAGGACACAAAAGTGAATTCTATTATCGGGTTCCTCAAAATGTTTTTAAAAAAAAAACAGCTAAAATGTTGCGGAAAAAGTGAAAGCACTTCAACCATCCGAAGCGGAAAATCAATTCTTATAATACGCGTGGTTCTACGGGGTTAATTCTTGTCAGTGTTGTCGCTTTTACCGTAAATGATCGCTTGGAATCGCCTCCATGAAATAACCGAGCTGCGTCGCCCATCTGGTGGCAGTCACGTGTGACCAGGAGTCTTTGCCCAACGCCAGCCTGCGATCAGTGCTATGAAGGCTCTAAGCCGATCGTATTCGCGCTCGTCGCTGTACAAGTCGTCACAGTCGTCACTGCGATCAGATCAAGACGAGCTGAAGTTTTGTAAAATTGCAGAAGAAAAACCTCATCCTCTTCTTTTCTGTGCGGCGATTATCTGTAAAGACTGCAAAGTCTCCTCCACGGAAGAGCTGACGCTCCACCTGCTGGACACAATCCCGGCGCTCTGCCGGCTGCGGCTTCTCATCCACATTCTGTGCAGAGATGAACCCAGAAAATGTGCATGAAATAGAAGACAAACATCAGACGTCCCCGACGGTCGCAGCCGCAGAGGCAGCCACAGGCTATGCTTCATATCGTACACGCCTACTACTAGTCACATTACTCAATATTCCCTGCACTGCAACACGCCTTTATGCTGGAAGGATGGCGAGCTCTGTCTATCCAGGGCTTCTCGGTTCATGAATAGAATGCCAGAATACAGTGAAGACTGGAAACGGCATTTACTCATTTGTATATCACCTTAATTGCATAATTGACCTTGTTTATTTCTAGTGTAATCTCCATTAGCAAGTATGTGCTCCGTGATTGACAAGGCAGTGCACCAAGTGCTGCGCACATCCTGGTCCTAATACCACAGTGCAGCACAATATACTGCCCCAGCAGAACCAGATAACACGGTGCAGCACAATATACTGCCCCAGCAGAACCAGATACCACAGTGCAGCACAATATACTGCCCCAGCAGAACCAGATACCACAGTGCAGCACAATATACTGCCCCAGCAGAACCAGATACCACAGTGCAGCACAATATACTGCCCCAGCAGAACCAGATAACACAGTGCAGGACAATATACTGCCCCAGCAGAACCAGATACCGCAGTGCAGCACAATATACTGCCCCAGCAGAACCAGATACCACAGTGCAGCACAATATACTGCCCCAGCAGAACCTGATACCACAGTGCAGCACAATATACTGCCCCAGCAGAACCAGATACCACAGTGAAGCACAATATATTGCCCCAGCAGAACCAGATACCACAGTGCAGCACAATATACTGAACCAGAAGAACCAGATAACACGGTGCAGCACAATATACCGCCCCAGCAGAACCTGATACCACAGTGCAGCACAATATACTGCCCCAGCAGAACCAGATACCACAGTGCAGCACAATATACTGCCCCAGCAGAACCTGATACCACAGTGCAGCACAATATACCGCCCCAGCAGAACCAGATACCACAGTGCAGCACAATATACTGAACCAGAAGAACCAGATAACACGTTGCAGCACAATATACCGCCCCAGCAGAACCAGATACCACAGTGCAGCACTATATACTGCCCCAGCAGAACCAGATACCGCAGTGCAGCACAATATACTGCCCCAGCAGAACCAGACACCACAGTGCAGCACAATATACTGCCCCAGCAGAACCAGATACCAGAGTGCAGCACAATATACTGCCCCAGCATAACCAGATACCAGAGTGCAGCACAATATACCGCCCCAGCAGAACCAGACACCACAGTGCAGCACAATATACCGCCCCAGCAGAACCAGATACCACAGTGCAGCACAATATACTGCCCCAGCAGAACCAGACACCACAGTGCAGCACAATATACTGCCCCAGCAGAACCAGACACCACAGTGCAGCACAATATACTGCCCCAACAGAACCAGATAACACGGTGCAGCACAATATACTGCCCCAGCAGAACCAGATACCACAGTGCAGCACAATATACTGCCCCAGCAGAACCAAACACCACAGTGCAGCACAATATACTGCCCCAGCAGAACCAGATACCACAGTGCAGCACAATATACTGCCCCAGCAGAACCAGACACCACAGTGCAGCACAATATACTGCCCCAGCAGAACCATATACCACAGTGCAGCACAATATACTGCCCCAGCAGAACCAGATACCACAGTGCAGCACAATATACTGCCCCAGCAGAACCAAATACCACAGTGAAGCACAATATACTGCCCCAGCAGAACCAAATACCACAGTGCAGCACAATATACCGCCCCAGCAGTACCAGATACCACAGTGCAGCACAATATACTGCCCCAGCAGAACCAAATACCACAGTGCAGCACAATATACCGCCCCAGCAGAACCAGATATCACAGTGCAGCACATTATACTGCCCCAGCAGAACCAGATATCACAGTGCAGCACAATATACTGTCCCAGCAGAACCAAATATCACAGTGCAGCACAATATACTGCCCCAGCAGAACCAGATACCACAGTGCAGCACAATATACTGCCCCAGCATAACCAAATATCACAGTGCAGCACAATATACCGCCCCAGCAGAACCAGATATCACAGTGCATCACATTATACTGCCCCAGCAGAACCAGATATCATAGTGCAGCACAATATACTGTCCCAGCAGAACCAAATATCACAGTGCAGCACAATATACTGCCCCAGCAGTACCAAATATCACAGTGCAGCACAATATACTGCCCCAGCAGAACCAGATATCACAGTGCAGCACAATATACTGCCCCAGCAGAACCAGATACCACAGTGCAGCACAATATACTGCCCCAGCAGAACCAGACACCACAGTGCAGCACAATATATTGCCCCAGCAGAACCAGATACCACAGTGCAGCACAATATACTGCCCCAGCAGAACCAGATACCACAGTGCAGCACAATATACTGCCCCAGCAGAACCAGATACCACAGTGCAGCACAATATACTGCCCCCGCAGAACCAGATACCACAGTGCAGCACAATATACTGCCCCCGCAGAACCAAATACCACAGCGCAGCACAATATAGTGCCTCAGCAGAACCAAATACCACAGTGCAGCACAATATACTGCCCCAGCAGAACCAGATACCACAGTGCAGCACAATATACTGCCCCAGCAGAACCAGATACCACAGAGCAGCACAATATACAGCCCCAGCAGAACCAGACATCACAGTGCAGCACAATATACTGCCCCAGCAGAACCAAATATCACAGTGCAGCACAATATACCGCCCCAGCAGAACCAGATATCACAGTGCAGCACATTATACTGCCCCAGCAGAACCAGATATCATAGTGCAGCACAATATACTGTCCCAGCAGAACCAAATATCACAGTGCAGCACAATATACTGCCCCAGCAGTACCAAATATCACAGTGCAGCACAATATACTGCCCCAGCAGAACCAGATACCACAGTGCAGCACAATATACTGCCCCAGCAGAACCAGATATCACAGTGCAGCACAATATACTGCCCCAGCAGAACCAGATATCACAGTGCAGCACAATATACTGCCCCAGCAGAACCAGATACCACAGTGCAGCACAATATACTGCCCCAGCAGAACCAGATACCACAGTACAGCACAATATACTGCCCCAGCAGAACCAGACACCACAGTGCAGCACAATATACTGCCCCAGCAGAACCAGATATCACAGTGCAGCACAATATACTGCCCCAGCAGAACCAGATATTACAGTGCAGCACAATATACTGCCCCAGCAGAACCAGATACCACAGTGCAGCACAATATACTGCCCCAGCAGAACCAGATAGCACAGTGCAGCACAATATACTGCCCCAGCAGAACCAGACACCACAGTGCAGCACAATATATTGCCCCAGCAGAACCAGATACCACAGTGCAGCACAATATACTGCCCCAGCAGAACCAGATACCACAGTGCAGCACAATATACTGCCCCAGCAGAACCAGATACCACAGTGCAGCACAATATACTGCCCCAGCAGAACCAGATACCACAGTGCAGCACAATATACCGCCCCAGCATTCCTCACAGATGAAGACAGAAGAGATGCCGGCTGGGTGAACAAGTGGATTAAGGTGAGTTAAATTGTTATTTTCTTTTTTTAACCCCTCCAGCTATATTGTACTATGCATTCTGTATTTAGAATGTTATTATTTTACCATGTTATAAGGGAAAATAATACAATCTACACAACCTTGAACCCAAACCTGAAATTCTGTGAAGAAGTTCGGGTCTGGGTACCACATTCAGTTTTTTATCACACGCGTGCAAAACGCATCGCACCCACGCGATAAAAACTGAACAACGGAACGCAAACGCAGTCAAAACTGACTTAACGGAACGAAATTGCTGACGTGTGAATGGAGCCTTATTGTGAGCCTAATGAGGTGCGGGTCAAAAGCCCAGAACAGGAGGAAATCTTTCCATTATACCTTATCTGTGACGGCTTCGCTACTAGGTTTGGCTCACAGTAACTGATGGAAATAACTGAAGTGTGAACTCAGCCTAAGGCCTCATGCACACGATCGTTGTGTGCATCCGTGGCCGTTGTGCCGTTTTCCGTTTTTTTTCACGGACCCATTGACTTTCAATGGGTCCGTGGAAAAATCGGAAAATGCACCGTTTGGCAGCCGCATCCGTGATCCGTGTTTCCTGGCCGTGAAAAAAATATGACCTGTCCTATTTTTTTCACGGCCAACGGTTCACGGACCCATTCAAGTCAATGGGTCCGTGAAAAATCACGGATGCACACAAGATTGTCATCCGTGTCCGTGATCCGTGTCCGTGATCCGTGTCCGTTTTTTCCTATCATTTCAATGGCAAACTTGACTTAGATTTTTTTTTTTCATTTTTCATGTCTGTGGATCCTCCAAAAAACAAGGAAGACCCACGGACGAAAAAACGGTCACGGATCACGGACCTACGGACGCCGTTTTTGCGGACCTTAAAAAAAAACGGTCGTGTGCATGAGGCCTTAGGCTCCATTTACACATCCGAAATTCCATTCCGCATTTTGCGGAACGGAATTGCGGACCCATACATTTTTATGTGGCCGCACGACGCGCGGCCCTGATCGGAACTGCGGACCCGCACTTCCGGGTCCGCAATTCCGATCCTGAAAAAAATTAGAACATGTCCTATTCTTGTCTGCGGACAAGAATAGGCATATTCTCTTAGTGCTAGCAATGTGCGGTCCGCAAAATGAGGAACGCACATTGCCACTGTCTGTGTTTTGTGGATCCGTGGATCCGCAAAACACACACAGATATGTGAATGGACTCTTAGAGAAGGGACAATAACACAAGGGACTTTTATCACCTTATGGAACATCCTACATGGCACAAAGGATTCCTCAGTCTTTATAGTAACTGTCATGGCTGACATTAGTGGTTGTGGATCTGAAATGCATTGTAAGGTACTCATCGTCCTTGGAGACAATTATGTTAGGAGACATCACCCATGTCATCCTGCTTTATGTGAACACCTTCCATGTGGCAATGCTGATGAATCCCTGCTCCACCCCTGTGCACACCATGTCATTAGAGATGAGAGGATTTCTCAAAAATTTGATTCAGCTGGTTCGTCGATTTGATTCAATCTGAATTTATTTGCAGTGAATCACGTTAAAAACTGCTATTTCCTGGCTTCAGAGAGCCTGTATAGGGGTGTAGAACACTGTGCCTGTATAGCGGTGTAGAACACTGTGCCTGTATAGCGGTGTAGAACACTGTGCCTGTATAGCGGTGTAGAACACTGTGCCTGTATAGTGGTGTAGAACACTGTGCCTGTATAGGGGTGTAGAACACTGTGCCTGTATAGTGGTGTAGAACACTGTCCCTGTATAGCGGTGTAGAACACTGTGCCTGTATAGCGGTGTAGAACACTGTGCCTGTATAGCGGTGTAGAACACTGTGCCTGTATAGCGGTGTAGAACACTGTGCCTAGGGGGTAACACTTTAGGGGTGTAGAGCACTGTGCCAGTATAGTGGTGTAGAACACTGTGCCTGTATAGTGGTGTAGAACACTGTGCCTGTATAGTGGTGTAGAACACTGTGCCTGTATAGTGGTGTAGAACACTGTGCCTGTATAGGGGTGTAGAGCACTGTGCCTGTATAGTGGTGTAGAACACTGTGCCTGTATAGTGGTGTAGAACACTGTGCCTGTATAGGGGTGTAGAGCACTGTGCCTGTATAGTGGTGTAGAACACTGTGCCTGTATAGTGGTGTAGAACACTGTGCCTGTATAGTGGTGTAGAACACTGTGCCTGTATAGAGGTGTAGAACACTGTGCCTGTATAGTGGTGTAGAACACTGTGCCTGTATAGCGGTGTAGAACACTGTGCCTGTATAGCGGTGTAGAACACTGTGCCTGTATAGCGGTGTAAAACACTGTGCCTGTATAGCGGTGTAGAACACTGTGCCTGTATAGCGGTGTAGAACACTGTGCCTGTATAGAGGTGTAGAACACTGTGCCTGTATAGTGGTGTAGAACACTGTGCCTGTATAGCGGTGTAGAACACTGTGCCTGTATAGCGGTGTAGAACACTGGTGCCTGTATAGCGGTGTAGAAACACTGTGCCTGTATAGCGGTGTAGAACACTGTGCCTGTATAGCGGTGTAGAACACTGTGCCTGTATAGCGGTGTAGAACACTGTGCCTGTAGAGCGGTGTAGAACACTGTGCCTGTATAGCGGTAGGGTAGAACACTGTGCCTTGTATATGTAGGTGTAGAACACTGTGCCTTTATAGGTGGTGTAGAACACTGTGCCTGTATAGCGGTGTAGAACACTGTGCCTGTATAGCGGTGTAGAACACTGGCCTGTATAGCGGTGTAGAACACTGTGCCTGTATAGCGTGTAGAACACTGTGCTGATAGTGGTGTAGAACACTGTGCTGTATAGCGGTGTAGAACACTGTGCCTGTATAGGGTGTAGAACACTGTGCCTGTATAGTGGTGTAGAACACTGTGCCTGTATAGTGGTGTAGAAACACTGTGCCTGTAGTAGTGGTGTAGAACACTGTGCCTGTATAGTGGTGTAGAACCTGTGCCTGTATAGTGGTGTAGAACACTGTGCCTGTATAGTGGTGTAGAACACTGTGCCTGTATCGGGGTGTAGATAACTGTGCCTGTATATGGTGTAGAACACTGTGCCTGTATAACGGTGTAGAACACTGTGCCCTGTATAGAGGTTAGAACACTGTGCCTGTATAGGGGTGTAGAACACTGTGCCTGTATAGTGGTGTAGAACACTGTGCCTGTATAGCGGGTGTAGAACACTGTGCCTGTATAGCGGTGTAGAACACTGTGCCTGTATAGCGGTGTAGAACACTGTGCCTGTATAGCGGTGTAGAACACTGTGCCTGTATTAGTGGTGTAGAACACTGTGCCTGTATAGCGGTGTAGAACACTGTGCCTGTATAGTGGTGTAGAACACTGTGCCTGTATAGTGGTGTAGAAGCACTGTGCCTTGTATAGTGGTGTAGAACACTGTGCCTGTATAGCGGTGTAGAACACTGTGCCTTGTATAGGGTGTAGAACACTGTGCCTGTATAGTGGTGTAGAACACTGTGCCTGTATAGTGGTGTAGAACACTGTGCCTGTATAGCGGTGTAGAACACTGTGCCTGTATAGCGGTGTAGAACACTGTGCCTGTATAGTGGTGTAGAACACTGTGCCTGTATAGCGGTGTAGAACACTGTGCCTGTATAGTGGTGTAGAACACTGTGCCTGTATAGTGGTGTAGAACACTGTGCCTGTATAGTGGTGTAGAACACTGTGCCTGTATAGTGGTGTAGAACACTGTGCCTGTATAGGGGTGTAGAACACTGTGCCTGTATAGTGGTGTAGAACACTGTGCCTGTATAGGGTGTAGAACACTGTGCCTGTATAGGGTGTAGAACACTGTGCCTGTATAGGGGTGTAGAACACTGTGCCTGTATAGCGGTGTAGAACACTGTGCCTGTATAGCGGTGTAGAACACTGTGCCTGTTATAGCGGTGTAGAACACTGTGCCTGTATAGCGGTGTAGAACACTGTGCCTGTATAGCTGGGTAGAACACTGGTGCCTGTATAGCGGTGTAGAACACTGTGCCTGTATAGCGGTGTAGAACACTGTGCCTGTATAGTCGGTGGTAGAACACTGTGCCTGTATAGCGGTGTAGAACACTGTGCCTGTATAGTGGTGTAGAACACTGTGCCTGTATAGTGGTGTAGAACACTGTGCCTGTATAGTGGTGTAGAACACTGTGCCTGTATAGTGGTGTAGAACACTGTGCCTGTATAGTGGTGTAGAACACTGTGCCTGTATAGGGTGTAGAACACTGTGCCTGTATAGTGGTGTAGAACACTGTGCCTGTATAGTGGTGTAGAACACTGTGCCTGTATAGGGTGTAGAACACTGTGCCTGTATAGCGGTGTAGAACACTGTGCCTGTATAGTGGTGTAGAACACTGTGCCTGTATAGCGGTGTAGAACACTGTGCCTGTATAGCGGTGTAGAACACTGTGCCTGTATAGCGGTGTAGAACACTGTGCCTGTATAGGGGTGTAGAACACTGTGCCTGTATAGCGGTGTAGAACACTGTGCCTGTATAGCGGTGTAGAACACTGTGCCTGTATAGTGGTGTAGAACACTGTGCCTGTATAGTGGTGTAGAACACTGTGCCTGTATAGCGGTGTAGAACACTGTGCCTGTATAGTGGTGTAGAACACTGTGCCTGTATAGCGGTGTAGAACACTGTGCCTGTATAGTCGGTGTAGAACACTGTGCCTGTATAGTGGTGTAGAACACTGTGCCTGTATAGGGATGTAGAAGCACTGTGCCTGTATAGTGGTGTAGAACACTGTGCCTGTATAGTGGTGTAGAACACTGTGCCTGTATAGTGGTGTAGAACACTGTGCCTGTATAGCGGTGTAGAACACTGTGCCTGTATAGCGGTGTAGACACTGTGCCTGTATAGTGGTGTAGAACACTGTGCCTGTATAGCGGTGTAGAACACTGTGCCTGTATAGCGGTGTAGAACACTGTGCCTGTATAGCGGTGTAGAACACTGTGCCTGTATAGCGGTGTAGACACTGTGCCTGTATAGCGGTGTAGAACACTGTGCCTGTATAGGGGTGTAGAACACTGTGCCTGTATAGTGGTGTAGAACAACTGTGCCTGTATAGTGGTGTAGAACACTGTGCCTGTATAGTGGTGTAGAAGCACTGTGCCTGTATAGCGGTGTAGAACACTGTGCCTGTATAGCGGTGTAGAACACTGTGCCTGTATAGTGGTGTAGAACACTGTGCCTGTATAGCTGGTGTAGAACACTGTGCCTGTATAGCGGTGTAGAACACTGTGCCTGTATAGTGGTGTAAGAACACTGTGCCTGTATAGTGGTGTAGAACACTGTGCCTGTATAGCGGTGTAGAACACTGTGCCTGTATAGTGGTGTAGAACACTGTGCCTGTATAGCGGTGTAGAACACTGTGCCTGTATAGCGGTGTAGAACACTGTGCCTGTATAGTGGTGTAGAACACTGTGCCTGTATAGTGGTGTAGAACACTGTGCCTGTAAAGCGGTGTAGAACACTGTGCCTGTATAGGGGGTAGAACACTGTGCCTGTATAGTGGTGTAGAACACTGTGCCTGTATAGTGGTGTAGAGCACTGTGCCTGTATAGCGGTGTAGAACACTGTGCCTGTATAGCGGTGTAGAACACTGTGCCTGTATAGCGGTGTAGAACACTGTGCCTGTATAGCGGTGTAGAACACTGTGCCTGTATAGCGGTGTAGAACACTGTGCCTGTATAGCGGTGTAGAACACTGTGCCTGTATAGCGGTGTAGAACACTGTGCCTGTATAGCGGTGTAGAACACTGTGCCTGTATAGGAGTGTAGAACACTGTGCCTGTATAGTGGTGTAGAACACTGTGCCTGTATAGTGTTGTAGAACACTGAGCCTGTATAGGGGTGTAGAACACTGTGCCTGTATAGTGGTGTAGAACACTGTGCCTGTATAGTATGTAGAACACTGTGCCTGTATAGCGGTGTAGAACACTGTGCCTGTATAGTGGTGTAGAACACTGTGCCTGTATAGCGGTGTAGAACACTGTGCCTGTATAGTGGTGTAGAACACTGTGCCTGTATAGGGGTGTAGAACACTGTGCCTGTATAGTGGTGTAGAACACTGTGCCTGTATAGCGGTGTAGAACACTGTGCCTGTATAGCGGTGTAGAACACTGTGCCTGTATAGCGGTGTAGAACACTGTGCCTGTATAGCGGTGTAGAACTCTGTGCCTGTATAGCGGTGTAGAACACTGTGCCTTTATAGCGGTGTAGAACACTGTGCCTGTATAGGGGTGTAGAACACTGTGCCTGTATAGTGGTGTAGAACTCTGTGCCTGTATAGTGGTGTAGAACACTGTGCCTGTATAGTGGTGTAGAACACTGTGCCTGTATAGAGGTGTAGAACACTGTGCCTGTATAGGGGTGTAGAACACTGTGCCTGTATAGAGGTGTAGAACACTGTGCCTGTATAGAGGTGTAGAACACTGTGCCTGTATAGAGGTGTAGAACACTGTGCCTGTATAGCGGTGTAGAAGACTGTGCCTGTATAGGGGTGTAGAACACTGTGCCTGTATAGCGGTGTAGAACACTGTGGCTGTATAGCGGTGAAGAACACTGTGCCTGTATAGCGGTGTAGAACACTGTGCCTGTATAGTGGTGTAGAACACTGTGCCTGTATAGTGGTGTAGAACACTGTGCCTGTATAGGGGTGTAGAACACTGTGCCTGTATAGTGGTGTAGAACACTGTGCCTGTATAGCGGTGTAGAACACTGTGCCTGTATAGAGGTGTAGAACACTGTGCCTGTATAGAGGTGTAGAACACTGTGCCTGTATAGCGGTGTAGAACACTGTGCCTGTATAGCGGTGTAGAACACTGTGCCTGTATAGTGGTGTAGAACACTGTGCCTGTATAGTGGTGTAGAACACTGTGCCTGTATAGGGATGTAGAACACTGTGCCTGTATAGTGGTGTAGAACACTGTGCCTGTATAGGGGTGTAGAACACTGTGCCTGTATAGTGGTGTAGAACACTGTGCCTGTATAACGGTGTAGAACACTGTGCCTGTATAGAGGTGTAGAACACTGTGCCTGTATAGGGGTGTAGAACACTGTACCTGTATAGTGGTGTAGAACACTGTGCCTGTATAGCGGTGTAGAACACTGTGCCTGTATAGTGGTGTAGAACACTGTGCCTTGCAGTAACACGCATAGGGAGTCTGCCGTGGTAGTGAAATAATACTGTGAGTCAGTATGACATGCAGATGACCGGCGTCGCTCTTAGAATCACTGCACACTTCACTTATTTGGGCAGTCACGGGGCCAAAACTGACCAAATAACTCAAGTGTGAACTCAGCCTTACAGGTCGATGTTAGGGCCAAGAAGAAGTGCACTCCTTTCCCACCGTCGTCAGCGGATTCCTCATAGATGTCTACAGAACCTGTTCTATTAAACACTTATACAAGTATAGCCCCCGACAGAGTGGAGAGGGGGTCAGCAGTAAGTTTGTGTTGACGTCACTGATTATTTTGCCCTTCCTCTGATCCATCAGAACAATAACCCCCAAAAAACGGATCCTGTCTGTGGAGCATCAGCCTTCATACGGTCCGCATTTGGTCAGTAATCCATCAGACTTCAGAGAACCCAACAGGTCCACGTAGTACATGACCAGTATCCAGTGCTACATGTTCTTGTTGGAGACCACAGCTTCTAAATCCTGCTCTTGTCATGTTCTAAAGATCTGCAGAGGATTATCTGGACTGGGCAGCTGCACACATCTCTCTGCTAGTTTGCTACATTGTATCAGTCTAGAGTCCCAGAGCATTGTTTAGGCCTCTTTCACACTTGCGTTGTGCGGATCCGGTGTGTACTCCATTTGCCGGAATTACACGCCGGATCCAGAAAAACGCAAGTGTACTGAAAGCATTTGAAGACGGATCCGTCTTCCAAATGCGTTCAGTGTTACTATGGCAGCCAGGACGCTATTAAAGTCCTGGTGGCCATAGTAGGAGCGGGGAGCGGGGGAGCGGTATACTTACAGTCCGTGCGGCTCCCGGGGCGCTCCAGAATGACGTCAGAGAGCCCCATGCGCTTCGATGACGTGTCCATGCGATCACGTCATCCATGCGTATGGGGCGCCCTGACGTCACTCTGGAGCGCCCCGGGAGCCGCACGGACGGTAAGTATGCTGCTCCCCCGCTCCCCGCTACACTTTACCATGGCTGCCAGGACTTTAGCGTCCCGGCAGCCATGGTAACCATTCAGAAAAAGCTAAACGTCGGATCCGGCAATAAGCCGAAACGACGTTTAGCTTAAGGCCGGATCCGGATCAATGCCTTTCAATAGGCATTAATTCCGTATGCGGCCTTGCGGCAAGTGTTCAGGATTTTTGGCCGGAGCAAAATGTGCAGCATGCTGCGGTATTTTCTCCGGCCCAAAAACGTTCCGGTCCGGAACTGAAGACATCCTGATGCATCCTGAACGGATTTCTCTCCATTCAGAATGCATTAGGATAAAACTGATCAGGATTCTTCCGGCATAGAGCCCCGACGACGGAACTCTATGCCGGAAGACAATAACGCAGGTGTGAAAGAGCCCTTAGACTGGATGCAATTGTATCCACTTCTCGGGTGAGTGTGACTTGATATGCATAGGATAACTGCCTCTGAATGTAAACCAGGGTGTACTCATTCACTGACAGCAAGAAGAGATCTTGAAAACAAGCAATTTTAAAATAAATTATATAAGAATGTTACAGAGTTTCATGTGTAGAGTGATTAAGCTTCATATCAAATTCAAATAAATAAATAAAAATCAATTCATATGCAAATATAAGTTACGTGCACCAAAGGCGAGCCCATTACTGAGGATGATGGGTGTCACAGTGAAACTACAAGTAGTTGGCACAATTTTTAAGTATGTCTCAAGGCAGTAGTTCTCCAGAAGGCTGTGTATAGGGGATAGGCAATATGATGGTCCACTCTAAATCTCTCTCTATATACCATGCAATGTTCCCAAATGCCCAATAGTGTGTAAGTCCTCGCCCTATATTCCTGCAGTTCCCAGCTGCGGAGTGCAGTCCCTGATTAGATGGCCAGTCCGTCTCTTGAGTGTGGCGGGTGCCAGAAGCTTTTATCCCTCGCCATGTTCAGTAAAGTCCAAAGCCGTAAGTGTGAATTACCTTTACTGTCTTTAATGTCCACGCACTTCTACTTTATAATGGTCCTCAACCTTCTCTATAAATTCAGTACTTCTCTTCCTCAAAGGTTGTCTCTTAGCACAGTTGTTTTTTCCGGCAGCTTCATACTCACAGGGATGATGTCTTCCTGGATAAGTTCTGCTCCACCTACTTGTTAGTGGCTCGTAAGACACAGGCTTCAGCCAGACTAATTCACGAACCAGCCACAACTAACCAGAGGATGCACAACCCCGAAAACGTAACCAATCACTGCCAGTTTACTGTTTTCTTTCCCACATCGATAACCTTTCTAAGATACATAGATCACAGCACAACAGCAAACATTTAGAAGTAGTGAACCTGAGTATTAACTCTTTAGCAGTGAACCCGCAGGTCACTGTATAGATAAGTACAGTACACTGTATACATCCTGGTGTATACACCTTTTGACAGTGCAACTTTCATAATGTGTAAATTACAGCTGGATCGCGGCATGGCTCTTAGCCATTCATCCGTGACAGATCCGGGACTTTGCAGGCTCAAGACTATTATATGCATGAACCTGTCGACAGCTCCTTGAATCTCGCTCTGATCACATCTCGTTCAGAAGGGTTTTTTTCCAGGATTTATTTTAGAACACTTTCACATTCCCCCCCCCCCCCCCCTCACCCACATCTTACTGTCGTCCTTTCGTGTGGATTTCCACCAAGCTGACCACTAGATATACAGCAAGTTTAGCCCCTTTAATGAACGCCACTAGGGGGAGCTAAACTTCACATAGCAGTACGAACATTCCAAACAACCCTATGCCAGTACAATACAGATTATAAAGGATTAAGCCCCATTCACATGTCTGTGTCCAAATCCGTGAGAAGGCGATCGGTGATGCATCCATGAAGCTGCCCGTGAAGTATCCGTGTGTCATCCGTGTTTCACCGACGCTGCACAGCTGAAAAATAATTTTTAAGGCATCTCTTCCTAATGATTTGTGAAACATGGATGAAACACGGATTGCATTAGTGGTGTTCACGGACCCACAGACTATAATGATGGATCTGTGAACACGGATAAAATAGAGCATGAATCTGTGCTACAAACATGAACACACAGACAGTGGTAAAACACTGATGTGTGAATACACACTTGAATGAATGGGGACGTGTGCTGTCTGTGGAGAACATGTACAGCAGACGCCCGCGGAACACTGATGTGTGAATGAGGCTTTAGAGTAAAAATGGATTTCCGGGGGCGCTACACTGGATACTGATTTATTTATTAAAATGAAAAAATAAAATTATAAATACAAAAAAGGGGGAATCCAAAGGATAAAAACAGACGTGTTTCACCGAACCGCCGCCTTCCTCAGGTATAACCTTGTCGGCGTCCTCATAGTGATATCAATATCAGGATTCTGGAAGAAGAACATACATCAGAGACACGCCACTGCGCCAGCAGAGAGAGGAGCCCATGTATATACAAAATCATTTACCGTATGAACAGGGCGTCGCTTCCTCTTAAGAAATTGTTTGGTATAAAAGGTACATCAACCAAGAGTTAGAAAATCTCAAATAAACTAATCAGTAGTGTTGAGCAAGGATGCTCGGCGAACTGCTGTTCGGCTCGAACATCGCTATGCACGGAACTTCGGAGTGCCCGGCCGAATACTGCTGGTGCTCGAGTACAATTTAATACAATGAAAGTCAATGGGAGACCCGAGAACTAGGCCCCCCCTGCTCTGAAGAAGAGAGGGTGTCTGGTTCACAAAAAAAGGTTAGAAATTGATAGAAACCCCATCAAAATGGTTTGGAACCAGCATTAAGAGGATGGCAGGATGTGTATTGGACTCCTATTATCTATGATATACAATAGACAACCACACAAAGGCTATATGCAAAAAGCCAGGTGTAACGGAACGCCTAGCACCCCGACCGGGTACCTCCATAGATAGATGCTCGTAGTGCTTTCCGAGGACTCCAAGCACTCCACTTGACACTGTACGCACTGCAGACCCCACGAACCGCCGCAGCTTGGTTGAGGTCTCACCGTCTCCTACCCACCCTGGAGCTACGACAAGGCTCCAGGCTCCAGTGAGTGAACCTCTCCTAAATCCCGAGAGCAGGAACAGCTCTTACAAGAGCTAGTAGTTATGCCAGGGGAGTATAGCAAATCTTCAGCGTATAGCAATCCCCAAGTTTTGATCAGTTATCCAAACACCAGTCTCAACATGATGAAGGATAAAACAGGAACCCTTTTATTGAGGGCTACTCGCCCGTATTTATGCAGGTCCCCATCTGGTGGACACGCCACCAGGGGACCAGAAGGGAGACTGTGACCCAGGACAGATATGCAGCAATTCAGGATACACAGACACAACACATCCCCACAATGCATCATGGTTTCCTCCTCTCTGCCCTGGAGACACCTGAAGAGCAATTCAATTATCTCTCAGGACAAAGTGAAATCGCCAATACACATGTGGAGACAACAGGACAGAAATCACCATTTAAACACACAATGGGACAATAGAAACACGCCCAGCATATTCCTCCCCTCTGTCTAGGAGATAATGGAGTCAATTTCTGTATCTGCTCAACTATCTCCTACGCTGAAAAGTTACACTTCTTATAAATTGTTACAACTTTGTGAGTTTACATTGTACATACATATAACTTATATCAATTTAACCAGTATAACTTGGGGACAAACCTATCCAAAATTCACTTGAATAGGTTAAGGGGTTTAAAAGTTAGTAAAAGTATCTAAAAGGGCCGTAATCTTGGGGCAGGAGGTGAGGTTGGTTTCGCCACACCAGGTATATGCAAAAAACCATTTGCATGGAAAATTTGCGATCTACACTACTCATGAACAGCGCCATCTATTGGTTTCATAGTCTTATGACAAGACTATTAGACTATTAGTCTTATGACAAGACTAATAGTGTAGCCTTTTTGCATGGAAAATTTGCGATAAAAATTTGTGATTAGAATATTTGCGATCTACACTACTCATAAGACTATGAAACCAATAGATGGCGCTGTTCATGAGTCATTACAAGCAGGGCAATAGTCCTCAGATACACCCTAGCAAGCTTATATTACTGCAGATAAAGTGCTAGAAGATGTGTGAATGATAGCAGCAATCCGATATACACCTCAGTTTTAGCGCAGGCTATTATAGGCTGAGTGCTACACTGTGTGTGGATTCTGTTAAGCAGTGTGCCTCACTTACTAGCACCCAAACAAGATGAACAGCGCCATCTATTGGTTTCATAGTCTTATGACAAGACTATGAATCCAATAGATGGCGCTGTTCATGAGTAGTGTAGATCGCAAATTTTCCATGCAAATGGTTTTTCAGCTAAAAAACAAGGCAGATTCTGCTCATTTGCATGTCTTTCCCATATGCCCATGTTTTTGTAAATGGCAAAACTGTATAGAATGGTTATTGAATATTATGTTAGGACAATCAGAAAACTTTTTGTTACCCTAATGATATTGATCTAGGTGCGCAGGTCCACCCAAGCCATCCAACAGATCTGAAGTAACTTTGAGGCTTAATGGCTCTCAGTCAGATGAGAGCTGGTTTGGAATGTCTCATAGTGCACAAGGCTGCCATTGTAAGGTATGCTGACTAAGCCTGTCATCTATCTCATGGATAGATTGATGGCTTGCACATACCTGGCTTTTGGCATATAGCCTTTGTGTGATTGTCTATTGTATGTCATAGATAATAGGAGTCTAAGACGCATCCAGCCATCCTCTTAATGCTGTTTCCAAACCATTTTGATGGGGTTTCCATCAATTTCTAACCTTTTTTTGTGAACCAGACACCCTCTTCTCTTCCGAGCAAGGGGTGCCTGCGGTTCTCCCATTAACTTTCATGGTGCTCGGATACCAATGTGTTCGGTCAAAGCACCCTAGCACACAAGCACTTTGGTGCTTGATCAACACTACTAATGAGTGACCATGTGAATGTGGTAAGTAGTGGATGTGGTAAGTAGTGGATGTGCTATAGGTTCATCAGTGCAATAGTGAAATAGACTAAAAACTCAATAGTGACCTGAGAATAAATATAAAGGAAAGCAGTAATATAGTTAGTCAACTAATTAACCATGAGAGAATCTATAGGTATAAAACAGACACAAAAGCATAATGTGTATGTGTAATACCCCAGAGTGGTATTGCCATTTCTTTACCCTACTATTGTCTTTGATAACTTAACATTAATGTCATCTGTGTATTTAATCCAGGTCCTTCACTGTGCATTTCTAACTATTCCTATGAAACTATTATTTGTAGTATTTTATGTAATGTGCCTGGTTCACCAGCAGGTGGCAGCAGATATGGCAGAGAGATCTTTAGATAGAATGGAACTTACCATTACATTCTCCCCCTTTTGGGCAGAAGTGGGCTAGTCCCATTTCCTACCAAAGGAGGGACAGCAGGAAGTGTCTAGTGAGTCTAAGGGTACTTTCACACTAGCGTTATTCTTTTCCGGCATTGAGTTCCATCCTAGGGGCTCAATACCGGAAAATAAGTTTTATCCTAATGCATTCTGAATGGAGAGCGATCTGTACAGGATGCATCAGGATGTCTTCAGTTCAGTCTTTTTGACTTTTCAGTAGATTTGGCTTTCGATACCATCTCTATGCTGACGACACCTAACTATACACTTCATCCCCTGCCATCACCCCTGCTTTACTCCAAAACACCAGTAATTGTCTGGCAGCTGTCTCTAACATCATGTCTTCTCTGTATCTAAAACTGAACCTCTCAAAAACTGAACTTCTTGTCTTTCCCCCATCTACTAACTCACCTAAACTTGATATTTCAATTTCGGTCTGCAGCACTAGCATAACCCCTGTGCAACATGCCCGCTGTCTTGGGGCTACATTTGACTCTGATCTTTCCTTTGTTCCCCATATTCAATCCCTTACATGCTCTTGTCGTCTACACCTCAAGAATATTGCCAGAATCCGCCCTTTTCTTACGGTGGAAACGGCAAAAACTCTTGTTGCCTTGATTCATTCTCGTCTTGACTAATGCAACACATTACTAATCGGTCTCCCTCTCACTAAACTCTCCCCCTTCAGGCTGTCCTAAATGCTGCAGCCAGGCTCATCTATCCATCCAACCGCTACACTGATGCTACTAGTCTGTGCCTGTCACTTCACTGGTTGTCTCATCCACCACAGAATACAGTTCAAACTTCTCACTCTCATCCACAAAGCTCTCCACAGTGCTGCACTTCCATACATCTCCTCCCTCATTTCCATCTACCACCCTACTCGTATTCCCCACAGTGCTGCACCTCCATACATGTCCTCCCTCATCTCCATCTACTGCCCTACTCGTGCTCTCCACAGTGCTTCACCTCCATACATCTCCTCCCTCATCTCCATCTACCACCCTACTCGTGCTCTCCACAGTGCTGCACCTCCATACATCTCCTTCCTCATCTCCATCTACCACCCTACTCGTGCTCTCCACAGTGCTTCACCTCCATACATATCCTCCCTCATCTCCATCTACTGCCCTACTCGTGCTCTCCACAGTGCTTCACCTCCATACATCTCCTCCCTCATCTCCATCTACCACCCTACTCGTGCTCTCCACAGTGCTTCACCTCCATACATATCCTCCCTCATCTCCATCTACCACCCTCTACTCGTGCTCTCCACAGTGCTGCACCTCCATACATCTCCTCCCTCATCTCCATCTACCACCCTACTCGTGCTCTCCACAGTGCTGCACCTCCATACATATCCTCCCTCATCTCCATCTACCACCCTACTCATGCTCTCCACAGTGCTGCACCTCCATACATCTCCTCCCTCATCTCCATCTACCACCCTACTCATGCTCTCCACAGTGCTGCACCTCCATACATCTCCTCCCTCATCTCCATCTACCACCCTACTCGTGCTCTCCACAGTGCTTCACCTCCATACATATCCTCCCTCATCTCCATCTACCACCCTCTACTCGTGCTCTCCACAGTGCTGCACCTCCATACATCTCCTCCCTCATCTCCATCTACCACCCTACTCGTGCTCTCCACAGTGCTGCACCTCCATACATATCCTCCCTCATCTCCATCTACCACCCTACTCATGCTCTCCACAGTGCTGCACCTCCATACATCTCCTCCCTCATCTCCATCTACCACCCTACTCATGCTCTCCACAGTGCTGCACCTCCATACATCTCCTCCCTCATCTCCATCTACCACCCTACTCGTGCTCTCCCTCCGTTATGTTAGCGACCTAAGATTAATGACCTCCATAATTCATACCTCTCACTCCTGTCTTCAAGACTTTTCTTGAGCTGCACCTACTCTCTGGAATACTCTGACCCGGAATACTAGGTAAGTTCACAGCTTCTCAACCTTCAAACGTGCCTTAAAAACACATCTTTTCAGGCAGGCTTATCAAGGTGCATAAAATGACTTTTCCCAGACTAAACCTCTCCCCCACCAACTCCTCTGGCCTAAATTCTATCCTCTAGTAGTCCCAAACCTAAAGCAGATCGGCCGGCTCCACTCCTGTCAGTTCAATAATGGCTTAAATCCTACTTATCACAATCAACTATCTTATGTGTCACCCACAATTCCTCATAGATTGTAAGCTCTTGCGAGCAGAGCCCTGACTCCTAGTGTTTCAGTTGCATATTAGCCAGTTACTTTTGTTTTGTACATGAACCCTATGAATATGGTGGCGCTATATAAATAAATGTTATTATTTTATTATTATTATTATTTTCAGGACGGAGATAATACTGCAGCATATTCCGGTTTTATCTCCTTCCAAAATTCCAGAACACTTGCCGGAATGCCAGATGTGGCATTTTTTCCAATTGACATGCATTAATGCTGGATCCGGCCCCGAGTGTTCCGGCAAAACGGATTCGGCATTGCGGTCTGCGCATGCTCAGATCGCAAAAAATTTGAAAAAAAATAAATGCCGGATCCGTTTTTCCGGATGACACCGGAGAGATGGATCCAGCATTTCAATGCATTTGTCATATGGATCAGGATCCTGATCCGTATGACAAATGCCATCAGTTTGCATGCGTTTTGACAAATCCGGCAGGCAGTTACGGCGATGGAACTGCCTCCCGGAATCCTCTGCCGCAAGTGTTAAAGTACCCTAAGCCAGGGTAGTGTCTGATGCAGATGTGCCAAGATGTAGCAGCAAGGGAAGGCCCTCCTCCTGCAGCAGGAGTCCCTCCAGAGGGAAGCAGCTCATAGAGCACACTAACTCTGTCACGGCAGTGTCACGGTCTCGGTGTGGTGCGACTTGACACGTTGCTGTGCATGCCGTTGCCAGGGGCAACGTGTGGTGATTGGCATGTGTGTTATCTGCTCCTGTTTCCCCTGTTCCTTCCCTGGCTGGTGTGTGAGGGGTTAACCACCTTTTTGGGTGTGGTCACTACATGCTTCCTATACCTGTGGCTGGAGGCCAGGAGTCAGTTATACTCCAGCCTTACGCTGGGTTCAGACCTGAGCGTTCGGAAACGAGCGCTCTGTATGCGCGATTGTACGGGCGTTTACAATCGCGCATACAGAGACAGGCGTGCACACATTGTCGCGCGTTCCCAAATATCTATGTGCGGGAACGCGCGACAAACGCCCAAAAAAAAGCTCAAGCACTTGTTTGAGCGTCGGGCGTTTTACAGCGCGATCGTACGCGCTGTAAAACGCCCAGGTTAGAACCATTCCCATAGGGAATCATTGGTTCTTGCCTGTTGTGCGTTTTACAGCGCGTAGGAACGCGCTGTAAAACGCTCAGGTGTGAACCCAGCCTTAGTGTGTGCTGGAGTTATGCTCCTGGTCTGGATTTGCCATCTTCCAGTGTGAGGGCCACTTAGTGGGACATCAATGTCATCCCAATGTTTCTCCCTGTCACCTTCCTATTATGTCTCTATGTAGTATTGTTTGTATGATTTGGTGTTTGATGTCTGGTTGTTGTTTCATGTCTGGTTGTGTTTGTTGTTCAGCATGTTTGCTAGACATCCCCCTGTCTATCTGTTGTCACCTCTGGAAGGGGGTCTCAGGGTTACCTGGTGGGGGAACCACAAGTCAGTGTGCAGCTCTGCCAGTGGCCACTATGCATCCTGTCAGCATGGAGGTCTGGTTGTTGTTGTTGCCGCGTCAGCTAAATGCGTGTTGTTTCTGGGCTTTTACCTGCTTATTCAGTAGCTGTTCACTGCCTGTCACTTTCCTTGCAGCTAGGCCGGAGGAGTCTCCTGTTCATCCATGTCTCGGATGAACAGGTCGTCTCAGCCCTTTCTCTGTTTGAGGGATTATCAGGGTATCCTTGTGGATTTACAGACAGAATATTGTGAGGGAGTCAACAGCCAAAGGCACCCCAATCCAGAAGTACTAGAACAGTCCTAAAGTCCAGCCACCAGACTAAAGCTGAGTTTAGCACAGCAGAGAGAGAGATAAACCAGAATACTAAAGTTTGCCTGCCAGTTTATGTCAAGGCCTGCTAGATGCAAGTTTATTCAAGTAAAGCTGTGGAATGTTTTAAATTCTGGACTTGACTTATTCTCCACCTCAAACATTATTCTTCTCTTTATTGCTTAGGAGCCAAACCCTGGGAATCAACAGTATCCAGGTAGGAGCACCATGACACACAGAGACTGTTAAGGCCGCACCACACTGCTCGGCAATCCTAAAGACCTGGGAAACGATCGGCCCTCAGGGGTGGCATGTTGCATATGGGAACCCAAAGGATGTCCAAGAAATGAGTGTAATCTTCTAACTCTCTCAATGGTCTTCTGGAGATGCATCCAGTTTAAAAATCTAAAAGGATTCGCTACTGATAAGCATATTAAAGGTACAGTGGTGTAACTGGAAATGACTGGGCACCACAGCAAATTTTTCAGTGCCCCCCCTCCCCCAGCAACTTTTTCACAACCCTCACTCCTGTGGCTAGTTAGACGATGCCCAACACCCGCTCCATCTGTTTACTATGATATAACTGTATATAATGTAATTGTATAATACTATTGAAGGGGACCTGACAATAAAACCTCCTCCTGGATGGGTCCCTTCTAAGTTCAGGCCCAAAGCAGCTGGCAGTTTTGTCCCTATGACGCTTGCCTGTTACATGTGTCCTTGGCAGCTGAAGACATCTTTATTAGTTACATGTACATATGTGCCCGCATTGCTGAGAAATATGATGTTTTATTATATGCAAATGAGCCTCTTGGTGCAACGGGGGCGTTGCCATTACACCAAGAGGCTTTGCTTTCTCTGCAACTGCCGCACCCTCTGCAGAGGGGGCAGCATGTTCTGAGAGAGCAGAGCTTCTAGGTGTAATGGCAACCTGCTCATAGATGCCCTTTAAATCTTGATGGATGGGATATAGGAACCTGTTCTATGATGGTCAACTAAAGGAAGCTGGTGTAGATTTAGACTGGTGCTGGATACCCTACAGTTATGTAGAGGCCGGCGCCTCTTCATATCTTCATCGGATCCACCGCCAGTGCATGGTCTTATTAAGACCGGCGTCTAAAACGCCTGTCTTAATAAATGACACCCATTATGTGTATTGAAAAACAAAGTTAGTTCAGCAGAGTACCATATAGCTGGATTCTACATTGCCCTGAATTGTGTTGGCTTAGGCCCAGGAGAGGAACGTCTGTTAGTGTAGGTCCCATCTGCTGGAAGCCTCCTTGTCTCTGGTAGATGGGCCCAACACAATTTTGATCAAAAAGGTGCGCAACGAGCTTCTCATTTTCATATAGTAAGTACAGCAGTAATGCAATTCAGATGTAGCCGTGTTTCCAGTGTTTGCATGTGTCTTTGTGCATGGAGCAGGTGCTGCGGCATATAGTGTGTGTGTTTACTATGTGTGATGAGGTGGTTTCTGACATAATAATGATGTTTGTTCAGCCTGGCTCTCATGCTATGGATCGTGCGGCCCACATATTGTAACCGACAAACACTTGTAAGAACATAAATGACTAAGTCGCTGGCACAATTACCGTGATGTTTCATGATGAACTGTTCCCTAGTAACAAGAGATGTAAAGGTGGTCGCCCCATGTACGACAGATTCACAGCAAGAACTTTTCAAATTTTGGGTCCTCCTAACGATGACACCTGGAAAAACCTTTTAATATGGGGTCAACTAAAAGCCAATGTTTCTGTTTGACCTCGTTATGTGCAGAACTGAATGTATTGATGGATTGGCATTGAACCTTGGGTTGAAGGCATTTGTCCTGTGACAATTGACTGATTTTCTCAAGAGTCGAGGAGACTAGGCCCTTAGGGTACCCCTTATCCAGGAAACCTTTTTGATAACAAGATCGATCATCGCACCCTAAGATCCTTTGTACCTAGAGCAATTCCTCCTCACACACTTGAATTGATTGAAAGGGAAGGTCATGGAGAATAATGGCCACTGTTAAAGTGCAGGTACTGAAGCTTTTAACATCCACAAAGGTCCTAGTCGAAATGGTGTTATCAGGTTCCTCAAATATCTCCGAATCCAAAAGTTCAATATGATTAGTGTTGAGCGTGAATATTCGAATTAGGAATATTTATCGCGAATACGCATATGACCCCTGCTGCTCATCACTAAATATGATCAGGGGAGTAACTAAGAGTAATTTATAGACCCCAACTGTTTTCATTCAAATGCTGGACAAATTTCTCCTGTTCTGTTCGTCAAACATCTGTACAGTTCAATCAAGTGTCCAGAGTCCCTAAGGTGTGATGGCAGTTCTAGGACGTAGTCTTGCAAATACAGATCTATATAACCAGGGCTGGTGCAACCATATAGGCGAACTAGGCGTTCGCATAGGGCCCCAACCTGCTGGGGGCGCCCTGGTGGGCTCCCCCTGACTGGGGCTGCAGCCCTGGGCAAGCGGTTCTTGAGCAGCCCCCAGCGCCGTTACAGGGGGGCCAGGAGGTGGAGGTCCTTCTTAAATATGGCAGAGCAGGCATCTGCTTACCCTGATGGCAGGTGCCTGCTCTGCCAGTAAATTACCGGAGGAGGCGGGCGGCAAGGAAGGGTGTTCTAGCCGCTCCCCACTCCTCCCTCGTGCGCCCTCTGTGATGCTTGAATATGACATCATTCCGGCCCCGGCATACTAAACGGTGCGCTGGAGGACGGAGGAGAAAAAAACTACAGAATAGGGGACCTCTATATGTAGTAACTTTCAAAAATTCCTTTTCCTGTTTGTTAATAATTAGAGACAAGCGAATTTCCGAAAAAATTTGGTTCGACTGAATTTATTTGTGGCGAATTGTGTTAAAAACGGCTATTTCCTGGCTGCAGAGAGCCTTTATAGTGGTGTAGAACACTGTGCCTGTATAGCGGTGTAGAACACTGTGCCTGTATAGCGGTGTAGAACACTGTGCCTGTATAGCGGTGTAGAACACTGTGCCTGTATAGCGGTGTAGAACACTGTGCCTGTATAGTGGTGTAGAACACTGTGCCTGTATAGCGGTGTAGAAAACTGTGCCTGTATAGCGGTGTAGAACACTGTGCCTGTATAGCGGTGTAGAACACTGTGCCTGTATAGTGGTGTAGAACACTGTGCCTGTATAGCGGTGTAGAAAACTGTGCCTGTATAGCGGTGTAGAACACTGTGCCTGTATAGCGGTGTAGAACACTGTGCCTGTATAGCGGTGTAGAACAGTGTGCCTTTATAGTGGTGTAGAACACTGTGCCTGTATAGTGGTGTAGAACACTGTGCCTGTATAGCGGTGTAGAACACTGTGCCTGTATAGCGGTGTAGAACAGTGTGCCTTTATAGTGGTGTAGAACACTGTGCCTGTATAGTGGTGTAGAACACTGTGCCTGTATAGCGGTGTAGAGCACTGTGCCTGTATAGTGGTGTAGAACACTGTGCCTGTATAGCGGTGTAGAACACTGTGCCTGTATAGCGGTGTAGAACACTGTGCCTGTATAGTGGTGTAGAACACTGTGCCTGTATAGCGGTGTAGAAAACTGTGCCTGTATAGCGGTGTAGAACACTGTGCCTGTATAGCGGTGTAGAACACTGTGCCTGTATAGTGGTGTAGAACACTGTGCCTGTATAGCGGTGTAGAAAACTGTGCCTGTATAGCGGTGTAGAACACTGTGCCTGTATAGTGGTGTAGAACACTGTGCCTGTATAGTGGTGTAGAACACTGTGCCTGTATAGTGGTGTAGAACACTGTGCCTGTATAGTGGTGTAGAACACTGTGCCTGTATAGTGGTGTAGAACACTGTGCCTGTATAGTGGTGTAGAACACTGTGCCTGTATAGCGGTGTAGAACACTGTGCCTGTATAGCGGTGTAGAACACTGTGCCTGTATAGCGGTGTAGAACACTGTGCCTGTATAGCGGTGTAGAACACTGTGCCTGTATAGTGGTGTAGAGCACTGTGCCTGTATAGTGGTGTAGAACACTGTGCCTTGCAGTAACACTCATAGGGAGTCTGCTGTGGTAGTGAAATAATACTGTGAGTCAGTATGACATGCACATGACAGGCGTCGGTCTTAGAATCACTGCTCACTTCACTAATTTGGGCAGTCAAGGGGCCAAAACTGACCAAATAACTCAAGTGTGAACTCAGCCTTACAGGTCAATGTTAGCACCGGGTATAAAGAACCGTACAGAGGCCCAAGATCCTACTGTAGCGTAAAAGAGCGAACTCCCTTTACACCGTCGTCAGCTGATTCCACATTGATGTCTACAGAACCTGTTCTATGAAACACTTATACAAGTAGAGCCCCCGACAGAGTGGAGAGGGTGTCAGCAGTAAGTGTGTGTTGATGTCACTGATTATTTTGCCCTTCTTCTGATCCGTCAGAACAATAACCCCCAAAAAACGGATCCTGTCTGTGGAGCATCCGCCTTCACTCAGTCAGCATTTGGTCAGTAATCCATCAGTATTGCTAAAGCCAAAAAGACTTTTGGTAGTCACTCTCAGGAAAGGAGAAGGGGAAGGGGTAACACTCTACACCCTGGCCCCGCCATGTTAACCCGCCACAAATGACACTGACAACCAATTCATGTTCATAACCTTTATTTAACGATTTTGTTGGGTGGTAGTCGGCCACAGCTAATTATTTTAACGGCATAACACATAACTGAGCCCGTGCGATCCGCCGGCCGCTGGACTCCCAGCGGGCAGATTACGCCAGTTCACCTGCTCAGTATCCTATTTCTCTTTACCTGCCGCCACGGAGGAGACCCGCCCTCACACGGGGCTCCGACCACCACCCAACAAGAACATGGCCTGTTCAACCCCATCCTGGAGACCAGAGAGAAAAATATCCAGGCCGATATCGGACAAGTGGACACCATCCGGCCTCATCAACGAGCGATTGTCGCCCTCCAATTGTCGATGACGAACAACCACCCCACCGCGGGATCTAACAAATCAGGACATTCGTGCGTTCACTGTCCGCCTGCACTTCTCGATGGCCTCACCATCCCTACCACCTTGCCACACCACCCGCGGTACAATTTCGGACCATAATAAAACGACCTCCCGGAAAAAAGACGGAAAACCGGAGACAGATTCCTATTCCTTAAATTTTTTTTATTTATTTATTTTTATTTATAATAGATCCGGTATAATATACCTCGCAAAACAAGCAGACTTCCATCTGCCGATCCTCATGACCTCAGACTCCGGCAAACCCGCCTAGAGGCTTCAGTCGCCGCCCCAATACGAAATGAATGAGTGCCAAATTCCCTGGGATTCATCCCGGCCAGCTCTAAACAGGCCTTAAAAACAGAAGTGAACTGAAACTTGGTCGGAGGAGATCCGTCAGCATGCGCCAAGAAAGTATGGCCTATCCCCTGCATGGAGCTATAACTAGACGTCAGTCGAACTGGGCATGCCACACCGGGAACCGGGTGAAGGGGGATCCATGCGCCGCTACCAAACTGGTCCGTCTTGGAGCGACTCACCCTGATCCTCAATGAGTCATTACCCAGGACCACGTCGGCACAAGAAAGGCCACCCGGTCTGCTACCAGCCGGAGATACCAGCTCGCTGATCCGCAGCGCTGCAAAGAAGGCTATGCTGGCAGAAAACAGCGCAACCTCAAACGGGGACCCACAGACCTCAGAAAGCTTAGCGATGAGCCTGCCTAAAAGATCAAATGACACCGGGCGCCTACATTCACGGTATACAAGCTCCTTCCTCCACCCCCGAAGCGCCTGGCGTATAATAAATCTCTTAGTGACATCCGGCCAACCGCGCAACCGAAAATGGAAGGCTACCCCGGACAGCCTACGCTGTGCAACTGAAGCTGACACCCCACTGGAGCGTAATTGCAACAACCATTCAATCGTTACCTCCAGGCGGAGATCATCTCTGGAAACCACATCTCGCCCCCCCACCATGCTCTCCTATTCCCCCCACGCCTTACCATGCGCCTGCCAGGTCGCAGGGGAAACCGAAGCCTGAATCAGCGGCATCAACTGTTGTCCACCAGGAGCCATAGGTGCTGCGGGCACTCCTTGCCTTCCAGATCTGCCTCCAGGTGAAGGGACCAAAAATCCTGGCAAAGACAACGGGAAAGAGCATCAGCAATCTTATTCTCCACCCCCGGAACATGTCGAGCCCTGAAATAGATGTTAAACTCAAGACACCTAAGCACCAAATGCCTGAGCAAGGACAAAACCGGGAGGGAAGAGGAAGAAAGACATGAAACAAAGAAACATGTCTATTGGATAAACTCCTACCCCAAAGCTCAACAGCCACAATAATCGGGAACAGCTCAAGTAACGTGAGATTCCGGCACAATCCGGAGGAAGACCATGACACAGGCCACGAGGCAGCACACCACTTGTTCCCAAAAATGGTACCGAAACCACATGATCCCGCGGTGTCGGAGAACAGACACAACTCAGAATTAGGGACCACCTTGGACATATAACACGTATGCCCGTTATAGGCAAGCAAAAAAGACCTCCAAACCCTTAAATCGTCTTTCAAGGACCTAGTAAGTCTAATACGATGACCCGGGGCTTTAACGCCGCAAGAGGCCAACGACAAACGCCGTTAAAAACCCGCCCCATGGGCATCACTCTGCACCAAAGCACAGAAGGCCTAACAATGACTGGAGCTGGAGTAGAGTAATCTTCCTAACGGCTAAAAATCCATCAATCAAGCCGAGAAGCTTCTGGAGCTTCTTGGCGGGAAGCCTAAAGACCATATCTATCGTGTTGATCTCGATCCCCAGGAAAGACAACCGCGTCACAGGACCCTCCGTTTTCTCAACCGAAATGGGAACCCCAAACTAAGCCATTCTCATCAAAAAATTGTCCAACAGAGATCGACAACCGCCCTCCGGACCAGGGGAAACAAACAGGAAGTCATCTAGGTAATGCAAAATAGATGTAGAACCAGTGTCGTAACAAACAACCCACTCCAAAAAAGATCCAAACATTTCAAAATAATGACACGATATGGAGCATCCCATTGGGAGGCAAGTGTCATAGTAAAACAGACCATCTACCCGGCAACCTAGTAAATGAAAACAATCAGGGTGAACTGGGAGGAGGCGGAACACCGATTCTATGTCTGATTTCGCCAAGAGAGCCCCTCTACCGGCCTCCCTGACCAACTCGACCGCCCTATCAAATGAAACATATGACACTGACGAATCCTCTGGTGTATTGGCGTCGTTCACAGACGAGCCCTTGGGATAAGACAGATGGTGTATCAACCTGAATTTACCCACCTCCTTCTTAGGGACCACCCCAAGCGGAGAAACCCTAAGGTTGGGGAAAGGTAACTTGCTAAATGGGCCCCTCATACGCCCCAACGCCACCTCTTTCTCAACTTTCTCCCTGAGGACATCCGGAAAATCACGGGCAGACCTCAGATTATCTGACAAAACCGGACAACGACTTAATATAAATGGGATAAAGAACCCAACTGAAAACCCCGCCCTCAGCTGCGCAGCTGCCTGCCTATTGGGGTAACTGTCTAGCCAGGGGTCCATCTCTGCCACGCTCACCGGGGTTCTTATGCACGCCCTGCTCACCCTGCTTGGGGGGTCTAATGGGAGGACGGGAGCACTTATTAGCTGAATGGGGGCCACCACATGCTGAGCACTCGTGCTTAAACCTACACAATCCCGCAAACCTGCAGTTACCCTAGTTGAACAGCCAACATGACCCCGGTCAGCGGACGGCCACCGGCCCCGGGGCAGAGGACCCCCCTGAGCCAGCGGCCGCCCCCGAAAAGGGAGGAGGTTTTTGCCCCATCAACCTGAGCCAGACATCCGTGGCCTTAACCCCCCAGCCCAGATCTGGCTGTAATGCCAGGCGACGCCTAAATCCCTCGTCGTAACGCCACCAAGCGGTGCCGCCATGACTCTTATAGGCGCTGTAAATGACATCCTGGTATATAAACAATTCTGAACAACCCTCGGGATGGCGCTGTCCCATGATACAACCTAAAACCGCAAAGGCTTGTAACCAATTATTCATGGTTTTCGCTACTTTCGGTCTTCGCTCGTAAGGCTTCTCCGGGAAGCGTCTCTCCTTATCCACTGTGTGATAGTCAACAGATATGAGGGACCAGATGTCTACATACTGGTTAGCCCATACCTTCTCCCTAACAGCCTCCTCTAAATGGGCCCCTAGCGAGCTAACTCCACAGAAATAAGAATCCTTGTGAACGCTAGCTAATGCCGGCACAGGCTTAACCGGAGGAGGCGGGGGGGGGGCCTGGCTTAGAGGGGACTGACTAAACTTCTCCAACAACGCCTTTAACAGCGCCGCCGTGTCCGAACCCCCACCGCCCGGTCCCCATGCCCCCGTGAACTGGTACTCACCAGACGTAGAAGGAACCTGCTCTGCCACGGGACTCGGCGCAGCAACTACAGGTTGCGGAAACGTCACTGGAACCAGGCTATGGACCCTGGAGGAATGGCTAGGCATCCGCCTCTTGCGTCTCCTGTGCGACTCCCGACCAGACTCCCCTGAAGCGGCGGAGGATCCCTCTGAGGAGGATGGAGACCGCCACCTAGAAGATCTGGAGGGTCTACTCCACCGCGAATCGCCAGATTGGCTACGGGACTGACGCCTATGCGATCCATGCCGACTCCGCCTCCGGCTCTCAACAGAGGAGGGTGACGAATCTGATCTTACTCTGCGCCTGTGTGACCGCCGGGAGCTGGAGGGCTGGCCTGAGGCTGCTGGGCAGGAGCCCCCGCAGCAGCTGCCTGAGGAGCACACACCGGAGCACCTACAGCAGCAGGTATGTCTACATCGCCCCCCCCCACAAGGGCAGATGGCAAAGTGGGTTCAACTTCCCCTTGCACCATAACTGCAGAGGGGGGTGGGAGGGGTGGGGGCTGCGAATTAGGGGGAGTAGGAGGCGATTCCCCAGAGGGTGGGTTACTAACAGTTGCCCCCATAATAGATGCTCCAACTTCGCGCTGCACTGACGGCAAATACACTGAAACCGGAAGTGCGAGCACCGAAACTGGAAGGGGCGGAGCTACAGCCGGCGCAGCAGAGAAGCGATGGCCGGCCGGGATCGCAGCTGCACCAGCAGTGTTTGAGGTACGCAGGGGGGGGGCTATGTCCGAGCCTAGCGGGGGGGGGGGCGGATATGCCGTGCAGACCGCCGACCCCTCGACAAAGCTCCAGAACTAAGGGGCACAACAGGAGCGCCACCGGCGGTAACCGCAAGGCCAGGGGCAGACGGCAGGGGGGATCCGAGGCTGCAGATGAGCGCAGCCAGTCCTCACCCCCCTCCGCCATGCGAGCCATAAACATATCCCTCAGGGGATCCATACCTCTTGTGCAGACCGAACGCTGATCTCACCCTACACAGTGCTTCTGCCAAAGAGGAAGAAGGAGGAGACACAGGGCCTTATAAAGGGGCACCATGCAGCACGCCCCTTCCTGCACTACAGGATGACATCATTAACCCCCAAAGCACCAAATCCTGACCAAAATCAAATGGGGCCCTAAAACAAGGATAGGGAACCTGGGAAAGGGGGGAAGGGGGACCCCCAGTCCCTGTACACCCTCCCTATATGGTCAGGTGTCCTCCAAAAACAGGAGTGGATCCAAAACAGAGATGACACGTGAATAAAATATTTGCATGTCTTCTGTACCCACTCCTGCTTTTGGCTACCAAATCATAAGCCAATTCTGATGCAAAATAGGGAACATGTCATGCAGGCCTTACAGCTGTTGCATAGACAGGATCCGTTGTGCGTCTAATTTTTCCTTCCTTCTGACAAATCAGAAGAAGGGTCAAATAAATGATGATGTCAGCCAAGCCGAAAGACAAAATAGAGGCCCAGCCATGAAGTGGGGAGCCTGGGAACAGCATGAGAAGTCCACAGAGTGGCCCTGTGACATAGTGGTGAGGAGGAAGCAACATGAGGAGACCACAGAGTGGCCCAATGACCGAGTCTGGAGGTGGCAGCAGCATGAGGAGGAGGCCAGAGAGTGGCACAATGACAGTGTGGAGGTGGCAGCAGCATCAGAAGGCCTGAGTGGTGATGTGGCAGCAGCATCAGGAGACTACAGAGTGACCCGGTGACAGAGTGGGAAGGTGGGTGGCAATACCAGTACCAGCTGAAGATGGTGGGTGAAAGAAGGAGCAATTGGCATCAGATGAGTGGCATCATGCGGGTGGCAGCATCAGAATAGTGGCAGGTAGCCAGAAGAAACCGGTCTCTTTTGTCAAAGTGTTGGTGTGGCACCATGGATGATCTAGTCTGATGCATCAGGCACTGGTGGCTGGAAATCCTGTCTGATCCACCCCAAAAGTCAGTATCTCCACATTTTGGGTGGACAGGCGAGTTCTTCTTGGGGTAACTATGGCCCCCGCCGCACAAATCACCCGCTCTGATGACACACTGCTGGCAGGGCAGGACAGCTTTTCCAGGGCAAACTCTGCCAGTTGCGGCCACAAATTCAGTTTGGCTGCCCAGTAGTCCAGCGGATCTTCAATGTGGGGTGGCAGGGTGCTATCCAAGTATGCCACCACCTGCTGGTTCAGGTCCTGCTGCAGGTCTAGCTGCTGCAGCTGCTGGTGAGTAGTTTCTTCACTAGGCGGGTGAAGAAAGCTTGCTCATCAGCAACTCTAGACTTAAGTTGCGGCTGATGAAGCTGGAACTGCTCCTACCCCCCCCCCCCCTTCACGCAGCCACAGTAGCCATGGCAGAGGAACGTGAGCACAGAGGGCCCCCCGGTCAGACCTGCGAGAGGATGGACGATGGTGCAGATAGGCAGCGGCCAAGTGACTACATAGGATGTCTCTATAGTAGTTCAGTTTGTCCTCCCTCTCAGCGGGTGTAAAAAAGGCGCCCATTTTCGACCAGTAGTGAGGGTCCAACAAGGTGGAGAGCCAGAAGTCACCCCCCTGCCGAATGCTGACAATTTGTCTGTCACTACGCAAGCAAGTGAGCATGCATCAGGCCATTTGTGCAAGTGACTCGGAGGGACTCCCTGCCTCCATCTCCACTGCATACTGCCACAGTGTGTCTGGCTATGCAGCCAGCCAGTCGCAGGGGCAACACGTGAGGTGCATGGTGGACCGATGAGGGGCCAAATAATATAACACACAGTTCATCAGTTTACTCACGGTTAGCAAAATGCCTCCCTGGGCTGGCAGCACAGTGTTGAGGTGGACAGCACGAAATCCTCCGGGGCACGCTCTGTGGTAGGAAGCATCAGCCAAGATGGTGGTTGAGGTGCCCTTGATGTTAGGGGTGCTTAGGGTGCTTGTTGCGCCTGAGTCCCTTGATGGTTTTTGTCGTGACGCCAGTACCGTTAATGGTGGTACAACCAGTAGTGGTAATAATGAGGTAGACAGTGGTAAGATCCAACTCACAACTTTTACTTTGGATGTCTTTTGGTTGCAGCAGTACAAATATGCAGTCTCTTGATGGTACAGAGTTAATTCTACAAATCCACTGTTTCTAGGCTTCTTAGGTTTCGTGGTTTTGGAGCAGTGGGTTATTTCAATGTCAGTGGAATTTTGGTGAGGTTGCCGGAGGCTAAGGTATCCTTCACCTGAATATCCCAAAGGTCCTTTATGCCTGGTTCACGGCTTTTATCCTTTGGATGTATTTAAATTTGTCCTTTTTCTTGTCCCTTTCTGGACTAAAACTACTCTGAGCTGAAGTGCTGGATCTGTAACTTTTCACTCTCTCTGTATCAGTCTTCTTACTGATCTCCACACTGAACTCTGGTCCCACTCTATTTAACTCTCATCTGCCTCAACCAACTGACTAGGCCTGACCTAGGTATATATAGAAACTGAACTTTATCAACCTGTAGTGGTGGGATGTATAAATTACACCTAATAGGCCTGTTAACAGGGATTTTGCAGATACATAAATGCAAAGTTATACCATACTGTACAATGCGACTGTTAAGATCAAAAAGTCCTTTTTTTTTTTTATATATTTTTATTATAAATTTCAAAGTATAACAGGAGGTAACAGGATACCAAGGTATAGGCTCGCAGGCCACGCCAAAGTGATTTTAAGTGCAGAGTAGGTACATAACAGATACAAAAATATTGCACAATGCATAGGTTGTCACGCAAATCAATCACTAGCAGTCTAGAGAGAGACATAAAATAGATGAGGTACATGCGGAACTGGAAGCGGGAGGCTGACGGTAACACCTGGTGCAGCGGTATTCGAGTCTACAGCGTAAGGTGGGGAGGTCCCCCGGGTGGGGTGCATGTTGTGTTGTATGGCGGTGTCTGGTAGCTAGATATAGAAATTCCAATCTATTTAGGCGTCAATAGAGTACGCTAAGATTTGGGGGATCTGAATTTAGACCACAGGGACCATTTTTTGAGGAATATCACATGTGTGCGTGTTTCCCAAGAAGATAGTTCCTCGAACCTATGTATCTGATCAATTTTTTGGATCCATTGTTCTAGGGTTGGGACTACAGGTTGAAGCCAAAATTTAGGGAGTTGAAGGCGGGCCGCCAACAGCATTTGTGTAAATATAAAGGGTGGTTTAACATTTCCCTTTTCTTGGGAGAAGGATAGGAGACAATTTGCGGAGATGGTTGAATCAAGGTGCCGCAAACTTTGTTAGCTACTGAGAAGACCACACACCACCATTTATGGATAAGGGGGCATGTCCACCAGATATGAAGAAATGTTCCTCTCTCCCCAAGGCACCTCCAGCAGGTGTCCGAAACAGACTCGGTGTATCTTGAAGTCTTATCTGGCGTATTATACCATCTGGTGAGGATTTTATAGCTGTTTTCCTGAATTCGGACACAGCGGGAGGCTCCATGGGAGGATTCTAGCAGTTTAGGTAGAGATTCATAGGGAATTGTAATGTTCAGGTCTAGTTCCCATTGTTTCACAAAGGATGGTTTAGCTATCATAGGTGGCAGCCGCAATTTACTATAAATCTGTGAGATGAGTTTTCTGGGTGCCGAATGCAAGGATATCAGAGCTTCAAACCATACCAGAGGGCGCAAGAGGTCCCCTATTTTAATGTGTTGTTTTAGGTAAGCTCTAAGGTAAGCAACAGAGAGAAAATCTCGCGGGTGAGGGTTAAGCAGAGCATTTGTAGCTTCTAAGTCCATCCAGACTCCAGTAGGGAGAGCTAGTGAGGTTAAAGGGGTTGAGGAGGACATCAGTCCTAGTGAAGTTGAGCCTCTTAGGGTAGAAGGGGCCGTATTTAGGACATCTTTTACAGATAATATGGGAGAAGGGAATGGGATGGAACAATGTGAGGAAGATAACCACTTCCATGCTTCAAGCGTGGCTTTGACAATTGGGTAGTGAGACATAGGACCAGGGAGGATCATCTTGTGACCTAGAAGAAGCGCTCTGGCTGGGCTGTTCAGGATGTCTAATTCTATCTGTACCACAGCTGAAGATGGGGGAGGACGTAGCCAAGCTATTGCACAGGAGAGGAGGATGGCTTTCCCGTAAAGATCGGGATTTGGTAGGCCTATTCCCCCTGCATGTCTAGGTTTGGTGAGGAGAGCAGATGAAAGTCTCGCTTTCCTTCCACTCCAGATGAAGGATCTGAACTTTTGTATAATTGTGTCATAATAGTGTTTGGGGACAGGGATGGGGAGGACTTGCTGCAAGTAGGTGAGTCGGGGGAGTATTAAGGAAGAGAGAAGGTTTTTGCGGCCAAACCAAGACAAAGTCGGATTGGATCGGGCCAGATTATCAATAGCTTCAAGAAGTGATTTTTTTAAAGGGGTGTAATTGAGTGAAAACAGTTCGGTTATTTCAGAGCTAATCTTGACCCCTAAGTATGTGATAGTGGAGGAAGACCAATTGAATGGGGAATCAATCATTAGTTGACCTTTGGTTGCCCGAGGGATGCCTACGCAGAGGACAAGCGATTTATTGGCATTAATTTTGAAGTCTGACATGATGCTATATGCATTAAGATGGGACTGAATACGAGGTAAAGACACCTTGGGTTAACCGTCATTATAAGGACGTCGTCTGCGAAGGCAGCTATTTTCTGTTCCCTGCCTCCCAAACATAGACCTACTACCTCCTGGTCCAATCCTATGGTCGAAAGGAGTGGTTCGAGAGCTAAAATGAATAGGAGGGGTGATAGGGGGCAACCCTGGCGGGTCCCATTTCTAATGGAGAATGAGGAGGATAAATTACCATTCACTAGAACTCAAGCTGTTGCGTGTTCATACATCGAGAAGGTTGCTTTAACAAAGGAGTCAGGTAGGCCAAAACTCAACAGCACGTGTTTTAAATAAGACCAGTTAACCCTATCAAATGCTTTCTCAGCATCTGTGCTGAGTAAAAGCAAAGGAGAGGAAGTCCTTTTGGCATGGCAGAGAGTATTAATCACCCTGGTGGTGTTGTCTTTGCCTTCCCTGTTGCGGATAAAGCCGACCTGATCTCCATGAACAAGTTGAGGAAGAAGGATAGCTAATCTGTTAGCTAACATCTTGGCCAGGAGTTTGAGGTCTATGTTTAGGAGGGAGATGGGCCTATAATTGGAACATAATTTGGCATCTTTCCCTTCTTTAGGAATGAGAGTGATGTGGGCCGCAGTCATGTCCCTTGAAAGAGGGATTCCCTGAAAACTTCTAGGAGATGAGGGAAAAGGAGTTCGTGGAACGTTTTGTAGTAAGCTATCAGAAGGCCGTCTGGGCCTGGGCTCTTTCCTGATGGCATTTGGTGCATTGCTTTTTTAAGCTCGTTTAAGGAAAAAGGGGCTTCCAGACTTAACTTCTGTTTTGGGGAGATGTTAGGGAGTTTAGAGGCTTCCAAAAAGGCAGATATAGCAGATGCATGAGTTTCTGGTTCCACAGTTGAGGGGAGATTATAGAGATCATTATAAAAGGAACAAAATTGGGCAGCGATCTGATTAACAGAAAAAATAGGAGTCCCATCTTGTGAGGATAGCTGATGGACGTAATTTGCGGATCTCCTCCCTTTAATCCTATTTATAACAAATTTGGTGGCCTTATCACCATGTGCGAAAAATTTATGCTGGGAACTCATATAATATTTAGCTGCTCTAGATATTAGGAGGGATCTAAGTTTGGCCCTGTACTCCGACAGCTCTTGAAATTGAGGGTCAGAGGGTTTTATTTTATGCTGTGACTCAAGCCTCTGAATATTTTTTAGAGTTTCATCAATTTCTCTTTCCCTCACTCTCTTATGGTGTGTGCCAATGCTAATGAATTGTCCCCTGATTACCGGTTTATGAGCGTCCCAAAGAGTATTCACCGCTAGCTCAGGACTTTTGTTCAGAGAAAAGAACTCTGTGATGTGCTTGGAAATCAGTTCTACCGAGTCCTGGTATCCCAAGAGGGATTCATTTAGGCGCCAGTTAAAGCATGAGGGAGTTTCATTAGGGGCCAAAACTGAAATAAATATGGGGGAATGATCTGATACATGTATAGAGCCAATGGATGACTCTCGACAAAAATGTAAGTGTTCTTTAGAAATAAACAGGTAGTCTATTCTGTGATAGGTACTATGTATTGGGGAGTAAAACGTAAAATCTAGGCCTTTCTTACTTGCATCTGTGTAGGGATGAAATGGCTGTTGATAATCCGGATAACCTAAAATTGGTGGTTCGGTTAATTTCTTCTTCAGGAGCTGGAAGGCAATTTCTCTTTCAGTGTTCCATTCCACTGGTATGGGAGTTTTCTGGTATCTTTTAGGATGCCCTCTCAAAAGTTCCAATATTGGCTCTGCAATTTGGGCAAAGTGAGGAATGAAACGTCTGTAATATCCTGCAAAACTAAAGAAAAATTCTTACCTCCTTCGCCAATTACGGACTGCGGCTATCTTCTCTGGATCCGGTTTAACACCTTCAGAGCTGACGATATGCCCTAAGTATTTAACTTCTGGCTTCAGTAGATGACACTTGGATGGTTTAACTTTAAGTCCATGCTTAATAAGAACTTGAAAAACTTCGGCCAGATGTTTTAATGGTCTTCATAAGATTTGGAGTAGATGATGACGTCATCTAAGTACAGCAGGACGGTTTCAAAATTTCTGTGGCCCAGACAACGCTCCATGAGTCTCTGAAAAGTTCCCGGAGCATTGCAAAGTCCAAAGGGCATGCAGTTGAACTCAAATAGGCCCATAGGGGTGGTAAATGCAGTTTTCTCACGATCTTCTGGTGCCAAATAATATAACACACAGTTCATCAGTTTACTCACGGTTAGCAGAATGCCTCCCTGGGCTGGCAGCACAGTGTTGAGGTGGACAGCACGAAATCCTCCGGGGCACGCTCTGTGGTAGGAAGCATCAGCCAAGATGGTGTTTGAGGTGCCCTTGATGTTAGGGGTGCTTAGGGTGCTTGTTGCGGCTGAGTCCCTTGATAGTTTTTGTCGTGATGCCAGTACCGTTAATGTTGGTACAACCAGTAGTGGTAATAATGAGGTAGACAGTGGTAAGATGCAACTCACAACTTTTACTTTGGATGTCTTTTGGTTGCAGCAGTACAAATATGCTCTTGATGGTACAGAGTTAATTCTGCAAATTCACTATTTCTAGGCTTCTTAGGTTTTGTGGTCTTGGAGCAGTGGGTTATTTCAATGTCAGTGGAATATTGGTGAGGTTGCCAGAGGCTAAGGTATCCTTCACCTGAATATCCCATAGGTCCTTTATGCCTGGGTCATGGCTTTTATCCTTTGAATGTATTTAAATTTGTCCTTTTTTTTTGTCCCTTTCTGGACTAAAACTACTCTTCAGAGCTGAAGTGCTGGATCTGCACCTTTTCACTCTCTCTGTATCAGTCTACTTACTGATCTCTACACTGAACTCTGGTCCCACTCTATTCAACTCTCATCTGCCTTAACCAACTGACTAGGCCTGACCTAAAAATATATAGGACCTGAACTTTATCCCCATCTAGTAGTGGGATGTATAAATTGCACCTAATAGGCCTGCTAACAGGGATTTTACAGATACATAAATGCAAAGTTATACCATACTGTACAATGCAAATGTTAAGATCAAAAAGTACTTTTAAGCAGTGCCCACACACACGTAGTGGGACGCTGCAGGTCCTCTGCCTTGTCTTCCTCACCGCTCTGTAGCTCCTCTGGCTGCTCCTGCTCCTCCTGTCACCTGTCTATAAAAACCACCCATTTTGCTGCACATTGCTTTTCTCCAATGTCCTCCTCCTCCTCCTCATCCTCCAGTTCAGCCCCCACAGGGCTCATGTGGCTGTGAGATCTAGGCGCCACGTCTCGAGTCCTCTGACCAACCATTGTTACCAGCTTCTGTTCCAGGACATGAAGCAGTGGAATGACGTTGTTCATCCCGTAGTCCTGGGGACTGACAAATAATGTGGCGTCCTTAAAGGGCCTGAGCAAATGGCAGGTGTCACGCATGAGCTGCCACTGGCTGACATGGAAGTTACACAGGGGAGTACTTCTGTCCGCTTGGATCATCAAGAAATCGTTTATGGCCTTTCTTTGTTCGTATAGTCGGTCCAACATATGAAGGGTGGAATTCCAACAGGTGGAAACATTGCATATCAGCCTACTGTATGTTGGAGGATGCCGTTCTGCCACTGAAGCTCAAGGAGGGTGTGCTTTGCGGTGTACGAGTGGCTGAAGTGCATTCAAAGTTTCCTGCCCATTTTTAGGATGTCTTGCAGATGGGTGGAAGACTTAAGGAACTGCTTGACAACCAGATTGAACACTGTGAATTGTCCCTGCAGTGGAGGCTGAGGACAAGGTGAAGGATGAGGAGGCAGAGGCAGACATTGTCGCAGGACCAACGGCGTGAGAAGGTCGAGGCAGAATCGGCATCACCTGGTCCAGTTTCTGGTATAGCTGTGCAGGAACCACATTCACCCAGTGGGCCGTAAAGGACATGTATTGTCCCTGACCGTAGTTATAGCTCCACACATCGGCGCTGCCGTGCTCTTTAGCAGACACCGACAGGCTTAAGGACTGGCTCACTTTCTGTTCTACATACAGGGCTGTCTTTAACGCGGGGCAAAAAGGGCAGCTGCCCTGGGCCCAGTTGCTTCTGGGGGGCCCAAGGCAGCTGCCTCTTGAGCCCCGCTGGCCACTGCCCACAAATTCGATGACATTGTCGTAAAATATCTTGCCTCCGCTCCGCCGGCTCCGTGTCCCAATCCTATCCTTCACTATGCGAGTGGCATGGCCCGCATAGTGAAGGACTTACTTGCTTGTTCCTGCTCCCGACCTCCCCTGCCCTTTGCATACACCTCACGCTGTGACGTCACATGGAATCACTGCAACACTAGTATGAGCGGAGCCCCGGTTTCCTTCCTGAACTGCAGAGCGGTGCCCACTTCCAGCCCTGAGCCCAGCTGCCCAGAGCACTGGTCCTGAGCCTGCTGGAGTCTTCAGAACTGTAACTATTTACAGTAATTCACTGTAAGCTATATTATATATATTACTTGTTTTATGTGAGTAAGGTTATTGGGTTGTTGGAGAAGGGGGGGGGGTGGAGAAGGGGGATGGAGGAGTTAGTAGTAAAGTACTATCTGCACATTGTAAAAAAAAAAAAGTAATCTGCAAATTATTATATATTTGTGTCAGAAGTTGTGCTTTTTTAATTTTTAGAAAAATGATACAGCCATTGTATTTGATATTTTTGTGCTGATTCTTTTTTTTCTCTCTATATTTAGTTGGTGGTAAATAGGTCAAGCTAAGGACTTATTTGTGAACCAGTTCTTTATGTTTACATTATTAAAGTTTATTACTCTACTCAACTGTGTGTGTTGTGGTGGAGTGCGTAATTGCATGCTAGGGTGTGGGAAGGCGGGATCCAGGGGGCCAAAATAAATTCTTGCCTAGAGTCCAATCAATATTATAGACGGCCCTGTCTACATCTGTGTGCAGGGCTGGTACTGCCTTTTTTGCAAAGAAATGACGGCTTGGAACTCTCCACCTCGGCTCGGCACAAGCCATCAGTTCTCTGAAAGGTGCAGAGTCCAGCACTTGAAAAGGGAGGGACTGCAGCACCAGCAACTTGGCCAGGAGCACATTCAGCTTCTGCACCGTTGGATGCATACTGTTGTCTCTTGGCAATCGCATCGGTGATTGATTGCTAATGGAATGACTGACGAGGAGGAGGAGGAGCAGGAGCATTAGAACCAGCAGATGATGGGAAGGACAGACAGCTTCCATTTGGCTTAGGTGGTGGAGCCTTGACTGCCTGAAATCGGGTGTGTGCCACTGGGTGATGCAGCGGTTGCTGCGGTAGGCTGGACCACCACATCAGAGCCACGGTTCTCCCAGGCCACTTTATGGTGACGCTGTATATTTTGACACAGGTCCGTGGTGCCAAAATTGGCACCCTGACCACGCTTCACCTTCTGCCCACAGATTCTACAAATGGCCATGTTCACCTCCTCCAGTGGCTTAACAAAAAACTTCCACACTGCTGAGTAGGTGATTTTGTAATACCCCTGAGTGGCATTACCACCTCTTTTGGGGCCCCAATATCTTTGTTGGTGCATCATGTGTCATCTCCTATATTTAATGTCCTGTCCTGCAATATGTGTGTATGTATTTTCTTGAGAATTAATGTTCAAGTGTAAAGTGCCTGGTTCACCAGAAGGTGGCTGCAATTTTGGCAATGCTGGTTAGCAGAGGATGGAACCTTCTCTCCATCTCTCTTGCTCCCTCTAGTGAGGAGTTTAGTTAGATAAAGTCAGTCTAGTCTATCACCTGTAAGGTGAAGAGTTTGTGTCGGCCAGCAGGCCCTGCCTGTGAGTTCTACATAGCTGCATGTCCCCTACTGGGCGTGCATTGCCTAAAAGCCAAGCCAAGTAAGCTTGAAGCTTAAAGTAAGAGAAAGACTACAGACAGCTAAGATACAGTTCCAGCAGAAGAGGAAAGGTTCCTATTGAATCTAGCCGACATAGCAGAACTGAGAAAGCTATAGTGTAGCAGAGCTGAGATTGTTGCAGAAGTCTTTCCCTGACAGATCTACATGCCAAACCCTGCGGATGGCCAGGATAAAGTCTGGAAATTGTTTGGATTACCGTTTATTCAAGTAAAGCTGTTAACTGTGTTACTAAAAGTCTGGACACAATTATTCCTTCATCTCCAAGTTATTCATTCCTTTTTGCACTGCTTCGTCCAACCACATTTGGGATCCAAGGATATCCAGGTAGGAGCACCATGACACGTGCATACAACACCTTCAGAGAGATTGTAGGCCATCCTACACCTGGGTACCAACACTACCATCTACAAAGTGGACTCCATGTCCTCGTTGCTTCAATGCAACTGGCGTCACGACTACTTGCTCTGTAAGAGGGACATATATTGTAAAAACCTCCTAAAGGGTAAGGAATACCCCAGATGCTGGTATAAGGATGTTGCAAATTTACCCCCAACACTTCACACTGACTGACTGCTACCGCCGCTGCTTCTGTGAACCCCTGCACCACTACTTTCTGGGTAGGTAGGCTTCAGTGAAGCGGGTGGTATACCCCGGGCATGTTTGGCTCCCAGCCTCCCACTGCTGCCACCCTGCTGACTCCTGGCCACGCTTGCAACTTGCTGGCTCTGCCGCTGCTTCACGGGCAAGCTGCCACCCTCTTCTCCCGATGATGAAGCCCCTACGTCACCCGGCTCCCAAGTGCGATCAGCTACATCATCATCATCGAGTACTGTCTGCACGTCACTGATGTCCTTCTCAACAGTCTCTGGGTCAGGAGCCTCACCGCTCGCAACACCAGCTCCCACGACACTCTCCTCATCACTACTTTCCCGCCTAGCGGAGTAAGCGGCGGATGTCTCCTCCACATCTTGGCTGGCCAGTAGCTGCTGACTGTCCTGTAGTAGCTCGTCCTTGCTGTATAGTGGAGCTGAGCCTACAGCATACAATACTTCTCTGGCTGAGGGAACAGAAAAGGTCAGAGGCAGGTGGAGGACAGGTGAGGGCACAGGGCCTGCTCCCGGGCCATGCTAACTAAGGGTTGTGTCTGACGAACCCACCGTCTGACTGTTGGCGGGGGGTTTCTGATGTCACTTGGGACAAAGTGGATGACCAAGTCAACAATTCAAGAACCGCTGGGTTGCTGGTCAAGACACAACCGCAAGATTACACCGGGAGCTCAGGCCTCTGGAAGTGACCCCTGTGGCCACGCCCCCTTACTCTGCTGCGACCTCTGCCTGCGCCAGAAACATTTAGGCCTCTGCCACTCCTATATGCAAGGCCTGGCACTTCTCTGTCTGACATACTGTTAGATCAAATACACAAATAAAAAGGAAATTAAAACACCCCAAAAAATCAGTAATTTTCTCACTTCACCACACAACGGCTAATAAGCCCCTTTTTTTCCCCACTAATACACACCAAAAAATGCTTTAGAACATATAACTGCACCACACAAGGGCAAATAGGACAAATATTTCCATGTAATAACCCCTGGTAATGGCGGTATCACACAGCACTTGCACCCCAATAACAAGAACGGTTTGCTGGAATTACAGAGCTGTATAATGGCAATTTGTATCCCCAGTCAGTGCAGCGAGGTGTAATAGGATTGTTCCTATTACCCAGGCTGTAACCTCCCCGACTGAACCCTGTTCTGTTTCAGTACTGTGGAATGATTCCTCCCTGTCCTTTCTCTGAACTTCTATACAGCAAATTAAAAGTTTTAAAGTCTTTCCTAGCACTGTCTCTAGCACCTGCTGACGTCTCTCTCTGCACTAAGTACCCTGGAAAATGGCAGAATCCAAGATGGCCGAGGCTATTTATAGGGCTGTGACATCACAGGGCTGGCTGGCTGCTGATTGGCTGCATGCATGGCATTGTGGGTGATTAGAGTTGAGCGAACACCTGGATGTTCGGGTTCGAGAAGTTCGGCCGAACATCCCGGAAATGTTCGGGTTCGGAATCCGAACCCGATCCGAACTTCGTCCCGAACCCGAACCCCATTGAAGTCAATGGGGACCCGAACTTTTCGGCACTAAAACGGCTGTAAAACAGCCCAGGAAAGGGCTAGAGGGCTGCAAAAGGCAGCAACATGTAGGTAAATCCCCTGCAAACAAATGTGGATAGGGAAATTAATTAAAATAAAAATTAAATAAATAAAAATTAACCAAAATCAATTGGAGAGAGGTTCCATAGCAGAGAATCTGGCTTCCCGTCACCCACCACTGGAACAGTCCATTCTCAGATATTTAGGCCCCGGCACCCAGGCAGAGGAGAGAGGTCCCGTAACAGACAATCTGGCTTCATGTCAGCAGAGAATCAGTCTTCATGTCATAGCAGAGAATCAGGCTTCACGTCACCCACCACTGTAAGAGTCCATTTTCATAAATTTAGGCCCAGCACCCAGGCAGAGGAGAGAGGTCCCGTAACAGAGGATCTGGCTTCATGTCAGCAGAGAATCAGTCTGCATGTCATAGCAGAGAATCAGGCTTCACGTCAGCCACCACTGCAACAGTCCATTGTCATAAATTTAGGCCCAGCACCCAGGCAGAGGAGAGAGGTCCCGTAACAGACAATCTGGCTTCATGTCAGCAGAGAATCAGTCTGCATGTCATAGCAGAGAATCAGGCTTCACGTCAGCCACCACTGCAACAGTCCATTGTCATAAATTTAGGCCCAGCACCCAGGCAGAGGAGAGAGGTCCCGTAACAGACAATCTGGCTTCATGTCAGCAGAGAATCAGTCTGCATGTCATAGCAGAGAATGAGGCTTCACGTCACCCACCACTGCAACAGTCCATTGGCATATATTTAGGCCTAGCACACAGGCAGAGCAGAGAGGTCCCGTAACAGACAATCTGGCTTCATGACAGCAGAGAATCAGTCTGCATGTCATAGCAGAGAATGAGGCTTCACGTCACCCACCACTGCAACAGTCCATTGGCATATATTTAGGCCTAGCACACAGGCAGAGCAGAGAGGTCCCGTAACAGACGATCTGGCTTCATGTCAGCAGAGAATCAGTCTGCATGTCATAGCAGAGAATGAGGCTTCACGTCAGCCACCACTGCAACAGTCCATTGGCATATATTTAGGCCTAGCACTCAGGCAGAGGAGAGAGGTCCCGTAACAGACAATCTGGCTTCATGTCAGCAGAGAATCAGTCTGCATGTCATAGCAGAGAATGAGGCTTCACGTCACCCACCACTGCAACAGTCCATTGGCATATATTTAGGCCCAGCACCCAGGCAGAGGAGAGAGGTCCCGTAACAGACAATCTGGCTTCATGACAGCAGAGAATCAGTCTGCATGTCATAGCAGAGAATGAGGCTTCACGTCAGCCACCACTGCAACAGTCCATTGGCATATATTTAGGCCTAGCACACAGGCAGAGGAGAGAGGTCCCGTAACAGACAATCTGGCTTCATGTCAGCAGAGAATCAGTCTGCATGTCATAGCAGAGAATGAGGCTTCACGTCACCCACCACTGCAACAGTCCATTGGCATATATTTAGGCCTAGCACACAGGCAGAGCAGAGAGGTCCCGTAACAGACAATCTGGCTTCATGACAGCAGAGAATTAGTCTGCATGTCATAGCAGAGAATGAGGCTTCACGTCACCCACCACTGCAACAGTCCATTGGCATATATTTAGGCCTAGCACACAGGCAGAGCAGAGAGGTCCCGTAACAGACAATCTGGCTTCATGACAGCAGAGAATCAGTCTGCATGTCATAGCAGAGAATGAGGCTTCACGTCACCCACCACTGCAACAGTCCATTGGCATATATTTAGGCCTAGCACACAGGCAGAGCAGAGAGGTCCCGTAACAGACAATCTGGCTTCATGTCAGCAGAGAATCAGTCTGCATGTCATAGCAGAGAATGAGGCTTCACGTCACCCACCACTGCAACAGTCCATTGGCATATATTTAGGCCCAGCACACAGGCAGAGCAGAGAGGTCCCGTAACAGACGATCTGGCTTCATGTCAGCAGAGAATCAGTCTGCATGTCATAGCAGAGAATGAGGCTTCACGTCACCCACCACTGCAACAGTCCATTGGCATATATTTAGGCCTAGCACACAGGCAGAGCAGAGAGGTCCCGTAACAGACGATCTGGCTTCATGTCAGCAGAGAATCAGTCTGCATGTCATAGCAGAGAATGAGGCTTCACGTCACCCACCACTGCAACAGTCCATTGGCATATATTTAGGCCTAGCACACAGGCAGAGCAGAGAGGTCCCGTAACAGACAATCTGGCTTCATGTCAGCAGAGAATCAGTCTGCATGTCATAGCAGAGAATCAGGCTTCACGTCAGCCACCACTGCAACAGTCCATTGTCATAAATTTAGGCCCAGCACCCAGGCAGAGGAGAGAGGTCCCGTAACAGACAATCTGGCTTCATGTCAGCAGAGAATTAGTCTGCATGTCATAGCAGAGAATCAGGCTTCACGTCAGCCACCACTGCAACAGTCCATTGGCATATATTTAGGCCTAGCACACAGGCAGAGGAGAGGTTCATTCAACTTTGGGTAGCCTCGCAATATAATGGTAAAATGAAAATAAAAATAGGATTGAATGAGGAAGTGCCCTGGAGTCCAATAATATATGGTTATGGGGAGGTAGTTAATGTCTAATCTGGACAAGGGACGGACAGGTCCTGTGGGATCCATGCCTGGTTCATTTTTATGAACGTCAGCTTGTCCACATTGGCTGTAGACAGGCGGCTGCGTTTGTCTGTAATGACGCCCCCTGCCGTGCTGAATACACGTTCAGACAAAACGCTGGCCGCCGGGCAGGCCAGCACCTCCAAGGCATAAAAGGCTAGCTCTGGCCACGTGGACAATTTAGAGACCCAGAAGTTGAATGGGGCCGAACCATCAGTCAGTACGTGGAGGGGTGTGCACACGTACTGTTCCACCATGTTAGTGAAATGTTGCCTCCTGCTAACACGTTGCGTATCAGGTGGTGGTGCAGTTAGCTGTGGCGTGTTGACAAAAGTTTTCCACATCTCTGCCATGCTAACCCTGCCCTCAGAGGAGCTGGCCGTGACACAGCTGCCTTGGCGACCTCTTGCTCCTCCTCTGCCTTGGCCTTGGGCTTCCACTTGTTCCCCTGTGACATTTGGGAATGCTCTCAGTAGCGCGTCTACCAACGTGCGCTTGTACTCGCGCATCTTCCTATCACGCTCCAGTGCAGGAAGTAAGGTGGGCACATTGTCTTTGTAGCGTGGATCCAGCAGGGTGGCAACCCAGTAGTCCGCACAGGTTAAAATGTGGGCAACTCTGCTGTCGTTGCGCAGGCACTGCAGCATGTAGTCGCTCATGTGTGCCAGGCTGCCCAGGGGTAAGGACAAGCTGTCCTCTGTGGGAGGCGTATCGTCATCGTCCTGCCTTTCCCCCCAGCCACGCACCAGTGATGGACCCGAGCTGCGTTGGGTGCCACCCCGCTGTGACCATGCTTCATCCTCATCCTCCTCCACCTCCTCCTCATCCTCGTCCTCCTCGTCCTCCAGTAGTGGGCCCTGGCTGGCCACATTTGTACCTGGCCTCTGCTGTTGCCAAAAACCTCCCTCTGAGTCACTTCGAAGAGACTGGCCTGAAAGTGCTAAAAATGACCCCTCTTCCTCCTCCTCCTCCTCCTGGGCCACCTCCTCTTCCATCATCGCCCTAAGTGTTTTCTCAAGGAGACATAGAAGTGGTATTGTAACGCTGATAACGGTGTCATCGCCACTGGCCATGTTGGTGGAGTACTCGAAACAGCGCAACAGGGCACACAGGTCTCGCATGGAGGCCCAGCCATTGGTGGTGAAGTGGTGCTGTTCTGTAGTGCGACTGACCCGTGCGTGCTGCAGCTGAAACTCCACTATGGCCTGCTGCTGCTCGCACAGTCTGTCCAGCATGTGCAAGGTGGAGTTCCACCTTGTGGGCACGTCGCATATGAGGCGGTGAGCGGGAAGGCCGAAGTTACGCTGTAGCGCAGACAGGCGAGCAGCAGCAGGATGTGAACGCCGGAAGCGCGAACAGACGGCCCGCACTTTATGCAGCAGCTCTGACATGTCGGGGTAGTTGTGAATGAACTTCTGCACCACCAAATTCAGCACATGCGCCAAGCAAGGGATGTGCGTCAAATTGGCTAGTCCCAGAGCTGCAACGAGATTTCGCCCATTATCACACACCACCAGGCCGGGCTTGAGGCTCACCGGCAGCAACCACTCGTCGGTCTGTTGTTCAATACCCTGCCACAACTCCTGTGCGGTGTGGGGCCTGTCCCCCAAACATATGAGTTTCAGAATGGCCTGCTGACGTTTACCCCGGGCTGTGCTGAAGTTGGTGGTGAAGGTGTGTGGCTGACTGGATGAGCAGGTGGAAGAAGAGGAGGAGGAAGCCGAGAAGGAGGAGGTGGCAACAGGAGGCAAAGAATGTTGCCCTGCGATCCTTGGCGGCGGAAGGACGTGCGCCAAACAGCTCTCCGCCTGGGGCCCAGCTGCCACTACATTTACCCAGTGTGCAGTTAGGGAGATATAGCGTCCCTGGCCGTGCTTACTGGTCCACGTATCTGTGGTTAGGTGGACCTTGCCACAGATGGCGTTGCGCAGTGCACACTTGATTTTATCGGATACTTGGTTGTGCAGGGAAGGCACGGCTCTCTTGGAGAAGTAGTGCCGGCTGGGAACAACATACTGTGGGACAGCAAGCGACATGAGCTGTTTGAAGCTGTCTGTGTCCACCAGCCTAAATGACAGCATTTCATAGGCCAGTAGTTTAGAAATGCTGGCATTCAGGGCCAGGGATCGAGGGTGGCTAGGTGGGAATTTACGCTTTCTATCAAATGTTTGTGAGATGGAGAGCTGAACGCTGGCGTGTGACATGGTTGAGACGCTTGGTGACGGAGGTGGTGGTGGTGGTGTTGGTGGTACATCCCCTGTTTGCTGGGCGGCAGGTGCCAACGTTCCTCCAGAGGCGGAGGAAGAGGCCGAGGCGGCAGCAGCAGAATAGGCCGAGGCGGCAGCAGCAGAAGAGGTAGCAAGGGGAGCCTGAGTGACTTCCTTGGTTTTAAGGTGTTTACTCCACTGCAGTTCATGCTTTGCATGCAGGTGCCTGGTCATGCAGGTTGTGCTCAGGTTCAGAACGTTAATGCCTCGCTTCAGGCTCTGATGGCACAGCGTGCAAACCACTCGGGTCTTGTCGTCAGCACATTGTTTGAAGAAGTGCCATGCCAGGGAACTCCTTGAAGCTGCCTTTGGGGTGCTCGGTCCCAGATGGCGGCGGTCAGTAGCAGGCGGAGTCTCTTGGCGGCGGGTGTTCTGCTTTTGCCCACTGCTCCCTCTTTTGCTACGCTGTTGGCTCGGTCTCACCACTGCCTCTTCCTCCGAACTGTGAAAGTCAGTGGCACGACCTTCATTCCATGTGGGGTCTAGGACCTCATCGTCCCCTGCATCGTCTTCCACCCAGTCTTGATCCCTGACCTCCTGTTCAGTCTGCACACTGCAGAAAGACGCAGCAGTTGGCACCTGTGTTTCGTCATCATCAGAGACATGCTGAGGTGGTATTCCCATGTCCTCATCATCAGGAAACATAAGTGGTTGTGCGTCAGTGCATTCTATGTCTTTCACCGCTGGGGAAGGGCTAGGTGGATGCCCTTGGGAAACCCTGCCAGCGGAGTCTTCAAACAGCATAAGAGACTGCTGCATAACTTGAGGCTGAGACAGTTTCCCTGGTATGCATGGGGGTGATGTGACAGACTGATGGGGTTGGTTTTCAGGCGCCATCTGTGCGCTTTCTGCAGAAGACTGGGTGGGAGATAATGTGAACGTGCTGGATCCACTGTCGGCCACCCAATTGACTAATGCCTGTACCTGCTCAGGCCTTACCATCCTTAGAACGGCATTGGGCCCCACCATATATCGCTGTAAATTCTGGCGGCTACTGGGACCTGAGGTAGTTGGTACACTAGGACGTGTGGATGTGGCAGAACGGCCACGTCCTCTCCCAGCACCAGAGGGTCCACTAACACCACCACGACCATGTCCACGTCCGCGTCCCTTACTAGATGTTTTTCTCATTGTTATGGTTCACCACAACAACAAATATATTATTTGGCCCAATGTATTGTATTCAAATTCAGCGGGATATAAATTTGAGGCCTAGTATTTAGGCGCTGGGTGACCGGTATGGATTTAGTGACAGAATTAGACTTGGAAATACACAGTAGCGGGTGTGTGTGAAGTTATTCTGAATGACCCAATGTGCACCTTGAATATTATATACCCTTTTAGGGATAGATTTCAAATAGCTCTGATATAGCAGAAACCACTAAATTATGAAATTGCTAAATTGGGAATTGTATTTCAACCCAGAACAAAAAATGTGCTTTGACGGACACTAAATAACTTTCCCAGCCACAACAGGACAGCGTTAACGAGAGATTTAGCAGGATATAAATTTGAGGCCTAGTATTTAGGCGCTGGGTGACAGGTATGGGTTTAGTGACAGAATTAGACTTAGAAATACACAGTAGCGTGTGTGTGAAGTTATTCTGAATGACCCAATGTGCACCTTGAATATTATATACCCTTTTAGGGATAGATTTCAAATAGCTCTGATATAGCAGAAACCACTAAATTATGAAATTGTTAAATTGGGAATTGTATTTAAACCCAGAACAAAAAATGTGCTTTGACGGACACTAAATAACTTTCCCAGCCACAACAGGACAGCGTTAACGAGAGATTTAGCAGGATATAAATTTGAGGCCTAGTATTTAGGCGCTGGGTGACAGGTATGGGTTTAGTGACAGAATTAGACTTAGAAATACACAGTAGCGGGTGTGTGTGAAGTTATTCTGAATGACCCAATGTGCACCTTGAATATTATATACCCTTTTAGGGATAGATTTCAAATAGCTCTGATATAGCAGAAACCACTAAATTATGAAATTGCTAAATTGGGAATTGTATTTCAACCCAGAACAAAAAATGTGCTTTGACGGACACTAAATAACTTTCCCAGCCACAACAGGACAGCGGTAACGAGAGATTTAGCAGGATATAAATTTGAGGCCTAGTATTTAGGCGCTGGGTGACAGGTATGGGTTTAGTGACAGAATTAGACTTGGAAATACACAGTAGCGGGTGTGTGTGAAGTTATTCTGAATGACCCAATGTGCACCTTGAATATTATATACCCTTTTAGGGATAGATTTCAAATAGCTCTGATATAGCAGAAACCACTAAATTATGAAATTGCTAAATTGGGAATTGTATTTAAACCCAGAACAAAAAATGTGCTTTGACGGACACTAAATAACTTTCCCAGCCACAACAGGACAGCGTTAACGAGAGATTTAGCAGGATATAAATTTGAGGCCTAGTATTTAGGCGCTGGGTGACAGGTATGGGTTTAGTGACAGAATTAGACTTAGAAATACACAGTAGCGGGTGTGTGTGAAGTTATTCTGAATGACCCAATGTGCACCTTGAATATTATATACCCTTTTAGGGATAGATTTCAAATAGCTCTGATATAGCAGAAACCACTAAATTATGAAATTGCTAAATTGGGAATTGTATTTCAACCCAGAACAAAAAATGTGCTTTGACGGACACTAAATAACTTTCCCAGCCACAACAGGACAGCGGTAACGAGAGATTTAGCAGGATATAAATTTGAGGCCTAGTATTTAGGCGCTGGGTGACAGGTATGGGTTTAGTGACAGAATTAGACTTGGAAATACACAGTAGCGGGTGTGTGTGAAGTTATTCTGAATGACCCAATGTGCACCTTGAATATTATATACCCTTTTAGGGATAGATTTCAAATAGCTCTGATATAGCAGGAACCACTAAATTATGAAATTGCTAAATTGGGAATTGTACTTCAACCCAGAACAAAAAATGTGCTTTGACGGACACTAAATAACTTTCCCAGCCACAACAGGACAGCGGTAACGAGAGATTTAGCGGGATATAAATTTGAGGCCTAGTATTTAGGCGCTGGGTGACCGGTATGGATTTAGTGACAGAATTAGACTGGGATATGGCCAAAAAATAACCACACTATTGCTGGTTAAATGCACTTGGTGACGGGCGCAGCTTGCCCCTGATTTAGTATATGGCCAAAAAATGAACAGACTATTGCTGGTTAAATGCACTTGGTGTCACAGCTTGACGCACCACACTACTGAGGGTTAAATGCACTTGGTGACGGGCGCAGCTTGCCCCTGATGTAGTATATGGCCAAAAAATGAACAGACTATTGCTGGTTAAATGCACTTGGTGTGACAGCTTCACCCTGATGTAGGCTTTAGCCAAAAAACAACCACACCATTGAGGGTTAAATGCACTTGGTGACAGGCGCAGCTTGCCCCTGATTTAGTATATGGCCAAAAAAATGAACAGACTATTGCTGGTTAAATGCACTTGGTGTGACAGCTTCACCCTGATGTAGGCTTTAGCAAAAAAACAACCACACCATTGAGGGTTAAATGCACTTGGTCGCAGCACCGCACAAGACACAAAATGGCCGCCGATCACCCCAGAAAAAAGTGACTGACAAACGGTCTGGGCAGCCTAAAAACAGTGAGTGAGCATTTGAATTTCAGCAGCTCAATGATGCACAGCTGCAGATCGATCGATTAATCAAGTGAAGTCCTTTGGAGGAGTTAATCTGCCTAATCTCGCCCTACTGTCGCATCCGCAACCTCTCCCTACGCTAATCAGAGCAGAGTGACGGGCGGCGCTATGTGACTCCAGCTTAAATAGAGGCTGGGTCACATGGTGCTCTGGCCAATCACAGCCATGCCAATAGTAGGCATGGCTGTGACGGCCTCTTGGGGCAAGTAGTATGACGCTTGTTGATTGGCTGCTTTGCAGCCTTTCAAAAAGCGCCAAGAAAGCGTCACAAAAGCGCCAAGAAAGCGACGAACACCGAACCCGAACCCGGACTTTTACGAAAATGTCCGGGTTCGGGTCCGTGTCACGGACACCCCAAAATTCGGTACGAACCCGAACTATACAGTTCGAGTTCGCTCATCCCTATGGGTGATCCCTCGTTCCCAGAGTTCCTTGCTCCATGTCCTAACATGTGAAGCAGCCATTTTAGGAAAAAATTCGATTTGTTACCACGAAGCGTGAGGAAATTCGGATTTGGTGCAAATCAAATTTTTCATGAAATTCAGATTGAATTCCACTTCGTCAACTTTGATTCGCTCATTTCTATTAATAATTACTCTCTGTTCTTCATTTAATGAGAAACCTTCTGTATATTTCTCTAGATTATAGTGTTGGGTGCGAATATTCGAATCGCGAATTCACGAATATCGCCACTTCGAGAATTCCCGAAGATTTAGAATATAGTGCTATAAATTCGTAATTTAGAATATTCTAGATTTTTTTTCATCAGTAACCTCCCTTCTTGCTTGTGGGCCAATGAGAAGGCTGCAATGTCTTTGTCTGAGCGTAGCAACATCCCTAGCAACCAATAGGAAAGCTGCCTCCCCCTTACTATATAACAACCTCCCCAGCAGCCATTTTCTGCTGTTTTTTTGCAGTTCTGAGAGAGAGAGAGCAGTGTCATTGCGGTGCTCTGTGCTTTGTTGTATTACATTAGACAGTTAACTTATATATATAATTCAGATAGGGGGAGATAGTCAGTGTAGGTTAGATTGATCTAGAGCAGGCATCCTCAAACTGCGGCCCTCCAGCTGTTGCAAAACGACAACTCCCAGCATGCCCAAACAGCCTACAGGTATCAGCCTACAGCTGGGCATTGTGGGAGTTGTAGTTTTACAACAGCTGGAGGGCCGCAGTTTGAGGATGCCTGCTCTAGAGTGTAGCCGATAGGTTCCAGTGCAGGGTGTTAGGTAGTGTGATAGGGATTACTGTTTCTCTGCTGTCCATACATACATGCTACAGACATAGTTCTGTGATGTCACAACAATACTTAGTGCACCAATCAGTAATATCTACTCAGACCTGATAAAATGTGAAGTTGCACGTATTGCGGCAAAATATTTGCATCATTAATTGCCAATTTGCGCAATCACAAATATATTGGAGCACTCTATCTGCATATAAAGCTATTCTAATGTTCTGCCGTGCCGACCATCTTCTCCAGTCTCAGGAAACTTCTAGCAGCTTGAAAAATGTAGCAACAGTGACCCACGTCTGTATTGCACCCGCAATACGTGCATATTACATTACCGATTTTCGCAATCAAGAAAACAATCTCGAATTTATGGCGAATATTCGCCCAAATATTTGCGAAATATCGCGAATTCGAATATTGCCCCTGTCGCTCATCACTACTAGATTCTTGTCTGAAGGATCCTCTGATAAAACAAGGTAATAATCTGTATCTGATAAGATCGGAGCTTCTTCTACATATGCACGATGGTCCATGATAACCGTCTCATTCCACCACCACCTATTGTTGGCCGGTTTTATGACCATCTGATCCTGTTGCCTCAAGGTGTTGATAGTTTGTCTTTCTTTGTAGGTGAGATTACATTGTACGTGAGGATCTAATCTCAAATCACGAAAGTCTTTGGAAGTAAGGCTAGTTGCAGACTAGCGTCAGAGATCTGCTAGGCTGTTCCAAAAGAAAAGTATCTAGAAAGCTGCCCCTGTGGTGAATAGGGTAAAAAGGGCACCGGGCCCTTCCTGAATATCTTCCAGTAACTGTGTGTCTGGGTCCCTGGGCCTGGAACCCTGTCTCTCTACAATGGCAACAAGTCTTTTTATTGTGAGTTTGCATATGTAAGATCCAAAAACAATTGGAGGGCATCTGGTCTGGAGGTGGCACTAAAGGCCTTTCTGTAATGGAGAATAGGTATATTAGGATAACTTTAACATTTTCAGTTTAGTATGTTTGGATCTGTTTACATCAGCATCATTCTAAATATTGTGTTGTTTATGAACCCTAGACCTCCCCCCTCTGCATGTCCTCCCCTTTCTTTTCTTCTTCTTCCTGGGTTTCCCCTGTAAAGGGCTGGAGGCCATTAATGGTGGAAGGCAGGGATTGGGGCAGTGACTGGGAAGGGGAGTGTTGGGTAGAATCGTAGTGGTTGTGTTCTGAACATTGACTCAGGCCTGCTTTTGCCATGAGGCGAGATGAGCCGCTCGCCTCAGGTGGCAACTGACCTGCCTTTGCAGGGGACGGCAGGCCATAGTGAGGCACAAGAGCCTCTGGCTCCCATCCCTGCCCTTCAGCATCTGAAGCCTAAAAGGCAGTAGAATGGCACAGCATTGACTGGTATTATGGCAGTGCCTGCATCGGCACATTGGAAGTCTAAAAAAGAGGAGTGTCACGAACCAGCGGCTGTGAACCCACTGTTCCACGTATCCTACCTCCTCTAAGGGCTTTGTCTAATTTAACACCTCGATCTTCACAGTACCCCTGATGGTGGGCATAGACTTTCCGAGGGGAACACCAGGTTGCTACCTCCTGAGCAGGATTAGCACATGAGGCAGCTAGTCCAGGCGGACCAGAAGGTACCTGAACGAGGTACCAGAGGTACCAGCGTTGTCAGCAGGCTGAGTTGTAACCAGTAGCAACAGTGCAGGACCGAAGGATGAGGTAGAGGCAAAGTCAAAAAGGCAACAAGTCAAGGCAGGCGGCACAGGTACAGGTCAGGCAATCTGGTTCGGCAAAAGGAGAGTCAAGGCAAGCAGGCAGGGATCAAACAGGTAGCAGAGTCCAGGAATACAAGTATGAGTCAGGAACACAAGCAGATATCAGGAACCTTAGCAAAACACAAGGACCTTGACATCTGGGAAGGGGCTTGAGCCACTTATATATGTGCAGGAGGGCTAGGATTGGTCAGCAAGGTCACATGATCCAACCCATAAAGCATAGGAAGTGATGTGCACTGGCCCTTAAGTAAATGCTACAGGAAACAAGCAGCAAGCATCCTGTGGCCAGAGCTGAAAGGAAACACTGGTAGCAGATCACCACTGAGCACAGCGCCCGGGACCGCGGCGGTAAACAGGGGAAGAGCGGCGCACAGCAGCCGCTTTTACAAGGAGTCGGATAAATTAGAGAATAAAATAGCAGATTAAAAAAATTAAGTGCCAAGGCCAGACTACAGATTATGGACTGATGGTTGGTTGGAGGAGGATGCAGACTGCATCCAATAGTGGTTGGGGAGGCGGGCACTATGGCGACATTAGTGACATTAAACTGACACAAAATGGGGGTAGTAATGTGTATGCCAATGATTAGGTGTTGTGTTACGGTGTCCTCCCTCAGGCCGTTGTTCACTGGGACTGATGTAGTGGAAAAGTGGTTTGAAGAATCAGAACAGCAGTAAAAGTATAATAGGCTCCCTTGACTTAGTGCAAAATATAACTTGTAGCACATCCAGCAATATTAAGTACAAAGTGCAGTTACGCTCACCAGATGATGAGATATGATGGCTGGTTCTGTGGCAATTAAATGGCATCTGCAGGCACTTGTGGATATGTGTGGAAATGGAAGGCGACAGCAGCGTCTCACCAAAAAGCTTCTTTATTTAGGAACACTCCTCATAACAGGTCATACAAAGCAGTTTGCAGCAACGTTTCGGCTAAGCATAGCCTTTGTCAAGCATATGTGGATATGTGTGTCCACTGTGTGATACAGGCTTGCAGTTAGTATGGTCTGGTGGTTATTCTAGATGATGGGTGTCTGACCTTTTTTCCCTCACCGGCAGCAGGGTCTTTAAAGCTGCAAATTCACTGATCACTCTGCTGTCTAGGCACACTGAAGCTTTAGTAAAACTGTCTTAGCTTTGAAGCTCTATCTGGAGCGATGGTCTCGCAGGAGAAGGGAGTAACAAGTTCTAGGAGTAGGAGCTCCAGCATATGCCTTCTTCCTCCACACCCTCTGCTATGGAACTGCCCCTCCTGGCAGGAAGCAGGATCAACCCACTCAAACTAAGAAGGGAGGAACAGAGCGGTTAGCCCTGTTCCTGCCAACCATACCTCTTCTGCTGGAATACATGCCCTAATAAAACGTTTGTAGATATTCCCAGGTCTAAGGTTCTGAACCAAGATCAAATTCTAATCCTGGTCAGTAACTGTGGAATCGTGATTTACTGTAATGGAAATCTCCAAATGTATATCTACAGTGCTGGTGTCAGTACCTTGGTCCATATCTGGCTTAGGGGGACCTTCGAACTTCCCAATGGGCGTCTTATGTGTCCCTTTCACAGGATGTGGCCCTCCAGGAGCATGTTCTGACCCCCCGGTCTGTAGCCTCAAAATATATGTTCTTACAGGTTCCAACTGTCCCTGCCCGTAGGAGGAAGAGTCTGAGGACTATTTCCATGCCTGTTAGAACTGAAAATGGTCCTGTCCCCAGGGTTAAACAATCGACTCCCTATATTATTCACAGGTCACTATCTATTTCACTATTGCATTGATCGCACCGATAACACGTACACTACTTGCCACATCCACATGGTGAATCATTAGATTATTTGCGGGTTTTTTTTACTCGTGGTCAATGTGTCTTAGGCAGAGTTCACTTTGCCATTTAGGTTTCTGTCCTTCTGATCCGCAGAAAAAAAAGGATCCTGTGAAAAAAAACGGATCCTGTTGCTTTAGTTGTCATCCGTTTTAGCCATTTCCATCTGAGATCCGTTTTATTAGACAGGAAAAAAAAAGTCCTGCATGCAGTACTTTTTTTCCCGTAAAAAAAAAAGGATTTCAGATGGAAATGGCTCAATTGGATGACAACTCATGCAACAGGATCCGTTTTTTTTACAGGATCCTGATCCTGTTTTTTTTTTTTTTTTCTGACAGACCAGAAGAACAGAAAGCTAAACGGTGATATGAACTCAGCCTTCGGCCTCTTTCACACGACCGTTTTTTTTTTCCGTTTACAGGCCATTTTCTACGGTCATTATACTGAATCCTTCATTTCAAAGGCCACACTAAAAAAACGGAATGCATTCCGTTTCCGTATTTCCGTTCCGTTGAAAGATAGAAAATGTCCTATTATTGCCCGCAAATCACATTCCGTGGCTCCATTCAAGTCAATGGATCCGCAAAAAAAAAAAGGAACACATACGGAAATGCATCCGTATGTCTTCTGTATCCGTTCCGTTTTTGCGGAAACATCTATTGAAAATGTTATGCCCAGCCAAATTTTTTCTATGTAATTACTGTATACTGTATATGCCATACGGAAAAACGGAACGGAAACAGAAACAAAAAACCGGAACAACGGACCACAAAACACAGAAAAAGCCATACAATCATGTGAAAGAGGCATTAGGGCTCATGCACACAAACGTGTTCTGGCCGGGCCCGTATTGCTGTTCCGCAATGTACAGGTCCTAGTCGTTTTTGCATGGCATCAGGGCCCATTCACTTGAATGTTTGATTTTTTTGCGGTGCCGCTGGGTTATTGAACTATTCAAGTTGAAAGAGTCTGCATCTGTCTGCCGAAAACCAATGTTGCCTGTGCATTGGTGACTGCAAATTGTGGCCCCCAATGCATGGAACGGTCGAGCGACGTCCATGTGCATGAGACATTACACTGATACATTTCTTCAGGGGACGCTACGCCCTGTTTATAGGGTATATGGGCCCTTCTCTCCGCCGGTGCAGCGGTGTCACTGGTGCACTTTCTTCCTGCAGTACTTCATGCTAGGTATCATCCCCTTGTAAGGGTGCATTCACACAACCGTATGTAGTTTGCGAACTGCAAAATGCGGATCCGCAAAAAAAATATGGATGGCGTCCATGTGACGTCCGTGTTCCATCTGTTATTTTTGCGGACCCATCTTTTTAGCGGGACTGTGGAACGGACATACGGATGCAGACAGTGCACAATCTGCGGCCCGCATTTTTCGAGGCCTCATTAAAATGAATAGGCCTGCATCCAATCTGCAAAAAATCTAATCGGATGCGGACCAAAAATAGGGTCGTGTGAATGGGGCCTAATTCGAATACTGAGGGTGTTTTTTCATTCTTACTTTCCTTGCCGACATTAGCCGCAGACGATGAGTACGGTTCCGGCTCTTCTTCATGTGAATTGACCGGGTTGAGCGCGTTATCCTTATACTTTTTTCCCCTCTATTTACGCCCTGCTTCTTACCTTTACTTTGTTGAATGTTTATGTGTCACCTAGCAACTTGTTTTGAGCGAGCGTGCCGCCCATTCCATCCGTTTACTTGTCTGTTTGTGTGTTGCTAAGCAACCGTAATTGAAGTATTTGTCTAATTATTATCCTATTGATGATTAGTCGATTATATTTATGTAAGTTCACTAATATCTTTTAGGTTTTATGTATATTTTAGTTTATTATTCATTAATGTTTTAGAATATGGCGGGTAACATCTTGGACTGCACTTACTGCAGGTATTTATACCACCATGAGGACATCGAGAATGGTATACCTGAGGAAGGGGATGGTTCGCCTCCGAAACGCATTGTATGTTTCTACTCTTGGATATCCCTTTTTTTGTATATATCATTTTATTTCTAAATTTTAACAAATGAATCAGTATCCAGTGCAGCGCCCCGTGAATCCCTTTTTACTTGTCTCCCGCTTTTTCGGATGATCCGACGGGAGGGTGTAGCGACCTGGCCCCCTCCGGAGAGGTGGTTTCTCCTTTGTTCCGGTGTTGTGACTGGCTTTGTATAATTATCTCCGGTAAGGAACTGTCTGTAAGGGCGCAGGCTTATGTACATGTGAGGTGTTACTCTAGGGGTGCGCCCCTGCATTTTATTTTTAGAGCACAATGCAGAAGACATAGGGTTACTCGGAGGTTAATGTTCCTTTTATGTTCTGTCATTTCAGTCTGTATAATAGATGCTGACATGTTGCAGCTTTTACCTGCACTGACATCTAGTGGTCAATGTATGCTACACTGTATCTATTTACATAGATACATTGTATTAAAAGGTCTACTTTACTGCTGGAGTCAAGATAAGCAGAGGAAATAGTGGGGAAAAAACAAAAAGGAGGGATACTAAGCGCTAAATAGAAGAGGAGATAATTTATTGGGTAAAAGGATGAAAACAGGCAACGGTAAGGTGTTTGGTCTCCCCTCTTCATCAGACCCATAATACACCACATTCAGGGACTGGAATTCGGACAGGCTAAGCAGGAAGCGCTTGTAATTGGAGCCAAAACTTGTTTGCATGAATATAAGCGACAAAATAACATAGAGACCCGAGTTCAAGGAAGCAGGATGAGGCATAATCCAAAAAGAATGGAATCGAAATAAAGTGAATAAATGTGCTAAAAGAAAGTGTATACAGTATGTGCCAGAGAAAACCGGAAATGACACGATAGAAACGAGATTATTAATGTGTGATGTGAGGTCTATCCCAAAAGAAAGCGGTGGTCTGCAAAGATGAATAGTTAAACAAGAAAGAAAGAAAGGGCAATGGGCAGGATGGGGGACCAGAAATGGTGCATGTTTTATTACATGTGAAAATGGTCAGAATCATAATAAAAACAAATGACAAGGTAAAAATGTTAAATAGGAGCAATAACCTCTACAGAAATAAGAGTCCAAAGGCGGAAAAGATAAACATGAAGGTCCAGGAAACCTCCAGATATGGAAGACCCAGAAGAAAACTGGAAAAGAAAAAGACAGATCTTTAGACCGATAGTTTTTGGTTAGACCATTATGTTTATGAGCTCCTGTCTGGAGCGTCAGCGGGATTGAGCAGCTTCTGAAGTGGATCTTGGACTTTGCTCTGGTTGGTTTCCAGTGACTCGCCTACAATCAAGTGGAAATCTAGAGAGCAGCCACCACTGGGCCTAGAGCCTTTTGACTTGAGTGGTTTTCACACATGGTGCGTGTTTGCAATAGCAAAGAGAGTGGCATGGGCTGGTAATGTCACAGTGAGAAAAAGAGGGGTCATTTAGGAGTGGGGTGATGTCACTGACTCCAGTCCCAGGCTCCTGCTGCGTAGCATACTCATTCATACTGTATAAACCCCAGCCACTGTATAAACCCAGTCCAGCACACTGTACACTGGAATAGCAGAGTGACATAGTTCTAGCAGGGTATTGGAGATTGGTATAGCAGAGTGCTGTAGCAGAGTTGAAGGAGCATACTGGACACTGGAATAGCAGAGTGACAGTTCTAGCAGGGTATTGGAGATTGGTATAGCAGAGTGCTGTAGCAGAGTTGAAGGAGCATACTGGACACTGGAATAGCAGAGTGACATAGTTCTAGCAGGGTATTGGAGATTGGTATAGCAGAGTGCTGTAGCAGAGTTGAAGGAGCATACTGGTGACCAGAATAGCAGAGTTACTGATGTTTCACACAGTGTAACAGGGCAGAGAAACTGATGGCCAATTACTAGCATTACTAGACGGTAGGAGTAAAGGAGGTTACTGCCCCTTCTACACTCTGAAGGCTTTAAAGAAGAAGGACAGATGGAGTTTGGCTCTGTTCACATTGCATTTATGGCCTCTGTTTACGATATACCACTGGACACCTTAAGTTTTTGTTATGTTTTTTACTGGATGCGCTTGTATAAAATAGCCTAGTCTATTAGACTAGGCCATCATCGGAATTTATTTGCCGTATACTGTACTTGCCCAAAGGAGTCGGTGTGCATAGGAGCTGTATACACAAAATGGCAGGATATTTTTTTAATCAAGACTACAATAGTTGCAAAGTTGCTTCATTCTTTATCTCAGAAGCTGTGGAGCAAAAAAATAATTGAATGCAAAAGTTTACACACCCTTTAAATTTTAGGATTGCATTCCATACTCAGTAGAATTTCAGTGCCACCATCTTTATGCTGTAAGCCAATCCTGCAGTATAAATTATACTTCTTTTTTTTCCAGCGTGTGCGCTTGAGCCTATGCATCTTTGTTATGTTGGAGGAGACATCTAACGTTCCTGCGTTATTATCAGTCAGGCTTCCTGCACCGGGTTTAAAGGCTCAATTTACTCCAGCAAACTCCGCTCAGCTCTTGTCTAAACGCCTTGCAAATCTCCGCAGACTGACCTATAAGTCTCGCACATCACAGGGCTGCAGGAGAGAATGGCGAGTAACAGCAGAAATCACAGGCTGCCTTCAGACCGAGCTCGATTGGCCCCGGCCATTAGAGCGGAGAATATGCAGCAACTCGTGACCTTTTCGTGAGATAAAATAAATTCTTCTGAATCCGTCCTGCTATGAAAAATAACAAGGTTATTCCTTTACATTTAACCGTAATCCTCGGGCGGCCGCAGCCTCTTAATATTTTATACAAGGTTTCTTAGGATTTACTTACCCACCTACAGAATGACAGAATCCTAAAGGAGCGGTAGACCTGAAACTTGTGGAGCTACGATAAAGGAAACTGTCAGCAGTCCAATTAAATAGTTAACGGTTGATTACTCTCCTTACTCTTTGTCAATCAACATCATGACTTTCTTTCTTCTTTCTCCTTAGTTTGATGACTGATGAAGGTTCTTTTATGTGAGCGGTGATGATGACATCTTGATGCGACATGACTGCAGCTGCAGATACATAGAAAGACTTGAATTTGGATGCATCTATTTGATGGAATTGATTTAACATATGTAGCTTTTAACCCCTTAATAACCAGTCCGATTTGGACCTTAGGGTCAAAAATGTTTTTCATCGTCGTCTTTCAAGAGCTTTGACTTTTTTATATTTCTCTGTCCATAGAGCTGTATGAGGGCTTGTTTTTTGTGGGACAAGTTGTAGTTGTTAATGGCGCCATTTTGGGGTAGACATAACTTACTGATTAACTTTTAATAACTCTTTCTAGGGTGATGGGAAAAAAACAGCAGTACCGCCATTGACATTTTACATGCAAAATTTTGCGGCATTCATTTTTTGGGCGTAAATAACATGAAGACTTTTCTCTCTAGGTCAGTACAATTACAGCGATTCCAAATACGCAAAGTTTTTTTTACATTACTACTTTTGTACAATTTCTTAAAAAAATAAAAAAGGAGAATGTTTTTGTATTGCCGCATCCCAACACCCATAACTATTATGGCGGTCATTTACTAACCTGAAATACTATATTAGGCGTATTTATGGCACAGATTGCGGTGCAAAAGTCCTTTGCGATGCAATCTGTGACTTTTCCCGCTCACACCAGGTCTAAAAAAGTGTTATTAGATGACCCCCTATATTTTTCTTTCTACAGAGCTTTGTGGGAACCTCCAGCCGGGATACAAGATGAGATACGGCCTCCAGCCTGGATACAAGATAAGATACGGCCTCTAGCCTGGATACAAGATGAGATACAGCCTCTAGCCTGGGTACAAGATGAGATACGGCCTCTAGCCTGGATACAAGATAAGATACGGCCTCTAGCCTGGATACAAGATGAGATACGGCCTCTAGCCTGCATTCAAGGTGAGATACAGCCTCTAGCCTGGATACAAGATGAGTTACAGCCTCTAGCCTGAATACAAGATGAGATACGGCCTCTAGCCTGGATACAAGATGAGATACAGCCTCTAGCCTGGATACAAGATGAGATACAACCTCTAGCCTGGATACAAGATTAGATACAGCCTCTAGCCTGGAAACAAGATGAGATACAGCCTCTAGCCTGGATACAAGATGAGATACAGCCTCTAGCCTGGATACAAGATGAGATACAGCCAATAGCCTAAATACAAGATGAAACATGGCCTCTAGCCTGGATACATGGTGAGATACAGCCTCTACACTAAATACAAGATGAGATATGGCCTCTTGCCTGGATACATGATGAGATACGGCCTCTAGCCTGAATACAAGGTGAAATATGTCCTCTAGCCTGGATACAAGATGAGATACAGCCTGTAGCCTGGATACATGATGAGATACAGCCTCTAGCCTGGATACAAGATGGGCTATGGCCTCTAGCTTGGATACAAAATGAGATACAGCCTCTAGCCTGGATACAAGATGAGATACGGCCTCTTGCCTGGATACATGATGAGATACGGCCTCTAGCCTGAATACAAGGTGAAATATGTCCTCTAGCCTGGATACAAGATGAGATACAGCCTGTAGCCTGGATACAGGATGAGATACAGCCTCTAGCCTGGATACAGGATGAGATTCAGCCTCTAGCCTGGATACAAGATGAGATACAGCCTGTAGCCTGGATACATGATGAGATACAGCCTCTAGCCTGGATACAAGATGGGCTATGGCCTCTAGCCTGGATACAAGATGAGATACGGCCTCTAGCCTGGATACAAGATGAGATATGGCCTCTTGCTTGGATACATGATGAGATACGGCCTCTAGCCTGGATACAAGATGAGATACGGCCTCTTGCCTGGATACAAGGTGAAATACGTCCTCTAGCCTGGATACAAGATGAGATACAGACTCTAGCCTGGATACAGGATGAGATACAGCCTCTAGCCTGGATACAGGATGAGATACAGCCTCTAGCCTGGATACAAGATGGGATACAGTTGGACATGGAGGCATACAGGTTCTGTATGGTATCCTGTAGCACATCTGCCCACAGATGTCACAGCTCGGCCTGTAGATCCCTCACACTAGTAGGTTGCTGAAGCTGGTGTCCGAGCTGGTCCTAAAATGCTGGGTTGGTGATAACTTTAGTTTTTATTTCCATTAAACAGAGCCTACAGTACATGCAATGAATTTGTGCATGCCCACTGTGCTTCTTCACTTTTTTTTTACGTTTTCCTGCCCTCCTGTCTATGTTCTTTCCATATGGTCAGATATAGACAATAAAAATAAAAAATCCCAACTTTTCGAATGATTGAAGGTCATACTTACACAAAACAGCCCAAAAAAGATCTTTCAGGGTTGCCACTTGTAAAGTGCTGGACAGCCTGTAGGTGGCAGTACTGCAGTTAATGGTTTCAGCAGAGACGCTAACATAAAGCCGATTATAAATTAATCTCCATTGAATACAGGGACACAATCTTCTCTCTATTAACTCATTATGTGGATGAAGGAATTCCTGCTGTGTAACTACCAGGCTTCCAGTGTCCTGGATTGTGCTCTACAATATGTAATATAGAGGAATTTTATAGAATTCAGGATAAAAAAAATGGTCACTAAGCAATGGCTTCCAGGAAACTATATGGCACCATAACGGCTTTAATTTGCAACTATCACCTGCAGCATATACTTAAAAGTGAGGGTCTCACATCCTAAAATGAGAGCCCCATCTTTGTTTTCTTGGCTTCCTGCACCAGGAACAGTTGGAGCTTCAGTCTCCCCGCATCCTTGTACAGAATCTGGATGAGGTTGGTGTGGCACTGACACACCAACAGTTAAATTCCTAAAATTGCAACATTAAAGTTCAACTCAAAAACACCCAAAAAATGGTCTTTTTGGGGGTAAATTTCCATAAATTCTGCCCATAGGAGCCTAGTTTGTGCAATTACCCCTGCAAAAGCTGGACCTTTCTACGCACATCTCTAACTCCAAAGTCCACTAGTGGTAGCATGGCTTACAAATAGAGTTGAGCGGACACCTGGATGTTCGAGTTCGACGGGTTCGGCCGAACTTCAGAAAAAAGTTCGAGTTCGGGACCCACTTGACCCCGAAGCCGAACCCCATTGAATTCAATGGGGACCCAAAATTTTTAGCACTAAAATGGCTGTAAAAATGTCATGGAAAGAGCTAGAGGGCTGCAAATGGCATCAAAATGTGATTAAGAGCATGGCAAGTGCTCTGCAAACAAATGTGGATGGGAAATGACTTTAAATAACATAAAATACATAAAAATAAAAAATAATAATCTTGATCTAGGAGGACGAGGTCCATATGGAGTAGGAGGTTGAGGAGGCGGTGGATGTGGCGGTGTAGGTGGAAGTGGCGGTGGAGGAGGTAGCCTACAATGCTTTTTGGTTTAACATTTTTTTCAATTTTTTTTAATTAGAGTACACCCCAAAACATTGGGAAATATAACCCTCCAGTCATGCTAAACACACGTTCAGACAATACACTGGCTGCAGGGCAGGGAGCACCTCCAAGGGGTAAAGGGCAAGCTCAGGCCATGTGCCTAATTTGGAGACCCAGAAGTTGCGGTGGCTGACCCCTGTAGGCGTGTGCAAACATACTGCCCCACCATGTCGCACGTCCCCGTGATGTTCACGATCCTATTTGATATCTGCTCTATCAACCTTCGATGTTCTTTTATGCGCCTACCATGGTAAATACAGGTGGCAGGGAATCAGGGTTCCAGGCCGGAGAGGGAGCGTGAGAAAAAGAGACCACATCCAAGGGAGGATTCATTTTTTCAAATTTAAAATTATAGCGCGGAAATATGGGACAAAGTATTAAAGCGTAAAAGTGGGACAACTTTTTAAAGTTTAAGCATTGAATGAAAGGATGTGGCGCGCATTAATTGCTGAATAATTTATTACATTTTATTCCCTGTAAACTATGCAGAGCCGGTGTTCCTATCCGGCAACATTTGAAAAATGTCACCTGACAATGTAATTGACGATTTTTTAAAATTTATGTTCCTGTCACCTATGTAGAGGTGTCCCAGTGACATCCACCATACATTTGGATATCTTCTCTATCAACTTTCAATGTTCTTTTCTGAGCCTACCATGTTAACCACAGTTATCGGCGAATCAAGGTTCCACGCCGGAGAGGGAGCGTGAGAAAAAGAGATCAAATTTAAGGGAGATAAATTTATTTTAAAAAATTGGGATCGAGCGGAAATGTGGGAAAAGCTATTGAGGCGCAAATGTGGGACAAATTACAGAAGCCCAAATGTGGGCCAAAAGAGTCAAGCGGAATTGTGGGACAAATTATTGAGGTGCAAATGTGGTACAACTTGTTTAAGTTTAAGGCCTCTTTCACACTTGCGTTGTCCGGATCCGGCGTGTACTCCACTTGCTGGAATTACACGCCGGATCCGGAAAAACGCAAGTGAACTGAAAGCATTTGAAGACGGATCCGTCTTCAAAATGCTTTCAGTGTTACTATGGCAGCCAGGACGCTATTAAAGTCCTGGTTCCCATAGTAGGAGCGGGGAGCGGGGGAGCGGTATACTTACTGTCCGTGCGGCTCCCGGGGCGCTCCAGAATGACGTCAGAGCGCCCCATGCGCATGGATGACATGCCATGCGATCACGTCATCCATGCGCTTGGGGCGCCCTGACGTCACTCTGGAGCGCCCCGGGAGCCGCACGGACGGTAAGTATGCTGCTCCCCCGCTCCCCACTACACTTTACCATGGCTGCCAGGACTTTAGCGTCCCGGCAGCCATGGTAACCATTCAGAAAAAGCTAAACGTCGGATCCGGCAATGCGCCGAAACGACGTTTAGCTTAAGGCCGGATCCGGATTAATGCCTTTTTAATGGGAACTGAAGACATCCTGATGCATCCTGAACGGATTTCTCTCCATTCAGAATGCATTAGGATAAAACTGATCAGGATTCTTCCGGCATAGAGCCCTGACGACGGAACTCAATGCCGGAAGAAAAGAACGCAGGTGTGAAAGAGCCCTAAGAATTAAATCAAAGGAGGTGGCACGCATCAATTAAAGAAGCATTTCAGAAATTTTATTCCCTGTCACCTATGCAGAGAAGGGGTTAATTCAATTCTAAAATTGTATAATGTCAACCCAAGAATGTAACAGAAAAATTACAGAAATGTATTAACCTGTCTACTTTGTAGAGCAGGGGTCTATGACAGAAAACAATTGTTTATTGTCACCCGAAGATGTAAAATAAAAATTATTGACATTTATTAAGCTGTCAACTAGGTAGAGGAGGGGTATATCACACCCAAAAATTAGTGAATTTGACCCTAAAATGTAACTGACAAATGTTTTTTTTTTTAGGTATAGCAGTGGTACATCACACCAAAAAATTGCTGGATTTCACCAGAAAATGTAACTGACAATTTTTAATTTTTTTTTACCGTCCTACTAGGTATAGCAGTGGTACTATGCACAAAAAAAATTTGTGAATTTCACCCGAAAATGTAAATGACAAAGTAGTGAAATGATATAAAATAAAATACGTACAAATAAAAATAAAAATAATTTGATATATGAGGTGGAGTTCCATATGGAGTAGGAGTCTGAGAAGGCTGTGGACGTAGCGGTGTAGGTGGAAGCGGCGGTGGAGGAGGACGAGGTAGCCAACACTGGTTTTTCGTTTTAATTTAATTTTTTAAAATTAGGGTATACTTTAAAAGAGTGTGAAATATCCAAAATACAAGAATGAGCAATTGCGCTGGAGTATAACAATGGCTGGATGAGGCCGGTATAAATGTCTATTCAGCACAAGGTACGGACAAGACCTGAGGGATCCATGCCTGGTTCATTTTAATGAACGTGAGCTTGTCCACATTGGCTGTGGACAGGCGGCTGCGCTTGTCTGTGATGACGCCCCCTGCCGTGCTAAACACACATTCAGATAATACACTGGCTGCAGGGCAGGCCAGCACCTCCAAGGCGTAAAGGGCAAGCTCAGGCCATGTGCCCAATTTGGAGACCCAGAAGTTGCAGGGGGCAGACCCGTCATTCAGTACGTGTAGGTGTGTGCACACATACTGCTCCACCATGTTGGTGAAATGCTGCCTCCTGCTAAGACGCTCCATATCAGCTGGTTGTGCTGGGTGTTGTGGTGAGCTGACAAAGCTTTTCCACATGTCGGCCATGCTAACCCTGCCTTCTGAGGTGCTGGCGGTGCCCTAGCTGCGTTGGCGACCTCTTCCTCCTCCTCTGCCTTCGCCTTGTGCTTCCGCTGTGCCCCCGCTGTCAGGTGGGAATGCCACCAGCAGCGCGTCTACCAGCGTGCGCTTGTACTCGCGCATCTTACGATCACGCTCCAGTGACGGAATTAGGGACCGTACGTTGTCCTTGTAACGGGGATCCAGCAGCGTGGCCACCCAGTAATCAGCACTAGTTAGACTGTGGGCAACTCGGCAGTCATTGCGGAGACACTGCAGCATGTAATCGCTCATGTGTGCCAGGCTTCCCAGAGGCAACGAAAAGCTGTCCTCTGTGGGAGGTGTATCGTCTGTGTCCTCTGTATCCCCCCATCCACGCACCAGTGATGGCCATGAGCTGGTCTGGGTGCCACCCTGCTGTGAACATGGTTCCTCCTCCTCCATCTCCTCCGCCTCATCCTCCACCTCGTCATCCTCCAGAACTTTGCCCTGGCTGGACAATTGTGTACCTTGGGTTTGTGGGTGCAGAAACCCACCCTCTGAGCCACTTGGGAATGACTAGCCGGAAACCTTACGAAATGATCCGTCTTCCTCCTCCTCCTCCTGTGCCACATCCTCTTCCATCATCGCCAGGAGCATTTTTCTAGGAGGCATAGAAGTGGGATAGTAACGCTGAGAACGGCGTTATCGCCACTGGCCATGTTGGTGGAGTACTCGAAACAGCGCAACAAGGATCACAGGTCTCGCATGGAGGCCCACTTATTGGTGGTGAAGTGGTGCTGTTCCTTTGAGCGACTCACCCGTGCGTACTGCAGCTGAAACTCCACTATGGCCTGCTGCTGCTCTCACAGTCTGTCCAGCATGTGCAAGGTGGAGTTCCACCTGGTGGGCACGTCGCATATGAGGCGGTGAGCGGAAAGGCCGAAGTTATGCTGCAGCGCTGACAGGCGAGCAGAAGCAGGGTGAGAACGCCGGAAGCGCGCACAGACGGCCCGCACTTTATGCAGCAGCTCTGACATGTCGGGGTAATTTTTAAGGAATCTCTGCACCACCAAATTCAGCACATGCGCCAGGCAAGGGATGTGCGTCAAACCGGCTAGTCCCAGAGCTGCTACGAGATTTTGCCCATTATCGCACACCACCAGGCCGGGCTTGAGGCTGACTGGCACCAACCACTAGTCGGTCTGTTGTTCAAGGCCCGTCCACAGCTCCTGCGCGGTGTGGGGTTTGTCCCCCAAACAGATACGTTTTAAAACCTGCTGTCGTTTACCCCTGGATGTGCTGAAGTTGGTGGTGAAGGTGTTACGCTGACCGGATGAGGAGCCGGTAGAGGATGAGGAAGCAGAGTAGGAGGAGGAAGCAACAGGAGGCAAACTGAAGCACCCTGCAATCCTTAGTGGTGGAAGGACATGCGCCAAACTGCTATCCGCCTCAGGCCCAGCCGCAACTGCATTTACCCAGTGTGCTGTTATGGAGATATAACGTCCCTGACTGTGCTTTCTGGTCTACGTATCCGTAGTGAGGTGCACCTTGCCACAGATGGTGTTGCACAGTGCACACCTGATTTTGTCCCCTACTTGGTTGTGCAGGGAAGGGATGGCTCTCCTGGAAAAGTAGTGGCTGCTGGGCACGACGTACTGTGGGACAGCCACCGCCATAAGGCCTTTAAAACTATCCGTCTCCACCAGACGGAATCACAGCATTTCAAAGGCCAGTAATTTAGAAATGCTGGAATTCAGGGATAGGGATCGCGGGTGGGTAGGGGGGTACTTCCTCTTCCTGGACAGCACCCGACGGTTTAGGGAGGGTGATGAGGGACTGGTGGTTCGCCCATCCCCTTCCCTGGGTTTTAATAAATTAAAGGCCCCCCCTCCCATAACCCTCAATGTTGGCCCGACAGGCTGTAAAAGGGGTGAAAAAGGTGGTAAGCTGAAGAGGAATCAAAAGGGTTAAAGAAGAAGTGGTGGAGTTAAGGAACAGGAAGGGGATGTGGCAATGGGAAGTGTTAAATACTTCCTCCCTGCTTCTGGCCCTTCCTCTTTACGGCGAAGGCAAGCTGGTCCCTCCCTCCCTTTTTCTAATATTAGTGTTTACGCTTAGATGGTCATGTTGTTTTTCTTTTTTTTTGAGGTTCCTGGTTATGGATTGGAGTTGGAAGTCACAGCTGGTGGCAATTTTAGACAAAAGGAGCTGGTGATAACAGATTTGGTGCACGTGCCCCCTGGGGTCTAGGGGTTGGTACACCACACCGAAGGAATGGTTGGGGAAGGAGCTTAATTTGCCATTGTAATGTTTAGCTGTGGCCGATCATCACCCAGTAAAACAAGTTAAAGTAACAAACGGTGTCCGTGTCCTTTGTTATGGTAAAGGTGGATAATGGGGGGGGGGGGGGGGGGGCTGTGGTAGCTCTCTCATCCTAATCCCTGTTCCTGAATACCAGCAGTCTCTCCAGTGTTTGGGAGATGGAGAGCTGAACACTTCCGTGGGACATTGTGGAGATGCTTGGTGACCCAGGTGCTGGTGTTGCTGGCAGATCCTCTGTTTGCAGGGTGGCAGGTGGCACTGGCACTCCAGAGGTGGATGAAGAGGCCGGGACCGCAGCAGAAGAGGAAGCAGGGGGAGCCAGAGACTTGGTTTTTGAGGTGTCTACTCCACTGCAGCTCGTGCTTTGCACTTAAATGCCTGGTCATGCAGGTTGTGCTCAGGTTGAGAACGTTTATGCCTCGCTTCAGGCTCTGATTGCACAGAGTGCAAACCACTCACGTCTTGTCGCCAGCACATTGTCTGAAGAACTGCCACGCCAGGGAACTCCTTGGAGCTGGCTTTGGTGTGCTCGGTCCCTTGCTGTGGTGGTGGGCAGTAGCAGGCCCCCTGCTTCCTCTTCTCCTGTGCTGGTGGCTCTGTGCGACCACCGCCTCTTCCTCCGAACTACATAGGTCACTCGCTTGACCTTAATTCAATGTGGGGTCGAGGACCTCATCATCCTCCACATCATCTTCCACCCAGTTTTTACCTCTGCCTTCCTTGTCGGTCTGCACACTTTCGAAAGCCCCAGCAGTTGGCACCTGTGTTTCGTCATCATCCGAGACGTGCTGCGATGGTCCTCCCATGTACTTATCTTGAAAGATAAGTGGTTGGGCATCGGTGCAATCAATCTCTTCCACTTCTGGGGCAGGGCTAGGTGGATGTCCCTGAAAAACCCTGCTAAGGCCTCATGCACACGACCGTTGTGTGCATCCGTGGCCGTTGTGCCGTTTTCAGTTTTTTTTCGCGGACCCATTGACTTTCAATGGGTCCGTGGAAAAATCTGAAAATGCACCGTTTTGCAGCCAAAACCGTGATCCGTGTATCCTGTCCTTCAAAAAAATAAGACCTGTCCTATTTTTTTGACGGACAACGGTTCACGGACCCATTCAAGTCAATGGGTCCATGAAAGAACACGGATGCACACAAGATTGGCATCCGTGTCCGTGATCCGTGGCCGTAGGTTACTTTCATACAGACGGATCCGAAGATCCGTCTGCATAAAAGCTTTTTCAGAGCTGAGTTTTCACTTCGTGAAAACTCAGATCCGACAGTATATTCTAACACAGAGGCGTTCCCATGGTGATATTCCACTAACTTGTGACAAAAAATAAAAACTTCCATGAACTCACTATGCCCATCACAAAATACCTTGGGGTGTCTTCTTTCCAAAATGGGGTCACTTGTGGGGAAGTTATACTGCCTTGGCATTTTAGGGGCCCAAATGCGTGAGAAGTAGTTTGAAATCAAAATCTGTAAAAAATGACCAGTGAAATCCGAAAGGTGCTCTTTGGAATGTGTGCCACTTTGCCCACCTAGGCTGCAAAAAAGTGTCACACATCTGGTTTCGCGGTACTCGGGAGAAGTTGGGGAATGTGTTTTGGGGTGTCATTTTACATATACCCATGCTGGGTCAGAGAAATATCTTGGCAAAAGACAACATTTCCCATTTTTTTTATACAAAGTTGGCATTTGACCAAGATATTTATCTCACCCAGCATGGGTATATGTAAAATGACACCCCAAAACACATTTCCCAACTTCTCCTGAGTACGGCGATACCACATGTGTGACACTTTTTTGCAGCCTAGATGCGCAAAGCGGCCCAAATTCCTTTTAGGAGGGCATTTTTAGACATTTGGATCCCAGACTTCTTCTCACGCTTTAGGGCCGCCAAAAAGTCAGGGCAGTATAAATACCCCACATGTGACCCCATTTTGGAAATAAGACACCCCAAGGTATTCAATGAGGGGCATGGCGAGTTCATCAAATTTTTTTTTTTGGGCACAAGTTAGCGGAAATTGATTTTTTGTTTGTTTTTTCTCACAAAGTCTCCCTTTCCGCTAACTTGGGACAAAAATTTAAATCTTTCATGGACTCAATATGCCCCTCACGGAATACCTTGGGGTGTCTTCTTTCCGAAATGGGGTCACATGTGGGGTATTTATACTGCCCTGGCATTTTAGGGGCCCTAAAGTGTGAGAAGAAGTCTGGAATATAAAAGTCTAAAAATGTTTACGCATTTGGATTCCGTGAGGGGTATGGTGAGTTCATGTAAGATTTTATTTTTTTGACACAAGTTAGTGGAATATGAGACTTTGTAAAAAAAAAAAATAATAATAATTTCCGCTAACTTGGGCCAAAAAAATGTCTGAATGGAGCCTTACAGGGGGGTGATCAATGACAGGGGGTGATCACCCCCCTGTAAGGCTCCATTCAGACATCCGTATGTGTTTTGCGGATCCGATCCATGTATCCGTGGATCCGTAAAAATCATACGGACGTCTGAATGGAGCCTTACAGGGGGGTGATCAATGACAGGGGGGTGATCAATGACAGGGGGGTGATCAGGGAGTCTATATGGGGTGATCACCCCCTTGTCATTGATCACCCCCCTGTAAGGCTCCAATCAGACGTCCGTAAGTGTTTTGCGGATCCGATCCATGTATCCGTGGATCCGTAAAAATCATACGGACGTCTGAATGGAGCCTTACAGGGGGGTGATCAATGACAGGGGGGTGATTAATGACAGGGGGTTGATCAGGGAGTCTATATGGGTGATCACCCCCCTGTCATTGATCACCCCCATGTAAGGATATATTCAGACGTCCGTATGTGTTTTGCGGATCCGATCCATGTATCCGTGGATCCGTAAAAATCATACGGACGTCTGAATGGAGCCTTACAGGGGGGTGATCAATGACAGGGGGGTAATCAGGGAGTCTATATGGGTGATCACCCCCCTGTAAGGCTCCATTCAGACGTCCGTATGTGTTTTGCGGATCCGATCCATGTATCCGTAAAAATCATACGGACGTCTGAATGGAGCCTTACAGGGGGGTGATCAATGACAGGGGGGTGATCAATGACAGGGGGTGATCAGGGAGTCTATATGGGTGATCACCCCCCTGAAATTGATCACCCCCCTGTAAGGCTCCATTCAGACGTCCGTATGTGTTTTGCGGATCCGATCCATGTATCCGTGGATCCGTAAAAATCATACGGACGTCTGAATGGAGCCTTACAGGGGGGTGATCAATGACAGGGGGGTGATCAGGGAGTCTATATGGGTGATCACCCCCCTGTCATTGATCACCCCCCTGTAAGGCTCCATTCAGACGTCCGTATGTGTTTTGCGGATCCGATCCATGCATCCGTGGATCCGTAAAAATCATACGGACGTCTGAATGGAGCCTTACAGGGGGGTGATCAATGACAGGGGGGTGATCAATGACAGGGGGGTGATCAGGGAGTCTATATGGGGTGATCATGGGTGGTCAGGGGTTCATAAGGGGTTAATAAGTGACAGGGTGGGTGTAGTGTAGTGTAGTGGTGTTTGGTGGTACTGAGCTACCTGTGTCCTCTGGTGGTCGATCCAAGCAAAAGGGACCACCAGAGGACCAGGTAGCAGGTATATTAGACGCTGTTATCAAAACAGCGTCTAATATACCTGTTAGGGGTTAAAAAAATCGCATCTCCAGCCTGCCAGCGAACGATCGCAGCTGGCAGGCTGGAGATCCACTCGCTTACCTTCCGTTCCTGTGAACGCGCGCGCCTGTGTGCGCGCGTTCACAGGAAATCTCGCCTCTCGCGAGATGACGCACGGATGCGTCCAGGAGGAATAAATCAACCGCCTCCCAGACGCATCCGTGCGTACAGCGGTCGGGAGGCGGTTAAAGGGTGTATCTCACACCGCCTGAACCAGACTAGCCCCCAATTAAAGATTTGTGCACCAAATGGCAGTATATCAATTATCTGAATCTAACCCAAATATATAAAGGGTGTATCTCACAATGACATATGCAGCAAAGGCTGCCAAATAAACTTTTTTGCCCAAATGGGTGTTTGTTTAATAACTGAATATGGCAGCAGTATATAACCCTGGAATTTCAAACGTCAAGATGCTGCAAGGCCTGAAATATTGTGTATTTTGCCCCAAAAAGGATGTTTTATTAATAGAAGAATATAAGCCCTGTATATACAGGGTGTATCTCACACGGCCTGACCCACACTAGGCCTCAGTTAAAGATTTGTGCACCAAATGGCGGTATTTCAAATATCTGAATCTAACCCAAATATATAAAGGGTGTATTTCATAATGACATATGCAGCAAAGGCTGCCAAATAAACTTTTTTGCCCAAACGGGTGTTTGTTTAATAACTGAATTTGACAGCATTATATAAGCCTGGAATTTCACATGTGCTGATGCTGCAAGGCCTGAAAATAGTGGAATCTGGCAAAAAAAATGTGTTTTTAAAAATCAAGAAAATGTTTTTTGTATTTCTAGCTAAAATTGCACAATGACTAATCCAGATGTTGTATATTGCCAAAAAAGTGTTTTTTTGGTAACAGAATATGAAAGCTGTATATATATCAAACTTAAATTTAACACTTGCAGATCAGGAAAATAGTGGTTTTGGGAAAAAAAAGTGTGTTTTTAAAACCCCAGAAAATAATGGCTGTATTTCTAGCTTAAATTGCACACTGACTAATACAGATGTTGTAGATTGCCCAAAAAATTGAGATTTTCAATGTCCCAAAAGCTCAGATGCAGTGCTGGTGCACTGAGCTTGCATAAAATGGCTGCAGCCGTCGCCCACCTAACTGACTTATAAATGTTATTTTTTTTCGGTCACTTGGCTCAGGGCAGGATAAAGAAATTGTGCCACGCACACCCACAAAACACAATGTATGTAGATCGCTGAGTTAGATTCAGGTTTTGAGCAAAGATTCAGTCCTATTCTCTCCCTGAAATCACCAGCAGCATCCTCTCCCTACACTTAGCACAGCAGAGTGACGTGCAGCGCTACGTGACTCCAGCTTATATAGAGGCTGGGTCACATGCTACACTGGCCAATCACAGCCATGCCATTAGTAGGCATGGCTGTGATGGCTTCTAAGGTCAGACAGTTAACCGCTTGTTGATTGGCTGCTCGACAGCCTTTCAAAAAGCGCCAAGAAAGCGCCGAAAAACCCAACCCAAACTTTTACTGAAATGTTCGGGCTTGGGTCCGGGGTCCAAAAATCCTAAAGTTCGGTACGAACCCAAACTTTACAGTTCGGGTTCGCTAAACCCTACTTACAAATCAATAGATTGTAAAGTTGATTCTGATTATTTCTGGAGTATAAGTGGTATCATACTGGGGTTCCTTGGGCCCACCAGAGGAAATGATTCTAAGGTCCACCATCTATCTACACACAGAATGAATTATCAATAAAATCTAATAGATTACTACAACATAATTCCTTAAGAAGTAGACCCTAGAGGTAAGGGGTTGCTTCAGAGTCACCTTTAAATAGTGTTATCGACTACTATACCCTAGGTAAAAACTGTGGCCACCAAAGAATCCATTGTGTGTCTGTACTGAGACATTACTTTGTTATCTGTACTGAGAGATTATTGTGTTATCTGTGCTGAGAGATTATTGTGTTATCAGCACTGAGAGATTACTGTGTTATCTGTGCTGAGAGATCACTGTGTTATCTGTGCTGAGAGATCACTGTGTTATCTGTGCCGAGAGATCACTGTGTTATCTGTGCTGAGAGATTATTGTGTTATCAGCACTGAGAGATTACTGTGTTATCTGTGCTGAGAGATCACTGTGTTATCTGTGCTGAGAGATCACTGTGTTATCTGTGCTGAGAGATCACTGTGTTATCTGTGCTGAGAGATTATTGTGTTATCAGCACTGAGAGATTACTGTGTTATCTGTGCTGAGAGATCACTGTGTTATCTGTGCTGAGAGATCACTGTGTTATCTGTGCTGAGAGATCACTGTGTTATCAGTGCTGAGAGATCACTGTGTTATCTGTGCCGAGAGATCACTGTGTTATCTGTGCTGAGAGATTACTGTATTATCTGTACTGAGAGATTACTGTGTTATCTGTGCTGAGAGATCACTGTGTTATCTGTGCTGAGAGATCACTGTGTTATCTGTGCTGAGAGATCACTGTGTTATCTGTGCTGAGAGATCACTGTGTTATCAGTGCTGAGAGATCACTGTGTTATCAGTGCCGAGAGATCACTGTGTTATCTGTGCTGAGAGATCACTGTGTTATCTGTGCTGAGAGATCACTGTGTTATCAGTGCTGAGAGATCACTGTGTTATCTGTGCCGAGAGATCACTGTGTTATCTGTGCTGAGAGATTATTGTGTTATCAGCACTGAGAGATCACTGTGTTATCTGTGCTGAGAGATCACTGTGTTATCTGTGCTGAGAGATCACTGTGTTATCTGTGCTGAGAGATCACTGTGTTATCTGTGCTGAGAGATCACTGTGTTATCTGTGCTGAGAGATCACTGTGTTATCAGTGCTGAGAGATCACTGTGTTATCTGTGCTGAGAGATCACTGTGTTATCTGTGCTGAGAGATCACTGTGTTATCTGTGCTGAGAGATCACTGTGTTATCAGTGCTGAGAGATCACTGTGTTATCTGTGCTGAGAGATCACTGTATTATCTGTACTGAGAGATTACTGTGTTATCTGTGCTGAGAGATCACTGTGTTATCTGTGCTGAGAGATCACTGTGTTATCAGTGCTGAGAGATCGCTGTGTTATCTGTGCTGAGAGATCACTGTGTTATCTGTGCTGAGAGATCACTGTGTTATCAGTGCTGAGAGATCACTGTGTTATCTGTGCTGAGAGATTACTGTATTATCTGTACTGAGAGATTACTGTGTTATCTGTGCTGAGAGATCACTGTGTTATCTGTGCTGAGAGATCACTGTGTTATCAGTGCTGAGAGATCGCTGTGTTAGGCTACTTTCACACTAGCGGCAGCCTTCTCTGGCAGGCTGTTCCGGCGGGTGAACAGCCTGCCGGATCCGTGCTGCTGCTAGTGCAGGCGTGCCGCCAGAGGACTGCTCCGGCCCCATTGACTGTAATAGGGGCAGGCCGCGGTTCCGACGGCAGCACGGCAAACATGCCGAGAGGCAGCCGGAATAAAACTATGACATAAAGGGTTAACTTTTACTGTGATTTATGCCATTGTTTGCACTGATACTGTTTCTACTGCATTTTATAAGATATATCATGTTCCTTTGCATTGTTATTACACTGCATTTCCACTGAATTGTGGAAAGAGTTAATCTACAGCCAGTTCATACTAAGGGACTTTGGTAGTTTCCAGTATGCACACTAATAAACTAGTAACTTTCCACTGCTGTCATAAGGGACTATGCAAAGCTGAGGCTTGAAATTTTGACAGTTTGATTTAGCTATGTCAAACTGTGGTTTACAACTGAAAACTGCTTAGTCATTAACCCGTTGGCTACCAGCGCCGTAGCTGTACGGCGCCCTAAACTAGGTACAGAATACCAGCACAGTACAACTACGGCGCGGTGTTCTCCCGGTCTCTGAGCGAAATTGCTTGGTGACCGGGTGACGATAGCTGCTCAGGACGGCAGGCAGCCATCTTCTCTAGGGGTACAGGGATGTTTTTCTGCCCCCCTGCAACATCGTTTGCTGCGATTGCCCGATTTCTGCAGACCGGCCAATCGCAGCTCCGGATGATTTTTCATTAATCCAGGAAGCTGCAGGGGGGTGGAACAGGGTTTGTACAGGGGTGACTGGTGCTGAACTTGATAGCACCTGTCCGCCCTGAGTCAGGCAGGGGACACCAGTGTTTGGAATCCCCTGCCTGCGCTGATATTGGCTGGAACAACGCTCCAGCTGCACAGGAAAGGGCTGAACTTTCCTGCATGCAGCCATTCTAGCCGGTGACTTTATGCAGAGAGGCTCTGTGCTCCTCTGTGCTCCTGGTTGGCTTGCTGGGACTTGTGGTGCGCCACCACTGCGACTTCAACTGTTCCTGTAAAGAAGAAGAAAAGAAGAAGAACATCTGGAACTGCTGCAGTGGTTTTTCTTTTTTAATTTGCAGCAGTTCTAGATCCCTAAACCACCCTCCGTCCCTGTTCCTTTCTCGCCCCCCCCCCCCCACTTCCGTCCTTTTTCTATGGACGCCATTTGGCCCGTGCATTTTTTATTTTATTTTTTTATTCTTATTTTTAAAATTTTCCAGCTTTGCACAACTTTTTCTGCGTGCGAGCTGTGACTGCCAAGTGCTGTTTAGTGCGTACCTGCCTGATCAGCACCTGGGGATTATTTTTTCCACATCTGTGTTCATATTTTTTGCCAATTTTTCCTTTTTTTGTCAAAAAGAAGAAACTGTAGTTAGGGGTTTATATAAATATATATAGAGCTCTATAAATATATATATATAGATATAGATATAAGTTCCTTTTTTTTTACCCAGTGTTCACTTTTTTTTTTTTTAAACAACATCCCTTTATTAAGCCCAATATAATATTACACAGACTGGGACTCGAAAGAGCAGTGTTGTATTTTTACCAAATAAAGATAATAGGTTAACATCTTTGTATTTCTGGATGGCTGTGTACAATCAAGTAGCATTGATGATAAAACATTTGGATGGATAATCTTCTCATGCTTTATCCAAGCCCAGCTCTTCTGGGGTGGAAATACCAAGCTCATCTAAAGTCGGTCGGAGTCCCTGAATGACATAGGGGTAGATTTCCTTAGGAGGTCCGGCTTTATCCTTCACTGCTTCCAAAATACGGACACTACTTGCAAAGTCATTTAACCGTCTGCAAGCACGCAAGGCAGCATCAAGGATTTTTGGTTCTGGAACTAAATCATAACCGATGAGTGTGTTCACACCTTTTCGCAGCTCCCAGGCATCAATGTCAGGCTTGTTGAAGTAGGTCACCCAACGAGCATCCCCAGTGCCGGAGAGCAGCTCCCAACATGGCGGCAGCCGAGTGGTGTGTGAGGTGAGTGGAGAAGTGGCGGCGGATCCGGCCAGTGTTCACTTTTTAACCACTGTAGTGAATTTTCAATTTCAGTTAGTGAATTAAACACTTTGCTGTCTCTATAGTAAACTTTCCTATATGATTGCTAGAATTAGCGAAGTTGACGAATAGGGAGCTAAAACGAAGATGGAGAATACTTCGTTATCTTCGTTTTGTGGAATATGACGAATACTTTCGTCATATTCGCTAATTCTACCAAGCCAACCGTAGTAAACCAGGTCCAAGTTGAAATCGCAATTCGATTATTATAACTTGAATTAATCGAATTGCGATTTCAACGTAATTCTCAAATCCGACAGTACATTCTAGTATGGAGACGTTCCCATGGTGATGGGGACTCTCCATGAGCACCGAAGTCGGCAGAAGCGGCAACGGGCACCGACTGGAGCAGCCAGGAAGCCAGGAATCCTAAGGACAGGTAAGAACTACTTTAGGGAAGTGGGAAAGAAAAAAAAATAACAATAAAAAAAAAAAAAAATAATATTCGAAATATCGAATTTATAGCGCTATATTCGAAATATTTGCGAATTAGCGAAGTGCCGATATTCGCAAAAAAAAATAATCGATATTCGAATATTCGTGCTCAACACTACTCACTTATATGGCTATGTGAATGGAAAAATTAAAAAGTTATGGCTCCGGGAAGGCTGGGATTAAAAAAACTAAACTGAGAAAAACAAAAAATAGCTTTGTCCTTAAGGGGTGAAGGATATACATACCATAAAGGCGGTCAATGTTACTGCCATAGTAGCCACAAAATTAGCCAACTGCTTGCCAGATATTCACTCATGGGGAATAATGAGAAAAGGGTGGGAAGACCATGGGTAGTGTTGAGCGAATTGAAGCATCTGAAGTGGAATTTGGTCCAAAGTTAAGGAAAAAATCTGATTCAACACAAATCTGAATTCCCTTGCGCTTCGTGGTAACGAATGAGTTATTCCTAAAATGGCGGCTGCACGTGTTACAAAGTGAAAGTTAGAAGCCTGGGAAGATCAGCAATAATGCCAATCCGCTGTGATGTCACAGCCTTATATAAAACCCTCATCCCGTGCACTCTCCGCTATTGTCCTGTGAGCTGAGCACAGGAAGAGACGTGACAAGCACTAATGCGCTAGGGACAGTGTTGCTGCGATAATCCGGCAGCCATGTCTGATCCATCCACCATGTTCAGCCATCTTGCCTTACCCCTAATAATTTTAAATACCACTAGGTTCGTAGTAGGGAGGGATTCCGGACCTGATGGAGGGATCCACATGGGATTATGGTCAACCATGTTTTGAATTCCTCAATTGTATTGCTTTGAGGAAGGTTTTCCCGCCTCAGTGCTGTGTACTATCTCTGGTACCATCACACAGAGGGACAGGGGCTGCTGCATACACGCTCCAGTTCCCCTGATCCTCGCCAGGGGAGCCGGAACACACCCAAATGACCATGGCATCTGAAGGGTTAAAAGTCTGTGACCGGCATTACTGCTAGTCACAGACATTAGTGCTGGGTGTCTTCTGTTTAAAACAGCAGACACCTGGCAGCCACGGTTCTTGGCTGCCAATGTAAATTTACTGTCAGTGGTCAGGAAAGGGTTAACTTCAAAGCTTTCACACTGAGATTGGGCCACCAAGTGGGAAAAATAAAAAATATGATTAGGTAGAGTGGCCTGATTTATAGCAATTTGTGACAAATTAATTCCTAACAAATCAAATTTCTTGGCAAACTTCAGTGAATTGGTCAAAACCTCGCTCATCTCTAACGTTGGGTGTAGCTTGAAACTCTTGGAACCCAACTCAAAATCTGTTAAAAGGCCCACACCTACCATGTGTTGTTTACAATACTAGTGTGTTCTTTTGTGGTTGGTGGGGCAGAAGGTCCGAGGAGCAGGGACAGGTGTGACTGATACCCTTACTCCCTCTAGAGCTACTTCCTTGGGAAGAGCCGTCGGCATCAGTATGATGGGTCTTGTATTGGTCTAGAGGGGGTATGATGACCATTAGTAACAGGGGCTACATTTTGGTCTTTGCTATGGGGTCCCTCCTACTCTATGTGCGTCCCTGCTTCTACTCCTGTCTGGACACAATGCAAATCCTGAGTTAATCTTGGAATATAGAAGATAGAAAATTGAGGAAATATTCTGCACTTTCCTTGAAGTCCTCACCTTGAACTTCGAGAGCAGAAGCTGAAATATAAAAGGATGAAACAAATGCAGGATGAGCGGTGTTTATTCATCAAAATAAATCAAAGTGAAGGATGGCTGATAACTGCAGCTCCAGAACCGGCCATGAGTGATTGCTGTCATTACTGCTGTCTATGAAGTCTCACAATCCCCGGCCGGATGGAAGAGAAGGGGAACAACGGAGAAATAATTAGAGGAAAGTAAATGTTACGAATATTGATGTGAATTTGTGTTTCATGTTAAGTGATAAAAATGACAATGGTCGGGACAGGATTATGATATGAAATATTGCTGCCATGCTAAAAGATAATGAATGTGTCTCCTTAAATTATAACATAAGGTTTGAGGCAAAGAGCAGAATGTCGGCATGTCACCAGACTGATGAGCTTTGTGTATGGATCTGTTAACTAAACATGTAAATTGTCCTTGCGCTCGTTTCTTGTAAGATAAATATTATCACCTCCATAGAAGGCAATGGCGGTCGGGAACTCTATAGTGATTCCCTTTACCAATCAGACCCCCACAAGTCATGATCCATGGCTGGCAGTGGACTAGCCTATGTCTAGTTCTGGCACATGTCTTTTAATGGTCTAGTAGATAATGCCTACCAGTCTAAACACATAGCTTGCAATGATCTAGAAGATGATGCCTAGTGGATATGGCATGTGTAAAAGATGAGGCCCAGCAGACATAGCAGATAGCTGGCTATAGTCTAGAAGATGAGGCCCAGTAGTCATTACAAATAGCTGGCAATGATCTAACACATGGATTAGCAACCTTCGGCACTCCAGCTGCTGTAAAACTACAACTCCCAGCATGCAAACATGCTCAGCTGTTCTTCTAACTCCCATAGAAGTGAATGGAGCACTCTGGGAGTTGTAGTGTCAGAACAGCTGGAGTGCTGGAGGCTGCTGATCCCTGGTCTAGCAGATGAGGCCCAGTAGACATGGCATGTGGCTGACTGATATAGTAGATGAGGCCCAGTAATCATTACACATTGCTGGTATTTGTCTAGAAGATGAAGCCCAGTAGTCTCTACACGAAGCTGGCAATGGTCTAAAGGGTGACACCCAGTAGACATGTCATGTGGCTGGCAAAGGTCTAATAGATGAGGTCCAATAGTCATGACACATAGCTGGCAATAGTCTAGAAGTTGAGGCCCAGTAGACATGACATGTAGATGGTAATGATCTGGTAGCTGAGGCTCAGTAATCATTACACATTGCTGGTAACGGTCTACAACAGTGGTCAGTAACCTCTGGCACTCCAGCTGTTCTAAAACTACAACTCCCAGCATGGTCTATTCACTTTTATGGGAGTTCTGAGAACAGCTGAGCAAGCTGAAGTGCTGCAGGTTGCTGACCCCTGGTCTAAAGAAAAAGTTTAGTAGTCACTACATGTTGCCGGCAATGGTCTAGAATATGAAGCCCAGTAGACATATTATATGGCTGGTAAAGGTCTACTAGATGAGGTCCAGAAGTAATGACACATGGCTAGCAGTGGTCCAGCAGACGAGTCCCAGTAGTCCCACATACTGTACTGTAGCTTACAATGGTCGAGAATATGATCTTGTCAGTAGACATGTCGTGTGGCTGCAAGAGGTCTAATAGATTAGGTCCAGTATTCATAACATATTGCTGCTAACAGTCTAGCAGGTTCATAGTAGTTGTGGAACATAGCTAGCGTTGGTCCAGTAGATGAGGCTCAGTACACATGGCATGTAGTTGCCATTGGTCTGGCAGATGACTCCCAGTAGTTAACTAGTAGATAAGACCTTATATAAGACCTTAGTGGACTAGCAGATGAGATCCAATAGTTGTGATAAATAGCTATAAAGGGACTAGTAGATTATTCCAAACATTTACGGTATGTGGTTTGTAATAGTATTATCAATTATACTAATTAGTGGCAGGGGCAATATTCAAATTTGCGATATTTCACGAATATTTGGGCTAATATTCATCATATGTTTGCGAATTCGAGCATTCCTGATCTCCATTCACTATTTTCTTGATTTTGAAAATCAGCAATTGGAAAATTCGCAATAAAAATTTGCGATATGAAAATTTGCGATCAACACTACTCCTAAAGTCAAAGATATTGCAGCCTTCTCATTGGCCCACAAGCAAGAAGCAATGAGGGATCGTGGGTACCTCATGATTATGAAGATATAGCATTATATTCTAAATATTAGCAAATTCTCAAAGTGCCAATATTCGCGATAAATATTTGCGATTAGAATATTCGCGATTAACACTAACAAATGATGCCCAGGAATAACATATAACTGTCAGTAGAGAAGCAGGTGAAGCTCTATAGTCATGATATGGGGCTGGCAGTAGACTAATAGGTGAGAACCAGTAGTCTTGACACATGCCTGGCAGTGTACTAACAGATGAGGCCCAGTATTCATTGCATGTGGTTGGTAGTTGCCTAGCAGGTAAGGTTATAGTATAGTGGACAAACAGGTGAGACACAGTAGTCATGACACAGGTGAGACCCAGTAGTCATGACACATGGCTGGTACTGGACTAGCAGATGAGTCTTAGTATTCATGGCATGCGGTTGGTAGCTGACTAGCAGGTAAGGTCCAGTAGTCAAGGCATGAGGCTAGTAGTGAACCAGTCAAGGAAGTAGCAAATTCAGTAGACTTAAAATTACTTTATTACATATATTTGTACATTTAAATATATGTGTAAGTTGGCTAAGTTTTACCACCCCTTACAAACTGTACGCTTATGTGACTGTTTAGGCTAATGGTTTTGCGTGTATGTAATTCAAAGCATTGAGTGTATGTTTTCGGTGTTAATAGTTACCACTAGATGGCTCTAGCCATGACTTTCTTCTTCAGTAAAATTACTGATGCAACAGTTTTTGGAGCCAGATTGAGGAGGGTACATTGGGCCTGGCACAAACTGGGCACACCTTGATGGAAATGTGGCTGCGGTTATTAATCCCACTGCCCTGTGGGTTAATGTGGGAGGGGGTTGAATGGGGCTTCAGCAGATTGGCCCACGGAGCTGTGGGGTTAGCCTGACAATTTTTAACTTGAATGTCTGAGAATTCAATGACTACTGAGAGACATAACAGGGTATAGGCTTAGCTGCTCGCTCCAGCTGTAACCTAAACCGCTATGGGGGTGTTCTTCTTTGCACCCATGTCTTTCTTTTCCTGCTCCTTTCTGACTTACTCCAAATGAAGCACACCACATGTTCTTCTTGATTCCACCCAGGGTGCACAGCCAATGAGGCAAGATGAGGTAGGGACAAGTAGGGGGCAGCGGAAGGCCTATGGGCAATGAGTGCTTCCATGTTGTCTGCCTGTAGTCTATCAGAGGCCAGTGTCATCATCAAGACCCTGCGTGAGCCGGGCTGCATACAGCTCAGGGCACAGACCGGATGAGGTATGGACTGCACGCATCGATGACAGTGGAATGGAGGTATTTGAGTTTATTATTTTTATTTGGCAGCATGCTGTTGGGCCAAAATTGAGAGGGGGTTTCATTATATTATAACTGGAGGAAGCAGTATGGAGACACTGGAGACTGCAAAAAGGGGCATTTTTGTACTGGCACATATTATAAGGGGCCCATCATGGGCACATCACATATGTTCTTCTGGGGGCACTAAAAGGGGGTATTTTTTTGATACAGGCACCCATTATAAGGGAGTGTTTTTTGTATATCGGCACACATGGGGGGGGGCATTTGTTTGCACTGGCACAAATTATAAGGGAGCATTTTTGTACTGGCAAACATTGTAAGGGGGAATTATTTTACTGGCAAACGTAAGGGGCCGTTTTTTTGTTCTGGCACACATTATAAAGCGGTATATTTTATACAGGTACACATTATAGGGGGAATTATTACTGCTGGGGGCATTACAGCAGGCTTTTTTACTACTGGGGTACTACTTGGAACATGATTACTAGTATGGGCACTATGGGGGCATCATTACTTTTGGGGCAAAATGAGGGACACTATTACTATTGGGGGCACTGTTACCACTTAGTTCACTCTGGCAGAGAATTATTACCCTTGGTGGGACTTCTGGGAGGACTGTTACAGTGGGGGGCACCCTGGCACAGTATCAGCTTAGAAGTATTATTTTTGGAGAATACTGTGTTTACAGCACTATAAGTGCCAGGGAAAGTATTTGCTGGGTAAATACATTTTGGCCAGTAATTATTGAAGGGAGCACTATCTGTGTGGTAATAGTATTTTCAGGGGGAATATCTGTTTCTACAGTATAGTATTGGGGAGCACAGTGGGCACAGCATTGTGGGTGGCAGGATGGAGTGTTTAGAAAGTGGGAAGGATGATTGAAAAGTAGGAAACTAAGATGTCTGTGTACCAAACTCTGCAGAGGCTAGAGATGGCTGAAAGAAATCATCATGGTGGTCTGCTCTGAATGGAGAAGATAAGGAAAGAAAACGTCAACATCAGAGGAGACATCACTGGATGTAAGAGGTATGTGGTGCTCTATTACCCTGTATATTCTGTAGCACTGTATGTAATGGTTTCCAACTATGTCTTTAACAGTAGGGAAAGGGGTAGGTTAAGAATTTGGCATGGGGGGACGCTTCAGTTTTCGTCTAAGGCAGCAGAAAGGCTCAGTGCACCCCTCACTTCTCCTTGGCGTCTGTCGCTCCCTCTTGCACCTGGTCACTGACTCCTTTTGTACCCTGCTTGTGTAACCCCTATTCACTTCTATCAGCCTGGATACAGCAGGATGAGGGTTTGAGGTGGGGCAGGAATCCTGTGGATATGCCATAAATGTCTGAGCTGAGGGGTCTCTTTATTACTGGTTGGTCTAATGCGGTAGCAAGCTACTCTGGTTCTCATCCATCCAGCTAAGAAAAGATTATAGATAATATTGCTATATTGTTACAATGCCTTCATCTATCTGCTCGATACTGTAATCTTGCACAATGATGGAGACTGCATACAGCACATAATGATTAGATACATTGTGGATGATAATCATCTCATATCAGTTCACCCAATAATATCTGGATCTATGGCACTGTGTCGTCATTCCCAGCCGGCCCACCCTCTGAATGGAGTCTCTTACCAGTAAAAGGATCTTTAGATAACTGCCTTTATATGGTCGCACCGGAAGTATCGAGCTGCAACATTGTAACCGCCGTCTACAGAATCTTCTCAGCAATGAATGCACAGCACTCGAAATGGGATGAGGAGGAGGACAATAGGCAGCGTATTCATGGTACTCATAACCATGGTGCTTATTAAATTACAGGTGATTCATCCACATAATGCGAATTGCAATTCTGAAGGCCCTCTTCCACCACCCCCATTTTTTTTCCCGACAATGTCACCTGTCAAAAATATGAAAACCAGAAAACTGCTGAAATTAAACTGATAAAATGTCCCCCATCGTCTTGTGCCTTTGTGCAGTGTTTGTAATACAAAGCCGGATGATCGGGACTTGCACCAAACTGTCTAAAATTTACACACACGCAGATCTGGATTTTAACTCATTGATGCCTGAAAGTCACACAAATGTTGCAAAATAATGGTAAATTTGAAGTCTGCCATTTGTTTTAGTTTTTTTTTAGTTTTTTGGGGCGGATCACCATTCTCACCTGGTATTGCCCACCCAACGGGGTTCTGGCACTGAAGACTGTACATATTTTATATATTATGAGCATATTAACCCTATATAGGCCCCCAGACAGTGACCTGTATGTGTATCTGAAAGAGGTGCAAATCTTGCCCTGAAACGCGTAGTGAAAACACATTTAAAATATCTTTCCTGTATTTGATGTCTTTACTACAGTTGAGGGTGAGCATGCTCGGCCGAACACTAATTTTACTCGAGCATTGCGATGCTCGGCACATCGCAGTGTTCGGCCTGCTCAAGCGCGATTCTGGAGTCTCCTCCCCGCACGTTTGTTGGCTGCTACACAGCTAATAAACGTGCAGGTGAGTACTGCCCTCACTGTAATGGCTACTGGCATTACAGTGACTGGCTGGCCGGAATGAGTCATTGGGTGCTATATAGCACCCGATGACGCGTGTTCGGCTCAGTCTTTGTCAGGGAGAGCTGTGCTGAAGAAGGGACAGATAGTAGGGAGTGAAATAGTAATATTTTTATTGAAAAAACTTGTTAGAGACCCAAAAGTCCTTTTAAGGACTATAGTTGTATCTGGCAGCAATATATATTTTTAGCTAAATTGCGTGCAATAGTTATGCCACTGCAGACAGCGAGATTATCGGCGCTATATCTCCTGTGTAACGTGTGCGCAGCCTAAAAATATATCTGTGACATCCAGTGTACTTTTTACGTAGACGGTGTCCGCTGCGGACAGTTACCTTACCTGCGCTACATCTCCTGTATAGCGTTTGCGTATCCGAAATATCAGCGATATTCAGTCAAATTTTTTTGGTGCTGGTGGCAGCGACATTACCTGCGCTACATCTCCTGTAAAACGTTTGCCCATCCGAAATATCAGGGACATTCATTCAGTGTAATTTTTTATTGGGCGGTGGTGACAGCAACATTACTTGCGCTACATCTCCTGTTTAACGTGTGCCAATCCTAAAAATATCTGTGACATTCTGTGTACTTTATTTGCGCATACACTTACAAAAGCTACACTACTGTACGTGTGACATACTTGCAAGCATATATACCATTGAATATGCGCAAGGCGAGCAGTAAGGGACGGGGAAGTGGCCGTGATGCTGATGGTGCACGCAGAGGCTGTGGCCCTGGGCGCGGTGAAACTGTGCCTGCTGCCAGAGCACAAGAAACACACTCATCCACGATACCTAGCTTCATGTCCCAGTTTGCAGGGCGGCGCAGGGACAACACTCCACACCAGGTGGTCGGTTGGATTGCAGCAGATAATGCTTCCAGTCGGTTAAGCACCACCCTGTCTTCCATAAAGTCTAGTCTCAGTAGCCAAGAGTCTGGTCAACAGAATCCCCACCCTGATCCTCCTTCCTCCTACCATGGAGAGTCTTGGCAAACAAGTGATCCCACACTCGGATATTCTCAGGAGCTCTTTTCATCGCCATTCCTTAATTTGGGCCTCTTGCCAAGCCCGCTTGAAGAGGGACATGAGGAGATCTTGCGCCCTGATTCCCAAACTCTTGAGCATCCACAGTCAGAAGAAGATAGCGTGGGGAACGGCAATTCGTGTTTCACGAGGTGGATGATGAGGATGAGACACAGTTGCCAATAAGTCAACCGCAAGTAGTGTCTCAACAGGTTCATGATCAGGATGAGACACAGTTGTCAATAACTGAGGTTGTTGTTAGGTCAACCAGTCAGGAGGATAAACAGAGTGAGGAAGTGGAAGAGGAGGTGGTGGACAATGAAGTCACTGACCAAACCTGGGAAGGTGGCAAGCCAAGCGAGGATAGCAGTACAGAGGGGGAGGGATCTGCAGCACCGCAATAGGCTGGAAGAGGCAGTGGGGTGGCAAAAGGGAGAAGGCGGGCCACACCAAACAGGCCCGCAACTGTTCCCCGGAGCACCCCCTTGCGGCAATCACCCTTGCCAAAGGGTAGGTGTTCCGCAGTCTGGCACTTTATTGAGGAAAGTGTGGACGATAAAAGAATTGTCACTTGCAACCTGTGCCATACCAAAATGAGCAGGGGCATGAACACTAGCAACCACACCACAACCAGCATGATCCACCACATGGTATCAAAGCACCCTAATAAGTGGGCCGAACGCTTGGGTCCACAATTTGTGTCTGCGGGTCACACCACTGCCTCCTCTTCCCCTGTGTTACGTGCTGGCCAATCCCCTGTCCAAGATGCCCGCCATGCACCTGGACCTTCTCAAGCACCATCAGCGACCACATCCACTTCCGTGTCCCAGAGCAACGTACAGATGTCCTTACCCCAGGCATTTGAGAGCAAGCGCAAATACCCAGCCACCCACCCACAGTCCATAGCACTAAATGCGCAACTTTCCAAATTACTGGCCCTGAAAATGTTGCCATTTAGGCTTGTGGACACTGAGGCCTTCCACAGCCTGATGTCGGCGGCTGTCCGCGTTACGCAGTCCCCATCCGCCACTATTTTTCACTGTGTGCCATGCCCATCCTTACACCAGCATGTGTCCTGTAACATCACCCATGCCCTGACCAACGCAGTTACTGGGAAGGTCCACTTAACCACTGACCCATGGACAAGTGCTTTCGACCAGGAACACTACATTTTCCTGATCGCACACTGAGTGAACGTTGTGGAGGCGGGGGCGAGTCGTACCGTGAGATGGCACGGGTGCTACCAACGCCAAGGATTGTGGGCCCTAATTCCATCAGGGTTTCCGCCACAACCTACGTTATTGGCTCCAACCCCCACTTCTCCTCCTCCTCCTCCACTTCCATCTCAGAATTATCCTCTTGCAGCACCAGTCAGCCGTCAATCAGTAGCTGGAAGCAGTGTAGCGCTGCAGTGGGGAAGCATCAACAGGCCGTGCTTAAGCTGATCTGCTTAGGTGACAAACAGCACACCATCGCAGAGCTGTGGCAGGGGATAAGAGACCAGACTGAGCTGTGGCTCTCACCACTCAACCTAGAACCAGGCATGGTTGTGTCTGATATGGCCGTAACCTGGTGGCGGATTTGGAGTTTGGTAATCTCACACACATCCCATGCCTAGCCCACGTCTTAAACCTAGTTTTTCAGCAGTTTCTCAAAACCTACCAAAATTTGCTTGAGCTACTGGTGAAGGTGCGCCGCGCGTGTGACCATTTCCGCAAGTCATCGACAGCTTCCGCCGGTCTTGCAACGCTGCAGCAGCGCTTGCAACTGCCAGCTCACCGACTGTTGTGGGACATGAGCACGCGCTGGAACTCCACGTTCCACATGTTGGCCAGGCTTTGTGAGCAGCAGAGGGCAGTAGTGGAAAACCAGCTGCAACATGGTCGTCGCCTTTCCAGTCAGCTTCCGCTCTTCACAAGCAATGAGTGGGCATTGATGTCTGATCTCTGTGAGGTTTTACGCAACTTTGAGGAATAGACACAGATGGTAAGCGGCGATAACGCTATTATCAGCGTAACCATCACACTTCTGTGTCTACTCAAACGCTCGCTGCTCACAATTAAGGCTGATGCTTTGCATGTGGAAGAAGTGGAAATGGGGGAAGACATTACACAGGGTGATAGCCAGACCACCCTCAGTTCATCTTCTCAGCGTGAATTGGATGATGATGAGGAGGAGGAGGAGCAGGAGACAAATGCCTTCGCTACAGAGGGTAGTACCCATGGAAGTTTTATTCCATCTGTTCAGCATGGATGGGTAGAAGAGGAGGAAGAGGATGAGGAGATTGCTGTCTTTGTCAGGAGGATGCCTCTCAAAGTCTTGTCTGTTGGGACTCTGGCACACATGGCTGACTATATGTTAGGCTGCCTTTCCCGTGACCCTTGCGTTGTACACATTTTGGCCAACACCGATTACTGGTTGTTCACCCTTCTTGACCCACGCTACAAAAATAACTTCTCATCTCTCATTCCTGTGGTGGAGAGGACGAGCAAAATGGTGCAATACCAGAAGTGTTGTACAGAAGAGAGAAAAAAAATAAGAAAATAGAGTGTATCAATCAGACAGATTACCCTTTCTGGTAATTCACCTATAAGGGGATCGTGAGTGAAGGGCACAGAAGGGCACAGAAGGGCACCAGAGGTCGAACTAGGATTGGAGAAATTTTTTTTTTTAGAGGTCAAAAGAAATGATTTAGGAAAGAGGAGTAAAGCAGGCTGCCAGTGTTGGTTGGTGTGAAGTATAGACACTATCACAATTAGTGGTAACATTAGAAGCAAGAAAAAATAACCATAACCACTGAAAAAGGTGTCCGGCGCCACGCACCCCTATATATAGCAGTAGCTGAAAAGAACTACTATATTCTACATGAAACTCACTGGTATTAGATAAATTGAAAACGACCATACAAATATAGATGGAGAAATAGGTAGGCAAAAAATACAGGATACGCACCAACACCCTAAGTGGAGGGCCTCATCATAATTCATCCGTAGAATTGCTTTAAGTAGCAGTAAAATTAGCAATATAGTAATATAGGTAACGGAACTTACTTCACCAGGGAGGAATCCAATAGGATAAAACTCAAGACACCCATTGGATTTACTCCCCTCGCCTGGATCACACGTAGAATCACAGGATGAAGCAGCAGGTCCACACTGGGGTCTTCTTGAAACTTCCTTTATTCAAAATACAGGCAAAAGGTAGGCTCAACACGTTTCGGGGTCTTCTAAACACCCCTGAACCTTACCTTTCACCATCACCTATCTCAGAGTCACTTTACCTCACCAGGTGACCTAAACCTAACCAGGTGACCGAAGTCATGACTCCTCCCACACTAGATCACATGGTCAAGACATCTTCACAGGTCCTTTACCTCCTCCATCAGCAAAGCTTGGAGGCTGACTCCTTCCACACTAGATCATGATGGTTTAGGTCACCTGGTGAGGTAATGTGAGTCTGAGATAGGTGGTGGTGAAAGGTAAGGTTCAGGGGTGTTTAGAAGACCCCAAAACGCATTGAGCCTACCTTTTGTCTGTATTTTGAATAAAGGAAGTTTCAAGAAGACCCCAGTGTGGACCTGCTGTTTCATCCTGTGATTCTACGTGTGATCCAGGCGAGGAGTGTAAATCTAATGGGTGTCTTGAGTTTTATCCTATTGGATTCCTCCCTGGTGAAGTAAGTTCCGTTACCTATATTACTATAGTGCTTATTTTACTGCTACTTAAAGCAATTCTACGGATGAATTATGATGAGGCCCTCCACTTAGGGTGTTGGTGCGTATCCTTTGTATGGTAGTTTCCAATTTATCTAATACCAGTGAGTTTCATATAGAATATAGTAGTTCTTTTCAGCTACTGCTATATATCGGGGTGTGTGGCGCCAGACACCTTTTTCGGTGGTTATGGTTATTTTTTCTTGCTTCTAATCTTAGCAATACCAGTAGGTCCTTTGGGAAAAATTGTTCCAAAAATTCCCAGCTGACAACGCTGGCGGCAGAGTACGTAGTTCCTTGGCCAACCGAGGAGGGGAAACTAGGGGAACACACAGAAGTTCCAACAGAGGCAGGGCAACACTCTACAAGGCTGGGACAGTTTTATGACACTCCGCCAGCACCCTTAACCTGATACGCGGCCTAATGTCACAAGGAGGGAAAATTTTTGGAAGATTGTGAAGGAGTACATAGCAGATCGTGTCAGCAGCCTCAGTGATCCCTCTGTGCCTTAAAACTATTGGGTGTCCAAGCTGGACATGTTGCACGAACTGGCGCTCTATGCCTTGGAGGTGCTGGCCTGCCCTGCCACCAATGTTTTGTCAGAGCGGGTACTTAGTGCTGCTGGGGGCATAATAACTGATAAGGCGTATCCGCCTGTCAACTGAAAATGCTGACCAGTTGATTCTTATAAAAATGAACAAGGCCTGGATTGCCCCTGACTTCTCTACTCCACCAGAGGAAAGCTGCTTAACGTAAAGGCACACTAAATGTGGCATTTATGGTGTATTGAATACACTGTATTCCCATGCACCCCTTTCACCACTAAAAAGCGTATATGGCAGGGGCGTTGCTAGGTTAAAACATTCGGGCCTGGGCCCCTGATGTTTTGTCCCAGGCCCCGAATGTCCCGCCTTCCTGCTAGATACAACTGTATTGCCATCCTCAGGACCGCAATACGATTCAATCTAATGCACTGGAAGAGCTGAAGGACCTGTGGTGACATCACAGGTCATGTAACCGGCAAAACAGGCAGTGGTTGAGAAGAACCTGCGATGATGTCACCATCATGTGACCAGTGCAGGAGAGGACAGCAGTGAAGATGAGAAGAAGCTGTGGGGATGTCTACTACATCAGGAGAGGTAAGTGAAGGGAGAGGCAGAGCAATGCTGGGAGTTATGGATATTTAACTAGGACTGTATGTTAGAGCTGAAGGGAGGGATGTTATTTACATGGAACTGTGTGTTGGAGGTGGCTGTAGGAGGGAGTGATGTTATTTACATGGGACTGTATGTTGGAGGGGACTGGGCAGGGTGATGTTATTTACATGGGAGTGTATGTTGAAGGCGGCTATGGGAGGGAATTATGTTATTTATAGGGATGAGCGAACCCGAACTGTATAGTTCGGGTTCGTACCGAATTTTGGGGTGTCCGTGACACGGACCCGAACCCGGACATTTTCGTAAAAGTCCGGGTTCGGGTTCGGTGTTCGTCGCTTTCTTGGCGCTTTTTAAAAAAGGCTGCAAAGCAGCCAATCAACAAGCGTCATACTACTTGCCCCAAGAGGCCGTCACAGCCATGCCTACTATTGGCATGGCTGTGATTGGCCAGAGCAGCATGTGACCCAGCCTCTATTTAAGCTGGAGTCACATAGCGCCGCCCGTCACTCTGCTCTGATTAGCGTAGGGAGAGGTTGCGGCTGCGATAGTAGGGCGAGATTGGGCTGATTAACTCCTCCAAAAGACTCCATCCATTGATCGATCTGCAGCTGTGGATAATTGAACTGCTGCTATTGAATTGCTCACTGTTTTTAGGCTGCCCAGAGCGTTTTTCAGTCACTTTTTTCTGGGGTGATCGGCGGCCATTTTGTGTCTTGTGTTGCGCCAGCACAAGCTGCTAGCAAGTGCATTTAACCCTCAATGGTGTGGTTGTTTTTTGGCTAAAGCCTACATCAGGGTCAAGCTGTCACACCAAGTGCATTTAACCAGCAATAGTCTGTTTATTTTTGGGCCATATACTACATTAGGGGCAAGCTGCGCCTGTCACCAAGTGCATTTAACCCTCAATGGTGTGGTTGTTTTTTGGCTAAAGCCTACATCAGGGTCAAGCTGTCACACCAAGTGCATTTAACCCGCAATAGTCTGTTTATTTTTTGGCCATATACTAGATCAGGGGCAAGCTGTCACCAAGTGCATTTAACCCTCAATGGTGTGGTTGTTTTTTGACTAAATCCTACATCAGGGTGAAGCTGTCACACCAAGTGCATTTAACCAGCAATAGTCTGTTTATTTTTTGGCCATATACTACATCAGGGGCAAGCTGCGCCTGTCACCAAGTGCATTTAACCCTCAGTAGTGTGGTTGGTCAAGCTGTCACACCAAGTGCATTTAACCATCAATAGTGTGGTTATTTTTTGGCCATATCCCAGTCTAATTCTGTCAGTAAACGTATACCTGTCACCCAGCGCCTAAATACTAGGCCTCAAGTTTATATCCAGCTAAATCTGTCGTTACTGGTGTGGCTGGTCAAGTTATTTAGTGTCCGTCAAAGCACAATTTTTGTTCTGGGTTGAAATACAATTCCCAATTTAGCAATTTCCTAATTTAGTGGTTTCTGCTGTATCAGAGCTATTTTAAATCTATCCCTAAAAGGGTATATAATATTCAAGGTGCACATAGGGTCATTCAGAATAACTTCACACACCCACTACTGTGCATTTCCAAGTCTAATTCTGTCAGTAAATCTATACCTGTCACCCAGCGCCTAAATACTAGGCCTCAAATTTATATTCAGCTAAATCTGTCGTTACTGCTGTACTGTTGTGGCTGGGCAAGTTATTTAGTGTCCGTCAAAGCACATTTTTTGTTCTGGGTTGAAATACAATTCCCAATTTAGCAATTTCCTAATTTATTGGTTTCTGCTGTATCAGAGCTATTTTAAATCTATCCCTAAAAGGGTATATAATATTCAAGGTGCACATAGGGTCATTCAGAATAACTTCACACACACGCTACTGTGCATTTCCAAGTCTAATTCTGTCCGTAAAACGTATACCTGTCACCCAGCGCCTAAATACTAGGCCTCAAATTCATAGTCAGCTAAATCTGTGGTTACTGCTGTGCCTGTATTAGTGTAATACGGTACCTAAATAGATAGGCAGATAGTGTTAGGTGTCTGTAAAAAAAGGCCTGAATTTGAATTCAATACATTGGGCCAAATAATATTTTTGTTGTTGTGGTGAACGATAACAATGAGGAAAACATCTAGTAAGGGACGCGGACGTGGACATGGTCGTGGTGGTGTTAGTGGACCCTCTGGTGCTGGGAGAGGACGTGGCCGTTCTGCCACAGCCACACGTCCTAGTGTACCAACTACCTCAGGTCCCAGTAGCCGCCATAATTTACAGCGATATATGGTGGGGCCCAATGCCGTTCTAAGGATGGTAAGGCCTGAGCAGGTACAGGCATTAGTCAATTGGGTGGCCGACAGTGGATCCAGCACGTTCACATCATCTCCCACCCAGTCTTCTGCAGAAAGCGCACAGATGGCGCCTGAAAACCAACCCCATCAGTCTGTCACATCACCCCCATGCATACCAGGGAAACTGTCTGAGCCTCAAGTTATGCAGCAGTCTCTTATGCTGTTTGAAGACTCCGCTGGCAGGGTTTCCCAAGGGCATCCACCTAGCCCTTCCCCAGCGGTGGAAGACATAGAATGCACTGACGCACAACCACTTATGTTTCCTGATGATGAGGACATGGGAATACCACCTCAGCACGTCTCTGATGATGACGAAACACAGGTGCCAACTGCTGCGTCTTTCTGCAGTGTGCAGACTGAACAGGAGGTCAGGGATCAAGACTGGGTGGAAGACGATGCAGGAGACGATGAGGTCCTAGACCCCACATGGAATGAAGGTCGTGCCACTGACTTTCACAGTTCGGAGGAAGAGGCAGTGGTGAGACCGAGCCAACAGCGTAGCAAAAGAGGGAGCAGTGGGCAAAAGCAGAACACCCGCCGCCAAGAGACTCCGCCTGCTACTGCCCGCCGCCATCTGGGACCGAGCACCCCAAAGGCAGCTTCAAGGAGTTCCCTGGCATGGCACTTCTTCAAACAATGTGCTGACGACAAGACCCGAGTGGTTTGCACGCTGTGCCATCAGAGCCTGAAGCGAGGCATTAACGTTCTGAACCTTAGCACAACCTGCATGACCAGGCACCTGCATGCAAAGCATGAACTGCAGTGGAGTAAACACCTTAACAACAAGGAAGTCACTCAGGCTCCCCCTGCTACCTCTTCTGCTGCTGCCGCCTCGGCCTCTTCTGCTGCTGCCGCCTCGGCCTCTTCTGTTGCTGCCTCGGCCTCTTCCTCCGCCTCTGGAGGAACGTTGGCACCTGCCGCCCAGCAAACAGGGGATGTACCACCAACACCACCACCTCCGTCACCAAGCATCTCAACCATGTCACACAGCAGCGTTCAGCTCTCCATCTCACAAACATTTGAGAGAAAGCGTAAATTCACACCTAGCCACCCTCGATCCCTGGCCCTGAATGCCAGCATTTCTAAACTACTGGCCTATGAAATGCTATCATTTAGGCTGGTGGACACAGACAGCTTCAAACAGCTCATGTCGCTTGCTGTCCCACAGTATGTTGTTCCCAGCCGGCACTACTTCTCCAAGAGAGCCGTGCCTTCCCTGCACAACCAAGTATCCGATAAAATCAAGTGTGCACTGCGCAACGCCATCTGTAGCAAGGTCCACCTGACCACAGATACGTGGACCAGTAAGCACGGCCAGGGACGCTATATCTCCCTAACTGCACACTGGGTAAATGTAGTGGCGGCTGGGCCCCAGGCGAAGAGCTGTTTGGCGCACGTCCTTCCGCCGCCAAGGAGCGCAGGGCAACATTCTTTGCCTCCTGTTGCCACCTCCTCCTACTCGGCTTCCTCCTCCTCTTCTTCCACCTGCTCATCCAGTCAGCCACACACCTTCACCACCAACTTCAGCACAGCCCGGGGTAAACGTCAGCAGGACATTCTGAAACTCATATGTTTGGGGGACAGGCCCCACACCGCACAGGAGTTGTGGCGGGGTATGGAACAACAGACCGACGAGTGGTTGCTGCCGGTGAGCCTCAAGCCCGGCCTGGTGGTGTGCGATAATGGGCGAAATCTCGTTGCAGCTCTGGGACTAGCCGGTTTGACGCACATCCCTTGCTTGGCGCATGTGCTGAATTTGGTGGTGCAGAAGTTGATTCACAACTACCCCGACATGTCAGAGCTGCTGCATAAAGTGCGGGCCGTCTGTTCGCGCTTCCGGCGTTCACATACTGCCGCTGCTCGCCTGTCTGCGCTACAGCGTAACTTCGGCCTTCCCGCTCACCGCCTCATATGCGACGTGCCCACCAGGTGGAACTCCACCTTGCACATGCTGGACAGAGTGTGCGAGCAGCAGCAGGCCATAGTGGAGTTTCAGCTGCAGCACGCACGGGTCAGTCGCACTACAGAACAGCACCACTTCACCACCAATGACTGGGCCTCCATGCGAGACCTGTGTGCCCTGTTGCGCTGTTTCGAGTACTCCACCAACATGGCCAGTGGCGATGACGCCGTTATCAGCGTTACAATACCACTTCTATGTCTCCTTGAGAAAACACTTAGGGCGATGATGGAAGAGGAGGTGGCCCAGGAGGAGGAGGAGGAGGAGGAAGAGGGGTCATTTTTAGTACTTTCAGGCCAGTCTCTTCGAAGTGACTCAGAGGGAGGTTTTTTGCAACAGCAGAGGCCAGGTACAAATGTGGCCAGACAGGGCCCACTACTGGAGGACGAGGAGGACGAGGATGAGGAGGAGGTGGAGGAGGATGAGGATGAAGCATGGTCACAGTGGGGTGGCACCCAACGCAGCTCAGGCCCATCACTGGTGCGTGGCTGGGGGGAAACGCAGGACGATGACGATACGCCTCCCACAGAGGACAGCTTGTCCTTACCCCTGGGCAGCCTGGCACACATGATCGACTACATGCTGCAGTGCCTGCGCAACGAGAGAAGAGTTGCCCACATTTTAACGTGTGCGGACTACTGGGTTGCCACCCTGCTGGATTCACGGTACAAAGACAATGTGCCCACCTTACTTCCTGCACTGGAGCGTGATAGGAAGATGCGCGAGTACAAGCGCACGTTGGTAGACGCGCTACTGAGAGCATTCCCAAATGTCACAGGGGAACAAGTGGAAGCCCAAGGCCAAGGCAGAGGAGGAGCAAGAGGTCGCCAAGGCAGCTGTGTCAATGCCAGCTCCTCTGAGGGCAGGGTTAGCATGGCAGAGATGTGGGAAAGTTTTGTCAACACGCCACAGCTAACTGCACCACCACCTGATACGCAACGTGTTAGCAGGAGGCAACATTTCACTAACATGGTGGAACAGTACGTGTGCACACCCCTCCACGTACTGACTGATGGTTCGGCCCCATTCAACTTCTGGGTCTCTAAATTGTCCACGTGGCCAGAGCTAGCCTTTTATGCCTTGGAGGTGCTGGCCTGCCCGGCGGCCAGCGTTTTGTCTGAACGTGTATTCAGCACGGCAGGGGGCGTCATTACAGACAAACGCAGCCGCCTGTCTACAGCCAATGTGGACAAGCTGACGTTCATAAAAATGAACCAGGCATGGATCCCACAGGACCTGTCCATCCCTTGTGCAGATTAGACATTAACTACCTCCCCTTAACCATATATTATTGGACTCCAGGGCACTTCCTCATTCAATCCTATTTTTATTTTCATTTTACCATTATATTGCGAGGCTACCCAAAGTTGAATGAACCTCTCCTCTGTCTGGGTGCTGGGGCCTAAATATATGACAATGGACTGTTGCAGTGGTGGCTGACGTGAAGCCTCATTCTCTGTTATGACATGCAGACTAATTCTCTGCTGACATGAAGCCAGATTCTCTGTTACGGGACCTCTCTCCTCTGCCTGGGTGCCTGGGCCTAAATATATGACAATGGACTTTTACAGTGGTGGCTGACGTGAAGCCTCATTCTCTGCTATGACATGCAGACTGATTCTCTGCTGACATGAAGCCAGATTGTCTGTTACGGGACCTCCCTCCTCTGCCTGTGTGTGTGCTGGGCCTAAATATATGACAATGGACTGTTGCATTGGTGGCTGACGTGAAGCCTGATTCTCTGCTATGACATGCAGACTGATTCTCTGCTGACATGAAGCCAGATTGTCTGTTACGGGACCTCTCTCCTCTGCCTGTGTGCTGGGCCTAAATATATGACAATGGACTGTTGCATTGGTGGCTGACGTGAAGCCTGATTCTCTGCTATGACATGCAGACTGATTCTCTGTTAGGCTACTTTCACACTAGCACTTGATCGGATCCGTTCTGAACGGATCCGATCATAATAATGCAGACGGAGGCTCCGTTCAGTACGGATCCGTCTGCATTAATAACTTAGAAAATTTTCTAAGTGCGCAAGATGCCTCAGCGGATCCGTTCAGACTTTTAATGTAAAGTCAATGGGGGACGGATCCGCTTGAAGATTGAGCCATATGGTGACCTCTTCAAGCGGATCCGTTCCCATTGACTTACATTGTAAGGCTGGACGGATCCGCACGCCTCCGCACGGCCAGGCGGACAGCTGAACGCTGCAAGCAGCGTTCAGCTGTCCGCCTGTCCGTGCAGAGGCGAGCGGAGCGGAGGCTGAACGCCGCCAGACTGATGCAGTCTGAGCGGATCCGCTCCATTCAGACTGCATCAGGGCTGGACGGAGGCGTTCGGGTCCGCTCGTGAGCTCCTTCAAACGGAGCTCACGAGCGGACCGACGAACGCTAGTGTGAAACTAGCCTTATGGGACCTCTCTCCTCTGCCTGGGTGCCTGGGCCTAAATATATGACAATGGACTGTTACAGTGGTGGCTGACGTGAAGCCTGATTCTCTGCTATGACATGCAGACTGATTCTCTGCTGACATGAAGCCAGATTCTCTGTTACGGGACCTCTCTCCTCTGCCTGTGTGTGTGCTGGGCCTAAATATATGCCAATGGACTGTTACAGTGGTGGGTGACGTTAAGCCAGATTCTCTGCTATGGGACCTCTCTCCAATTGATATTGGTTAATTTTTATTTATTTTATTTTTATTTTTATTCATTTCCCTATCCACATTTGTTTGCAGGGGATTTACCTACATGTTGCTGCCTTTTGCAGCCCTCTAGCTCTTTCCTGGGCTGTTTTACAGCCTTTTTAGTGCCGAAAAGTTCGGGTCCCCATTGACATCAATGGGGTTCGGGACGAAGTTCGGGTCGGGTTCGGAGCCCGAACCCGAACATTTCCGGGAAGTTCGGCCGAACTTCTCGAACCCGAACATCCAGGTGTTCGCTCAACTCTACTCACTAGTGCTCTGTAGAGCGGCATGAGCACCTCCCTCTTTCTACTAGTAATGCCTCTCCCTATACACCCAAGCATTCTGCTAGCATTTCCTGCTGCTCTATGACATTGTCTGCCTACCTTTAAGTCTTATGAAATAATGACCTCTAAATCCCTTTCCTCAGATACTGAGGTCAGGACTGTGTCGAATATTCTATATTCTGCTCTTAGGTTTTTACGCCCCAGGTGCATTATCTTGCACTTATCAACATAAAATTTTAGTTGTCAGATTTTTGACCATTCCTCTAGTTTTCCTAAATCCTTTGCCATTTGGTGTATCCCTCCAGGAACGTCAACCCTGTTACAAATCTTTGTGTCATCAGCAAAAAGACACACCTTACCATCGAGGCATTCTGCTGATAAAGATATTAAACAATATGGGTCCCAGAACAGATCTCTGAGGTACCCCACTGGTAACAAGACCATGGTCTGAATATACTCCATTGACTACAACCCTCTGTTGTCTGTCCCTCAGCCACTGAGTAAGCCGTGTACCGGGGTGGGCTCCCCAGAATACAGCAAAGTCACAGACAAGGAAAGCGACACTGTCACCAGCTTACTATGCAAGAACAGAAACTTTAGACAACGAGTAATAACATAAGCATCACCAAAACAATACAAACATGCATAGAAAATGCTATATCCCCGGACCCACAGTCAATGTCCCTGCCCACTGGACAGGCCTAGCCGATGGCGGACACAGCAGAGCCTGTAGGTCGTGCTGTGCCGCTACAGAGGACATCCCTAGCCGATGGCAAACGCAGCAGAGCCTGCAAGTCAATAACTGCGCTGCAGTCCAGTACAGTACAGCCTACCAAAACAATCTAATCCTAACTAACTAACTAACTAATGCTAGGCCTAGGCTAGTCTCTGTAACTTCAGGCGCCACACAAAATAACAATCAGTAACCAGGTGTACTGACCTTCGTCCGTTCTGGGCCCGAGGGTGCAGCCTACCAGGGATGGCCACCAACCTCTTAGCAACCGGGCGGCCTTGCTTGATGATAAGGCCTTCTGTCCACACACTGAACTGGTCTTCCTGGGACAACCTCTCTTTCAAAAGATCTGGATTCAGTCAGGGTATAACAGCTACTCTCCTTCTTCTGAGTGTCCATTAACTGTCAGACATCTGCAAGCCAGGATGGAATCGGATTCAGTCCCTCACAGCACAATCCTTCCACCATGCCAGATCAACACTTCCTGGTTCACTCACAGGCAGCAGAGTCATCATCTGTTTTGCATATTCAAATCTCAGAGTGTGCTGGCTGTAGCTTCAAAACAGTGGCCTCTATTGCCCGGAATGTCAAATGACAGTTCAAGTACAGACATTATGCAGAAATAGCTGTTTCACAATCTCACATGCCACCCCACTAGAAGTTGTCGACCTCGGCAACTCTCCCCATACAAACTCATCCTGAGCATAGCGCTGTGGAGGCACACCAGCATTGGGCCTCGCTGACCTTCTCAGATTGGGGGTTTCAGAAATACTGGGGACATTAGGCAAATTTGACAAGAGAGGAGCTGTTGATTGCTCAGCATTGCATCTGGGTGGCAAACCTGCCATGGCCGGAACCTCTGTGGACACTTGAGCAGGGACGACCCACCATTCCTCTTCTTCCTCGTCTGAGGGACTTTCCCCCATACCCTGAGCGTGAGGAGACACCCCACCCCCTCTACGCACACCGGCTCATCAAAATTGCAACATCTTAACATATTATGGTGTAAGTTCTGTGAGGGTCTCCCTGTCCCTACTGGCATTACCTCATAGACCTGAATAGCGGGGTCTAACCTTCTCTTCACCGTGTATGGAACTGCCTCCCACCGTCCATCCAACTTTCCTAACGGCCGTTTGGCTTTGACCATCACCCGATCACCAGGGACATACCCATCTTTCTGCACTGGTCTTGCGTTAGGGTGTACCACCTGCCGCAGGCGCTCCCCCAGAACCTTGTGTACCGCTCTCAGCCAGCGGCGGTGCTTCTGCACCCATGCGGTGGAACTTCTCGGTGGGGGCTCCATCGGATTAGGCATGTGGAGATCTTCAATCTCCCGTCCGGCTCGTCCAAACATGAGCATATGTGGATAGTATCCGGTGGTACTGTGTACTTTGTTATTATAGGCCCACATCAACTCAGGTAAGTATGCAGGCCACTGGGCTTTTTTACTGTCTTCCAGAGTCTGCAGCATCTGAAGCAAAGTGCGATTGAAGCGTTCGCACGCCCCGTTTCCTTGTGGGTGATATGGAGTGGTTCGGGAGCGTTCAATCCCATACAGTTGGTACAGTTTATTCATTAGAGTACCCTGAAAGCATGCTCCCTGGTCAGAATGTATCCTCCGTGGACACCCGAACACCTGTATAAAGTGTTTACAGACAGCTTCGGCGGCCGACTCTGTGATTTGGTCTCTGGTGGGTACAGCCACCGCATACTTGGTAAAGTGATCTGTCATAACTGGACAGTACGAGTGTCCCGAGGTAGAATATCCGATCTGTACATAATCGATCATCAGAAGTTCTAGGGGCGCTGAGGTGCGGATGGTCTGCACAGGAGCCCGCTGTTCAGTACTCTTACTCAACCCACAGGATCGACACTTAAGACATGCCGCGGCCACCATGTCGGTCAGATCTGGACAGTACACCAGCCGTTGGAGCCACTTGAACGTTTTGTAGCTCCCGAAATGAGCTCCCTTTTCATGAACTTCTCTGGGGGCCTCCGGACCAAACGACATGGGAATGACAATCTATTGCCGGTACTGCAGTTCTGACTGTAAGTATATGATCCGGCACAGGAGGCCCTGAGTAATTGTCAGCTTGTCCCACTGCCTTAACAACTTCTGACCCTCTGTGGTCAGGAGGGCTCGTTCTTCTGGCCGAGATCAGATCTTGCTCCGAACCCATTCTTTCACCTCCAACAAATCCCGGCAGCTATCCTGGACTCTCTCCCAATCAGTCAACGTTTTCCCCAGCACCAGCGTCATTCCAGACGCCACCCCACTTGAATGTGCCACATCCGTGAACAGAGGTAAGCAACCAAGGTCAGGAGTTTCAGTATCCTCTAACTCCTCATCGGCTCTCTGAGTCGACTTTCCTACTGGAACTCGAGAGAGTGCATCGGCATTGCTGTTCTCCTTACCGGACCGGAACTTGATGCGGTATTGGTACTTAGAGAGGAGGGCCAACCATCTTTGCTTGAGTGCGCCGAGCTTGGCATTCTCCAGGTGTGCCAACGGGTTGTTGTCCGTCATCACGGTCACTTCTGCACCAGTTAGGTATTCTGCAAACCTTTCGGTCATGGCCCCCACCAGTGCCAGTAGTTCCAGTTTAAAGGAGCTATAGTTATCAGGGTTGCTCCCATAGGGTTGCTCCCATAGGCGGTCAGGCATATCAGGGTTGCTCCCATAGGCGATGACTCTCTCCCGTCCATCCTGGACTTGGGACAAGACGGCCCCCAGACCATGTAGGCTTCCATCAGTATACAGCAGGAATGGGGTATCAAACCGAGCGTAAGCCAGGATCGGGGCATTGGTCAGCGCCTCTTTCATCGATTCAAAGGCCTCTTGTTGCAGGCGGCCCCCAGTTGACTGGGCATTTCTTTGGGCCCCCAGTCGTGCCTCTTAGCAACTCATTTAAAGGGCCCACCAGATGAGCGAATTTGGGTATAAACCTCCTGTAGTAGCCGACCAGTCCCACGAACGCCCGTACCTCCCGTAGCGTACTTGGCCGGGGCCACTTCTGAATGGCCTCCACCTTGCTGAGGGCTGGTTTTACCCCCTCCTGGGTGACCACATGTCCTAAGTACTCTATCTGCTGTCAGAACAGCTGTCATTTCTTTCGCTTGATCTTGAGCCCATGGTCTCGTAGCCGTCTCAAGACATGTCGCAGCTTCTGGAGGTGATCTTCAAAGGAGGCCCCGAACACTACTATGTGATCCAGGTATATCAATATTGATTCGAAGTTGAGGTCCCCCAGACAGTGTTCCATCAATCGCTGGAATGTCCCCGGAGCATTGGAGAGGCTGAAGGGCATCCGGTTGAACTCGTAGAGTCCCATAGGTAGAATGAAGGCTGTCTTGGCTTTGTCCTTCTTGGCCACTGAAACCTGCCAGTACCCACTAGCCAAGTCAAGAGTTGAGAAGAACTTAGCTTGGCTTAAGGCTGATAATGAAAGCGACGGAATGAGGCGCAGCCATAATGGAGTGCGGCTTGACTTAGGGGGAAGACCTCAGGATGGGAAGGGTTAAGGTTAAGCATGGTAGGGGTTTGGTTTAAGGGAGGAAGAGGAGGGTCAGCAGATTCGCGGGCAGTATATAGAGGTAGGCAAAGGAGGGGCTTATGGCAGTGAGAAGTCAGAGCAAGTACGTTTAGGATGTCTCTGGAGGAATTAATGGCAGCGGTTAGGGCGGCGGTGCAGGTACATGGTGCTGACCGTTTGCAGGAATCTATGCGCGCGGTCCTGAACCCCCCTTCTGCGGCTGATGGGTCTGTGCGTCCTTGCCGGGCTAGGCGGTCGGTTCCCCCGGAGCGCCTGAGCCCTGAGGCTACGCCTCGTGTGCGCCGGCGAGTGAGGAGTCCCTCCAGGCACCCTCCGCTGCGGCCTGCGAGGGCTGCGGTGGCCCCCAGGCGCAGCGGGAGGACTGCGGCGCGATCCGGTCGGTCGGCGGGAGAGGGACAGTCCGGTCCGGGTCCCGTCTCCCGGTCTCCAAGGGGCAGAGAGAGGAGGAGTGCGGCTGCCTCGCCGCTGGAGGAGTTGCGGGCGGCGCGGGGTCGCGGCTTACCTGTGGAGAGCGGTGGCAGGACGGCTGGGTCGGCTGCGGGCCTGGGCCTTGTGGGTGCCGGCGGGGACGTGTGGCAGGCGCCGCGGTCGGTGTCCTCTGACCGGCGGCTGCAGCGCGGCGGGAGCTTGGATCCGAGTCCTTCTGCTGGTGGGAGGAGTGCGGCGCGACCTCTAGTGGTGGGTCGGCGTCATAGCACCTTGATCAGGATTGATGAGGGGGGTGCGCCCTCTGGTGGTGACCGTGGTACTGCGGCTCACAGTGTACCTGCTGTGGAGCCTGGATTTCCGGATGTGCCATTGGAAAGGAGTTCGCGGCCGGGTGTTGCGGCCTCTTCTGCGGAGGGTGTTGCGGATGTCCGGTTCCTGCAGGTGGAGTCCGAGGAGGAGTCGTCGCAGCTGGAGGAGGGGGAAGTGGACCCAGAAGACGTATCTGCGGCTGGCGGTCCGGCCAGCTCCTTCGGGGGCACTGCTGAGCCATCCAGGAGTGACGTCTCGTCGGTGGTGCTTGAAGGAAGGCTTGCGGCTGCCGGTGGATCTGCCCGGGGACGGCCAGGTGAGAGATCTTCGTGTCAGGTTCCTGTTGGGGGGGTTGTGGGTGATGTAGTGCCTGCTGGGGGGGGTTCTGAGGCGTTGGTGCGGGATGTGTTGTCTGGTATGCTTGCGTTGCTGTCTCGGTTGGGTCCGGGTTCTGCTGGGTCCCCGGCGGCGGTGTGGTCTCCTGCTCCGGAGGTGGCGCTGGTTCCAGGGGCGGCGCGGGGTGAGTTAGGGGCGGGTGACGAGGGCGCTGGGGCTTGTGTGGTGGCCTCGGGTTCCGGAGTGGCGGCTGGGCCTAGGGGTGAGGTGGTTGATGGTGTTCGGTTGGCGGATGCTGCAAAAGGTGAGATTTACGTGTGTTTTGAGGGGCCGTTGGGGGCTCATTTGAAGATGGAGGTCAAGGAGAAGATATGGAAGGATGAATACGTGGAGATTTTTTCTTTGCTTCCGTTGGAAAAATTTAATTTGGATAGGGGTAAGCCGGATGAGAGTAAGAAGGAGGAGGAGGAAAGGAGGCGGTATCGGTTGATTCCGCGGACGTTTCAGAATTGGCTGCAGGCCTTTGCGATTCTGGCCAGCGTGGTGGGGGAAAAGGCGCCTGAGCACTGCTCGGCTCTCTTTTGCTATATGGATGCGGTGGGGGAGGCTCATCGGACGTATGGGGGTGTGGCATGGCTCAGGTATGACGAGCAGTTCCGGCAGCGGAAGGCGGTCAGGCCTAGCATTCGTTGGGACCACAAGGATATTGGTCTCTGGATGCGGTTGATGGCGGCGCCCCGGGGGGGGTCTCAGCCCTTTCGTGGGGCGGCCGGGGGTTCCTCGGCTGCGGAGCCTCAAGGGGGGGCTAGACGGGGTTGTTGTTGGCAGTACAACGAGGGTCATTGCAGGTTTTTGTCCGACTGCAGGTACAAGCATGAGTGCTCCGGTTGCGGCGGGGCCCATAGCTTGTCGCGATGCTTCCGGCGTGGGAAGGGTAAGGGACCCGAGACTATGCAGAAAAGGGGTGACGCCGGTGAGAGTGGGAGAGATGGAGCCGTATTTAAGGACGTATCCAAATAGGGAGGCGGCTCGGTTGTTGTTGGAGGGGTTTACCGAGGGGTTTGTTATTCCTTGTGGTTTGGTTGGGGCGCAGGTTGCGTCCCGGAATTTGTCCTCGGCTTTGCGTTTTCCTGAGGTGGTAAGGGAGAAGATTGTGAAGGAGGTTGCGGCTGGTAGGGTTGTCGGCCCCTTTGCGGTGTCTCCTTTGCCTGATTTGTGGGTTTCCCCTTTGGGTTTGGTCCCTAAGAAGGAGCCCAATAAGTTCAGGCTCATTCATCACTTGTCTTTCCCGGTGGGCGGGTCTGTGAATGACGGGATAGCGGACGAGTTGTGCTCGGTGTCATACACGTCCTTTGACGAGGCGGTGCGCTGGGTGCGACGTTTTGGGCACGGCGCGCTGCTTGCTAAAACGGATATCGAGGCGGCTTTTCGGTTGTTGCCCATTCACCCAGGTAGTTTCCATTTGCTTGGTTTTCGGTGGGAGGGTTGTTTTTTTGTGGATTGTTGTTTGCCCATGGGGTGTGCGATCTCGTGCTCTTTGTTTGAGTCGTTTAGTTGTTTTCTTGAGTGGGTGGTGCAGCAAGAGGCGGGGTGGAGCTCTGTTTTGCACTACCTAGATGACTTTTTGTTTTTGGGCCCGGCTGGGTCCAGGGTGTGTGCTGTCTTGCTGCATACAATGGAGCGGGTTGCGGCGCGTTTTGGCGTTCCGTTGGCCGCGGATAAGACGGAAGGCCCGTCCACTGTCATTAAGTTTTTGGGGATTGAGATCGACAGTTTGGCTATGGAATGTCGTCTGCCTGGCGATAAGGTGCTGGATCTGTTGCAGGAGGTGGCGTTTTTGAGGCGGGCTAGGAAGGTTCAGCTTAAGCGGGTTCAGTCGGTTTTGGGCAAGTTGAATTTCGCCTGTCGCATTTTGCCGATGGGGCGGGTTTTTTGCCGGCGTTTGGCTTTGGCGACTGCGGGTGTTACTGTGCCTTTTCATTATTTGCGGTTGCCGGGGGCTGTGAAGGATGATTTGGCGGTATGGGAGTCCTTTTTGGTGGATTACAATGGACGGTCTGTGTGGATGGATGCGGTGGTCAGCAATGTGGATTTGGAGTTGTTTTCGGATGCGTCTGGTTCGTGTGGTTACGGTGTTTTTTGCAGGGGGCAGTGGAGTGCGGAGGCGTGGCCGGTGGAGTGGGAACAGGCTGGTTTTCTTTCCAATTTGGTGTTGTTGGAGCTTTTTCCGATTGTCCTGGCTACTGAATTGTGGGGGGACTGGCTCAGGAATCGGCGGGTGCGATTTTACTGCGACAATATGGGTGTTGTTCAGGCAATCAACAGCCAGTCCGCCAACTCACCGCCGGTGTTGAATCTACTGCGGCATCTGGTGTTACGGGGGTTGCGGTTGAATGCCTGTTTTGTTGCAGTTCATGTTCCGGGTGTTGATAACTCACTTGCTGATTCCCTTTCTCGATTTCAGTGGGAGCGTTTTCGAGGTCTGGCGCCGGGTGCCGAAGTCCGAGGGTTGCCCTGTCCCCAGTGGCTCTGGAGCGTGGCCTTGGGGTTTCAGCGGACTTGATTAGGAGGTCGGTTAGTAGCGGTACGTGGTCGGCTTACTCTTCTGTGTGGTCTTTGTGGGAGGATTTGATTGAGCAGGTGGGCGGTTGTAGCTCGTTGGAGGATCTTCGGACGTTGTTGGTGTTCTGGGTGGGCACGTGCTTTGCTGCCGGTCTGTCCTTTTCGGTGGTGTCGAAGAGGGTGGCGGCGGTGGCATTTTGGTTGCGGTTGCGGGGCATCGCTGATGTGTCTCGGTGTTTTATGGTGCGGCAGGCGTTGAAGGGTTATCGCCGGGGTAGGCTGCGGAGGGACACCCGTAGGCCGGTTTCCTTGGCAGTGTTGCAGATGCTGTGGACGGCGGCGGGGTCGGTTTGTGAGTCGGCGTTCGAGGTGTGTCTGTTTAGGGCGGCGTTTACGTTGGCCTTTTTCGGGGCGTTTCGCATATCTGAATTGGTGGCGGCTAGTCGCAGGGGCGAAGGGGGTTTGTTGTGGGAGGACGTGGTGGAGGTGGATGGTGTTTTGCGGTGTTATATTCGCAGGTCTAAGACGGATCAGGAGGGTAAAGGGGTTGTTTTGTGGCTGAGACCGATGGTGGGGTCTTTGCTTTGTCCTGTGCGGTGCGTACGGGATTTCTTGGCGGTTAGGCCCTGTGGTTTGGGGACGTTGTTTATTCATCGGGATGGTTCGCGGTTGTCGCGTTTTCAGTTTGTCGCTGTTTTCCGGAAGTGTTTGGCGGTCGCGGGTTTACCTGCAAAGGAGTACGCCTCTCACTCATTTCGGATTGGGGCTGCGACTGAGGCGGCCAGGTGGGGCCTGGGGGAGGAGGTTATTCGGCGTATTGGGCGCTGGGAGTCTGACTGTTTTCGTTCTTATATTCGGCCTCATCTGTTGTGACAGGGCGTGTGGGGTCGAGCGCGGGTATGATGTGAGTTGTTTGGTTGGTGGTTGTGGTTAATTGTGTTTGTTTTGTTGCAGGGTCGGCGCCTTGTTTGGCTTGGATTTTCGGGCACTCGTATGTTCATTGGGGGGCCTTGCGAGCGGATGTCCGGAGGAATGGACGTCAACTGGGCTTCTCGGCGGACGAGCTGCAGATTAGGTGGATCGGTTTGCGGGGGCTGATGTGGGGGCGGGTTTTGCCCGAGTTTCATTTGAATGTGCGGCTGGATCGGCCTCCGGATATTTTGGTTTTGCACGTTGGTGGGAATGATTTAGGGGTACGTCGATCGCGTGATGTCATTCGGGATATTAAGCTGGATGTGTTGCGGCTGTTGGCGGATTTTCCGGATGTTTTGATGGTATGGTCGGAGGTGGTGGCGAGGAGTAGCTGGCGGTTTGCTAGGTCGGTGGAGCGAGTGAATAAAGCTCGGGCGAAACTGAATAAGGAGGTTGGACGATTTGTGCGCAGGCAAGGTGGGATAGTGGTGCGTCATAGGGAATTGGAGGCGGCGTCGCCTCAGTTCTTGAGAGCGGATGGAGTGCACCTTAATGATGTTGGGATAGACATGTGGGCGTTGGGCATTCAGGAGGGTCTAGAGACGGCCCTTGGGTGTGGCAGGACGCCCACAGGTGAGGTGTCACCTGTGGTCTTCTTGTGGCTGATTTATATGGGATCCTGGGGAGCAATACAATGGTTAAGAGATGCGGGACATGCTGGAGCCTGCATCTCATGTGGTTTGGCAATGCTGAGGATGGGGCTCCTGTTTGGGCTAAAAGGCCTACAGGAGGAGTTGCGTGGATACTTCAAGGATTTGGTGCTCTTGGGTCGGTGAGTGCGGCCAAGGGTAAGCTTGAAGTATATGGTGAGACGGTTGAGGAAGATGACGCTTGTTTGGGTTGCCCCCCAGGATCCTTGTTATGGTACAGTAGGTCATGACGTTGAAGGTTGTGTTAAAGTGTCTGTTGTTATTATTGTTATTATTATCATTGTATATGAATAATAAAGTTCGGCCGTCATGGTCAATTTTCTCCAAAGAAAGAAGGTGTCGGTGTGGTTATTGTAAGGTAGAGGTTAGTAGGAAAGACGGAGGAAGTTCTTCCATCCTATTAAGTCATGAAAGCGACGGAATGAGGCGCAGCCATAATGGAGTGCGGCTTGACTTAGGGGGAAGACCTCAGGATGGGAAGGGTTAAGGTTAAGCATGGTAGGGGTTTGGTTTAAGGGAGGAAGAGGAGGGTCAGCAGATTCGCGGGCAGTATATAGAGGTAGGCAAAGGAGGGGCTTATGGCAGTGAGAAGTCAGAGCAAGTACGTTTCCCACCCTCCCGCCCCTTTTGTTTTTTAGCTGGGTTCCTGGGACGGTTGTTTAATGTAGGGCTGATTTATATGGGATCCTGGGGAGCAATACAATGGTTAAGAGATGCGGGACATGTTGGAGCCTGCATCTCATGTGGTTTGGCAATGCTGAGGATGGGGCTCCTGTTTGGGCTAAAAGGCCTACAGGAGGAGTTGCGTGGATACTTCAAGGATTTGGTGCTCTTGGGTCGGTGAGTGCGGCCAAGGGTAAGCTTGAAGTATATGGTGAGACGGTTGAGGAAGATGACGCTTGTTTGGGTTGCCCCCCAGGATCCTTGTTATGGTACAGTAGGTCATGACGTTGAAGGTTGTGTTAAAGTGTCTGTTGTTATTATTGTTATTATTATCATTGTATATGAATAATAAAGTTCGGCCGTCATGGTCAATTTTCTCCAAAGAAAGAAGGTGTCGGTGTGGTTATTGTAAGGTAGAGGTTAGTAGGAAAGACGGAGGAAGTTCTTCCATCCTATTAAGTCATGACTCTTCAATCTGCGGAAGGGGGTAGGCATCCCGGACGGTCTGAGCATTCAGCTTCCGATAATCCACGCAGAACCGGAGACTCCCGTCTTTCTTCCGCACCAAGACTACCGGAGCAGCCCACGGACTTTGACTTTCCTGGATCACCCGGTTCTCCAACATGCTGGCCACCATATCTTTTACCTCCTGATACATCTTAAGTGGGATCTGCCGGTAGCGTTCCCTGATCGGCGCAGCATCGCCGGTTGGGATTTCATGTTTGATGGCAGTAGCACACCCAAAAGTCCTCATCATGTCTTGAGAAGGCCTCCTGAAATTCCCAGAGGGTGTCTTCCAGCAGCTTTTGTTCCCCCGGGGTCAGGGTTCTGCAGTCCACCCCCATACGGGCCAGGATCACTCGACCGTTCCACTCCACTGTCGGGGTTTCCCTTGAATGGACCTTCACAGCATAGGTCCAGGCTGATCTACTATCTGGCTGCAGCGTAAAGCCCCTTCGTTGAGCGATACCCCCTTCGGACACATAAACTTTGGCCAGCAGGGTGTTTGCAGGGACGGTTAACTCGCAGTCCTCAACATTACAGCAACGTATAGGCACACATCCGTCTTTCACAACGGCAAGGGCCCGGCCTACCAGTGGGCGAATCTGGGTTTCTTCTTGATAAGCGGGCTCGATCAGGACCTCCAGTCCATTCAGTCGTCGTCCAGCCCCCACTGGCAGCATCAATATTCGCTCCTGTCGAGGTGGGATCTTCAACTGAGTCCTCCGTAGCACCCTCACGTCTCCAATGGCCTGTCCGGACAGGTTACTCTTTTGCAGGCTACAGCTCCTCACCATTTGTTGTAAGACCTTCTGGGTAGGCCAGTGTGTGGTGGCCCGTTGCCAGTACTTCGGCTTTTCCTTGGCATAGAGTTGATGATATAGTTCTCTCAGTATATTCATGCCGAGGGTCACATCCATTCCTTTCCGGGACGAATGGTCCACCAGCACGACCCCTTTCTTGCCGATGTCTTGCCCAAACAGTCGGACCCGCATCCAGACTATCCCTCAAACATCCATCTCTCTATTATCGGCAGCCGTCAGCCTGATGACGCTCCCATCTTCGCGCTCCATCAATCATATGCCCGAAGTGCCTCTCAAAGAACTCCAAAGGCATTAGAGTGCACTCTGACCCTGTATCAACTAGGCAGAAAACCTTTCGGCCTTCTAGCTCGACTTCTAATACGGGGATGCTGGCATACAGATCACGTTCTTCACGCAGAGGGCTTAACTTCTGGTACACCGCTGCAGGACGCCCAGCTACTGCAGCGATCGGAAGTTTAACTTTGGCTCTGACGCTACCTGTTCTGGGCACTCTCTGTCCATATGGCCATACTTTCGGCAAACCCAACAGAGGGGCCCTCTTCTGGAGTGACACCAGGTGCGGGGACAGTTTCCGGAGGCCGGGATGGTTCTACCTTCATCTGGGACACTTCCAGCCGAAGCTCTTTCAATTCCGCCCGCAGGGCCTGGACCACATCCTTTAACCCCTTAAGGACTCAGCCCTATTTCACCTTAAGGACTTGGCCATTTTTTGCAAATCTGACCAGTGTCACTTTAAGTGCTGATAACTTTAAAACGCTTTGACTTATCCAGGCCGTTCTGAGATTGTTTTTTCGTCACATATTGTACTTCATGACACTGCAAAAATTGGGTCAAAAAAGTTAATTTTCTGTTTCAGTTTCTCTACTTCTGTAATACATAGCAATACCCCCAAAAATGTTGATGACTTTACATTCCCCATATGTCTACTTCATGTTTGCAGCATTTTGGGAATGATATTTTATTTTTTGGGGATGTTACAAGGCTTAGAAGTTTAGAAGCAAATCTTGAAATTTTTCAGAAATTTACAAAAACCCAATTTTTAGGGACCACTACAGGTCTGAAGTCACTTTGCGAGGCTTACATAATAGAAACTGCCCAAAAATGACCCCATTCTATAAACTACACCCCTCAAGGTATTCAAAACTTATTTTAAAAACTTCGTTAACCCTTTAGGTGTTGCACAAGAGTTATTGGCAAATGGGGATGAAATTTGAGAATTTCATTTTTTTGCCTAATTTTCCATTTTAACCCATTTTTTCTACTAACAAAGCAAGGGTTAACAGCCAAACAAGACTGTATCTTTATTGCTCTGACTCTGCCATTTACAGAAACACCCCATATGTGGCCGTAAACTACTGTACGGGCACACAGTAGGGCGTAGAAGGAAAGGTGTGCCGTATGGTTTTTGGAAGCCAGATTTTGCTGGACTGGTTTTTTGACACCATGTCCCATTTGAAGCCCCCCTGATGCACCCCTAGAGTAGAAACTCCATAAAAGTGACCCCATCTAAGAAACTACACCCCTCAAGGTATTCAAAACTGATTTTACAAACTTTGTTAACCCTTTAGGTGTTGCACAAGATTTAATGGAAAATAGAGATACAATTTCAAAATTTCACTTTTTTGGCAGATTTTCCATTTTAATATTTTTTTTCCAGTTACAAAGCAAGGGTTAACAGCCAAAAAAACTCATTATTCATGGCCCTGATTCTGTAGTTTACAGAAACACCCCATATGTGGTCGTAAACCGCTGTACGGGCACACGGCAGGGCGCAGAAGGAAAGGAATGCCATACGGTTTTTGGAAGGCAGATTTTGCTGGACTGGTTTTTTGACACCATGTCCCATTTGAAGCCCCCCTGATGCATCCCTAGAGTAGAAACTCCATAAAAGTGACCCCATTTTAGAAACTACGGGATAGGGTGGCAGTTTTGTTGGTACTAGTTTAGGGTACATATGATTTTTGGTTGCTCTATATTACACTTTTTTGTGCGGCAAGGTAACAAGAAATAGATTTTTTGGCACGTTTTTATTTTTTGTTATTTACAAAATTCATCTGACAGGTTAGATCATGTGGTAATTTTATAGAGCAGGTTGTCACGGACGTGGCGATACCTAATATGTATACAATTTTTTTTATTTATGTAAGTTTTACACAATGATTTCATTTTTAAAACAAAAAAAATGTTTTAGTGTCTCCATAGTCTAAGAGCCATAGTTTTTTCAGTTTTTGGGCAATTATCTTAAGTAGGGTCTCATTTTTTGCGGGATGAGATGACGGTTTGATTGGCACTATTTTGGGGTGCATATGACTTTTTGATCGCTTGCTATTACACTTTTTGTGATGTAAGATGGCAAAAAATGGCTTTTTTTACACCGTTTTTATTTTTATTCTTTTACGGTGGTCATCTGAGGGGTTAGGTCATGTGATATTTTTATAGAGCTGGTCGATACGGACGCGTCAATACCTAATATGTATACTTTTTTTATTTATTTAAGTTTTACACAATGATTTCATTTTTGAAACAAAAAAAATCATGTTTTAGTGTTTCCATAGTCTAAGAGCCATAGTTTTTTCAGTTTTTGGGCGATTATCTTGGGATGGGTATGATTTTTGCGGGATGAGATGACGGTTTGATTGGTACTATTTTGGCGTACATGCGACTTTTTTGATCACTTTTATTACCTTTTTTGGGAAGTAAGGTGGGCAAAATTTCAATTTTCTCATAGTTTTTTTTTTTTATGGCGTTCACCGTGCGGGGAAAGTAAAATGACCGTTTTATAGATCAGGTCGTTACGGACGCGGCGATACCTAATATGTGTAGTATATTTATTTTTATTTTTTATTCAGTGATAAATGTTTTTTTTTTTATCTTAACTTTTTTCACTTTTTTTTTACATTTTTTTTTACCCAGACCCACTTGGTTCTTGAAGATCCAGTGGGTCTGATGTCTGTATAATACAGTACTGTACAATATATATTGTACTGCACTGTATTTTACTTACCACTTTGTCTGAACAGATCTCTGCCTTCAGCACAGATCTGTTCAGCACCATGGACAGCAGGACGCCTGAGAGGCGTCCTGTTGCCATGGGAACCTTCCCCGTCTGCTCAGTAGTGTTCAGAACTTCGCAGACGGGGAAGGGTAAGGACGGGGCTTGGGGGGCTGCCTGGGAGCTCTCTCCCTCTCCCATCGGGGGGGCTGCAAAGGCACAGCAGCCCCCGATGGGAGAGGGAGGGAGCTCCCTGAGCTGTTAACCTTTTCCATACAGCGGTCCGTACGGACCGCTGTATGGAAATGGTTAAACGGCTGACATCGCATCACCGATGTCAGCCGTTTATACCAGGGTGCCAGCAATGTGCTGGCACCTTGGTATACCCACTAGAAGCCAACGATTATTCAAGGGGAGGCGGGCGGGGGATCGTGATCCCGCCTCCCGCACCGCCCGCCTCCCGCACCTCCCGCACCGCCTGCGACACCCCCCCTGCACCACCCGCCCACATAATATCATTCAGGGGTGCAGGGGGGGTTAATAAAACTTAATTTCTGGCATTTTAACGTTTGATCCCCGCGGTCAGAGAGCGCGGGGATCAGAATCGGCTAAAAGCGCAGCAAACCGCAGGTCTGAATTGACCTGCGGTTTGCTGCGATCGCCGATACGGGGGGGTCACATGACCCCCCTCGGCGTTGTGACAGGATGCCGGCTGAATGATTTCAGCCGAAATCCCGTTCGGATTAACCCCCGGGGCGGCCGCAATCTTATTTTAAACTCATGACGTACCGGTACGTCATGGGTCCTTAAGGACTCGGGAACCATGCCGTACCGATACGTCCTAAGTCCTTAAGGGGTTAAGGACTCCGATTCTTCAGATCCCGGCCCGTCCCTTGTAACATGCGCGCTATTCACCACTCTCGCTACCACAGGTATAGGCTCTTCCTCCCTCTCTATGGCAGCTCAATAAATGCTGTAGAATGTCATATCGGCCATTGTTCGGGTCATCTCTTGTAATTTATCTTGTAGGAATTTATTGGAGAGCCCCACTATGAACTGATCTCGTAGAAGCCGATCCACCTCCCGGAAGGCGCCCATAGCCTCAGGGTCTCGTCGTTGTATCTCATTCAGTGTCTCCTGTAGAGCATTGGAATATTGCATCAGGGTCTCGCCCTCTTGCTGGGGTCGGTTAAAGAAGTGACTCCGTAACTGTACCACTTTAGCCTGCCTCCCTTGGGCTCTCTCTAGCAGGGAGAATATATTCTCTAGGGTATCTCTCTCAGAGTCAGGCCTTACCATCACTGTCCGCTTGACGTCGCCCTCTAGGGGTCCCAATGCAACCTCGGCCTGCAGTTCGGGGGTCAGGTTACGCATTTTAACCGCACTTCACACCCTTTCAGTCCAGTCCTGCAATGTCATGTTGTTACCGTCATACTTTGGCAGATGATGCAGCAGTGCCCCTACAGAGATGTATCCTACTGGGGTAGCCATATTGTTGGTGGCAGGCTGGACTTGCGCCTGTGCACCCTGGGCATACTGGCGCCGGGGGATGATCTCCCACTGCGTTCCTGTCCGTAACGGTCACTGTATCCTGCCGACTACGCCAAGTTGTAAGCCGTGTACCAGGGTGGGTTCCCCGTAATACAGCAAAGTCACAGACAAGGAAAGCGACACTGACACCAGCTTACTATGCAAGAACAGAAACTTTACTTAGACAACGAGTAATAACAAAAGCATCAACAAAAAATACAAACATGCATAGAAAATGCTATATCCCCGGACCCACAGTCAATGTCCCTGCCCACTGGACAGGCCTAGCCGATGGTGGACACAGCAGAGCCTGCAAGTCGTGCTAAGCCGCTACAGAGGACACCCCTAGCCAATGGCAAACGCAGCAGAGCCTGCAAGTCAATAACTGCCCTGCAGTCGAGTACAGTACAGCCTAGCAAAATGATCTAATGTCACGTCGGACAGGATATCAGATACACAGATAAAAAAAACAACAAGTATCTAGGCGAGAAGCTGGGGATAAGGTCACCTCCTAGCAAATCCCTAACAGCTTTCCCTATACTGCTATGCCCACATTCAGACCCTTAAGGTGGGAATAATGTGTCCTCGTGCCTGGGCTGAAAATACCCTAGAATCCCTGAGATGGTGAAAGGGGAATAGGGGCAGCCTGTTCCCTCAGAACCTGGAGAGGACAGACGTAACTCTAACAGCCTAAACAGCAAACAACAAGAAATCAGAAACCAACTTATATTATCTGAGCAGGAACAGCCAATCCTTCCTTCCTTGCTTCCAAAGCCAGACAGAAGCTATAACCCGCACGGAACACTGGGAGTGAGAGTAATTTAAACCAACGACCCCACCCAGTGCACCTGAAGGGAGGTGGATCTAGCATGACTCCAAAACAAAACAAAAAACTAAACACGTGCTGCTAATCTGGCAGACCTCCACACATAGTCAGAGCAGGGCATGACAGTACCCCCCCTTCTACCGGTGACCTCCAGACACCCCGGACCAACCTTATCCGGGTGGGATCTGTGAAAAGCCCTCACCAGTCGGCTGGCACTGACATTCATCGCCGGAACCCACATCCTCTCCTCAGGGCCGTATCCCCTCCAGTGTACCAGGTACTGAAGGGAACCCCGAAGAACTCTAGAGTCGAGAACCCTGGAGATCTCGAACTCTAAATTTCTATCGACCAGAACAGGAGTGGGCAATGGCGATGGTTACACCGGTTTCACATATTTTTTCAATAAAGACCTGTGGAACACATCATGGCTCCTCCAAGTCTGCGGAAGATCCAGCCGAAACGCTACTGGATTGATCACTGCAGATATTTTGTACGGACCAATAAATCTTGGACCCAGTTTCCAAGATGGCACTCTCAGTTTAATATTTTTAGTGGACAACCACACCAGATCACCCACACACAAGTCCGGACTAGTCACACGTCTCTTGTCAGCCATTCGCTTATACCTCTCACCCATCTTCTCCAAATTCACTTGGATCCTCCGCCAGATAGAAGACAAGGCAGAAGAAAATCTCTCCTCCTCTGGCATCCCAGTGGAACTAGTCCCAAAAAAGGTACCAAACTAAGGATGAAAACCGTATGCGCCAAAAAATGGTGACTTACCCGTGGACTCCTGCCTACGGTTATTCAAAGCAAACTCTGCTAGGGACAAGAATGAGGACCAGTCCTCCTAAATCTCAGCCACAAAGCACCTCAAGTAGGTCTCCAGGTTTTGATTAGTACGCTCTGTCTGTCCATTCGACTGCGGATGAAAAGCTGAAGAGAACGAAATTGAATGCCAAGCTGAGAGCAGAACACCCTCCAAAACCTGGAGACAAACTGTGTGCCCCTATCAGAGACCACATCCGAAGGAATACCATGCAATTTCACAATATTATCAACAAAAATCTGTGCAAGAGTCTTGGCATTAGGCAGACTAGTTAATGATATAAAGTGAGCCATTTTACTAAAATGGTCAACTACCACTAAAATTACTGTTTTCCCAGAGGAACTCGGCAGATCCGTAATAAAGTCCATAGACAAGGGCGTCCAAGGACGAGGCGGAATAGACAAAGGAAGAAGTGAACCAGCCGGTCGAGTATGAGCAACCTTTGACCGTGCACAGGTTTCACAAGCTTCCACGTAATCCTCGATGCTCTTACGTAACCCGGGCCACCAGAACCTCCGGGACACAAGGTCACAGGTGGACTTACCACCAGGATGTCCAGCAAGGACAGTATCGTGATGTTCCTTGAATACCTTGTATCGCAGTCTTTCAGGAACAAACAACCTCCCTAGGGGTCAAGAACCAGGAGCCCCCTCCTGGGCACCCAACACCTCCATCTCCAATTCGGGGTACTGAGCGGAGACCACCACCCCATCTGCCAAAATCGGAGCAGGATTCTCTGAATCACATCCCCCAGGAAAACTGCGAGACAAGGCATCTGCCTTGACGTTTTTAACCCCCGGACGAAAAGTAACCACAAAATTGAACCTGGTAAAAAACAGTGACCATCTGGCCTGTCTAGGGTTTAGACGCTTGGCAGATTGCAGGTAAGCCAAATTTTTATGATCCGTATATACTGTAACGGGGTGAGACTCCCCCTCCAACCAGTGACGCCATTCCTCAAAGGCTAACTTGATGGCCAGCAACTCTCTATCTCCTACATCAGGGATCAGCAACCTCCGGCACTCCAGCTGTTGTCAAACTACGACTCCCAGCATGCTCCATTCATTTCTCTGGGAGTCCTGAGAACAGCCAAGGAGCTGTGCATGCTGGGAGTTGTAGTTTCACCACAGCTGGAGTGCCGAAGGTTGCTGATCCCTGTCCTACATCATAATTCTTCTCAGCAACCGAGAGATTCTTGGAAAAAAAAGCACACGGGACCCATTTGCCAGGAGATGAACCCTGCGACAGCACCGCTCCAACCCCCACTTCTGATGCATCAACCTCCACCACGAATGGCTGAGACACATCGAGCTGCACCAGAATGGGAGCACACGCAAAACACTCCTTTATAGTCGAAAAGGCCTGCAATGCCTCATCCAACCAGACAGAGAAGTCGGCGCCCTTCTTAGTCATATCAGTGAGAGGTCTTACAATGGTAGAATAGTTCAAAATAAATTTTCTATAATAATTATTAAACCCCCAAAAACGCATCAAAGCTTTCTGGTTCTCTGGTCGGTCCCATTCCAGAACCGCCCGGACCTTTTCGGGGTCCATACAAAAACCAGAGTCAGAAAGCAGATATCCCAAAAACGGAAGCTCCTGCAGAGAAAAAAACATTTCTCCAATTTGGCATATAATTTATTCTCCCGAAGGATCGTCAAAACCTGTCTCACATGATACCGATGGTTCTTCAGATCAGGAGAGTAAATTAAAATGTCATCCAAGTAAACCACCACAAAGCCCCCCACCAAATGATGGAAAATGTCATTGACGAATCGCTGAAATACCGGTGGTGCGTTCATCAACCTAAAAGGCATAACCAGATTCTCAAAATGACCCTCGTGCGTATTAAAGGCCCTTTTCCACTTATCCCCTTCCTTGATTCTGATCAGATTGTAGGCCCCTTTCAAATCCAACTTGGAGAACACCTTGGCTCCAACAATCTGATCAAAAAGGTCGGAGATCAAAGGAAGGGGATACGGATCCCGGACCGTAATACGGTTCAATTCCCGGAAATCCAAACAAGGTCTCAGCAATCCATCCTGTTTCTTTACAAAGAATAAACCTACTGCCACCGGAGACTTAGATGGCCTAATATGAGCTTTTGCCAAACTCTCGGCGATAAACTTCCGCATGACCTCTCTTTCGGGTTGAGAATGATTGTAAAGCCGAGACTTTGGCAACTTAGCCTCTGGGATGACATTAACTGGACAATCATAGTCACGATGAGGGGGCAATTCCTGAGCCCCACTCTCCGAAAAGACATCCGCAAAATCTGAGAGATACTGAGGTAGAACCGTAGTGGACACACCAGAGATAGATGTGCCAAGACAATTATCCGAACAAACTTCACTCCAACCAATGATTTGTCTTGCTTGCCAATCTATAATTGGGTTATGTTTTGTCAACCATGGTAACCCTAAGACTATAGGAGCGGGCAAATCCTTCATGTCAAAACAAGACATAATCTCAACATGTGAATCACCCACCCTTAACTGAATACCATGAGCAATATGAGAATGACTCCTTTGAGAAAGAGGGGAAGAATCAATTGCAAAAAACGGAATCTCTCTTTCTAAAATGCAAGTACTTAGACCCAAGCTTTTGAAGAAAAAAGTCTAGCGCCACCATAGCTGGAAGGAGAAAACGAGTATTACAGGGAGCTTGCATACCTGCTTGCTCCACCACGCCATTCACGCTACCAAGAGTCAGGAAAGTTTTTTTTTTCTTTTTCTCATCAACATGCAGTTTAACAAAAGGACAAGCAAAAATAAAATGACCACTTTTCCCACAGTAGTAACATAGTTTATGCAATTTCCTAAAGTCTCTACTACCAGAACGGAAAGATACCTGACCCAGCTGCATGGGTTCCTCCCCTACCCCAGAGTTACCTGTAACATCACCCTGGGAAGCAGTTGAGACGAAACCACTCACAGAAGGGATCCCTTGCACGGAGGGAGCCTTACACCTCTCTCTAATACGTCTATCTAACCGTACTGCCAAAGACATAGCATTCTCCAAAGAATCTGGGTACTCATGAAAAGCAAGGGCATCTTTCAATCTCTCAGACAACCCCCTGACAAAACTGACTACGTAACGCGGGGTCATTCCACTCTGACTCAGTAGCCCATCTCCTAAACTCAACGCAGTAAGCCTCTGCAGTAGGTTCACCCTGTAATAAATTACGCAATTTAGATTCCGCCATCGAGACCCGATCTGGGTCATCATAAATTAATCCCAGGGCCTTGAAAAATTCTTCCACCGACTGGAGGGCCCGAGAACCGGGCGGCAGAGAAAAGGCCCAGGATTGTGCGTCCCCTTTAAGCAGAGAAATGAATATACCAACCCTCTGACTTTCATCACCTGACGACGATGGACGCAGCCGAAAGCACAACTTGCATGACTCTCTAAAGCGGATAAAGTCATCCGTACCCCCTGCAAATCTATCAGGAAGAGTGACTTTAGGCTCCCCACAAATTTGACCTGCACCTGATGTCAGAGCATTCTGACACCGTGTGACCGAACTACGCAGATCCGCAACCTCTAGGGATAATCCCTGCATGCGGTCAACTAGCGCATCAATTGACGCCATCACAAAACCACTGAGCAATGGCAGTCAAAGTATTGGCGGGTTATAATGTCATGGCGGACAGGATATCAGATACACAGATAAATAAAACAACAAGTATCTAGGCGAGAAGCTGGGGATAAGGTCACCGACTAGCAAATCCCTAACAGCTCTCCCTATACTGCTATGCCCACATTAAGACCCTTAAGGTGGGAATAATGTGTCCTCGTGCCTGGGCTGAAAATACCCTAGAATCCCTGAGATGGTGATAGGGGAATAGGGGCAGCTTGTTCCCTCAGAACCAGGAGGGGACAGACGTAACTCAAACAGCCTAGACAGCAAACAACAAGAAATCAGAAACCAACTTATCTTATCTGAGCAGAAACAGCCAATCCTTCCTTCCTTGCTTCCAAAGCCAGACAGAAGCTATAACCCGCACGGAACACTGGGAGTGAGAGTAATTTAAACCAATGACCCCACCCAGTGCACCTGAAGGGAGGCGGATCTAGCACGACTCCAAAACAAAACAAAAAACTAAACACGTGCTGCTAATCTGGCAGACCTCCGCACATAGTCAGAGCAGGGCATGACATCTAATCCTAACTAACTAACTAACTAATGCTAGGCCTAGGCTAGTCTTTGTAACTTCAGGCGCCACACAATATAACAATCAGTAACCAGGTGTACTGACCTGCGTCCGAGGGTGCAGCCTACCAGGGATGGCCACCAACCTCTTAGCAACCGTGCGGATTTGCTTGATGATGAGGCCTTCTGTCCACACACTGAACTGGTCTTCCTGGGACAACCTCTCTTTCAAAAGATCTGGATTCAGTCAGGGTATAACGGCCTCGGCCTCTTCCTTTTTTTCTTTTACTGACAAGCCTAATGCAATTATCTGTTGCCTTCAATAGTGCCACTTTTAAGTAGTCCCATTTCTACTGGACTCCATTAAAACTGTTCCAATCTGATAGGGACTCGTATACCACTAATCTAATTTTAGAAAAGTCAGTTTTTCTAAAATATAAAACTTTTGTTTTTGTGTGTTGTGACTGAGTCACTGTACTTATAGTCACTGTACTTATAGTCACTGTACTTATAGTAAACCACACTAACTGGTGATCACTAGATCCCAAGCTTTCCCCTACAGTAATATCAGATACCAAATTCCCATTTGTGAATACTAAATCTAAAATGGCCTCCTTCCGGGTTGGCTCCTCAACTCCTTGCTGTAGAAATAATCCCAGTAGGGAATTTAGAATATCTGTACCCCTGGCAGAACTAGCTATTTTGGTTTTCCAGTTTACATCAGGAAGATTAAAGTCTCCCATAATGATAACTTCCCCTTTCAATGTCATTTTAGTTATTTACTCAACTAGTAGATCATCTAATTCTTTGACTTGACCAGGTGGTCTATATATCACACCTACACGAGTTACCTTATGATTATTAACCTGCAAGGTAACTCAAACTGACTCTACATTGGTCTCGCTAACTTGTATTAAATTAGATTTGATGCTATCTTTCACATACAGGGCCAACCCTCCCCCTTCAGATGAGGAAAGAGAACATCTACACCAAAGCTGACATCACTGGATATAAGAGGTATGTGCCGCCATGTAGGAGAGGAGATGCTCCGGCTCCCCCCCCCCCCCTGCCATTTTCAGAAGGAGGATTCAGAGCTGGGTGAGGACGGCCAAAGGGGGCAGCAGGCCACGGGTGGGTGCCAGATGGTAAGGGGAGGAGAGCGGAGGAGCTTCCTGGCTGTAGCCGGCTGTTTATTGTATAATGTGAAGCAGGCAGTGCAGCCAGGACAGACCCTCCCCCTCTCTCCGTATGATGTGTAGAGACAGGCCGCAACTATAGAATGTCAGCTGTACAGTGTGTGTTGGGAGTGGCCTATTATATATAGATGGGGCTTTTAATAATGGGCGGGGCTAAAACATTCGCATTTTTCCACTTCTACAGGGCTTTTAGAAATGGCCAGGGAAAAGAATCGGTGCAGCGCGCTACACGTGCCACTATTTTTTGCCTTTCGGACTTCCCCTAGACAAAATTCCTGGGTGCTCCCCTGCTTGCTGAAGCCATACTCTTTCTGGATTTCAGTTCTTACCCAGCTAAACTGAAAAACCAGATGAGATACCCACCACCACCATACCACTACCGTGCACTTTACTGTACACATTACCACACACTATATACAGAGGGCACAGAGTGTGTGGCACTATATACAGATATACAGAGGGCACAGAGTGTGTGGCACTATATACAGATATACAGAGGGCACAGAGTGTGTGGCACTATATACAGATATACAGAGAGCATAGAGTGTGTGGCACTATATACAGATATACAGAGGGCACAGAGTGTGTGGCACTATATACAGATATACAGAGGGCACAGAGTGTGTGGCACTATATACAGATATACAGAGGGCACAGAGTGTGTGGCACTATATACAGATATACAGAGGGCACAGAGTGTGTGGCACTATATACAGATATACAGAGAGCATAGAGTGTGTGGCACAATATACAGATATACAGAGGGCACAGAGTGTGTGGCACTATATACAGATATACAGAGGGCACAGAGTGTGTGGCACTATATACAGATATACAGAGGGCACAGAGTGTGTGGCACTATATACAGATATACAGAGAGCATAGAGTGTGTGGCACAATATACAGATATACAGAGGGCACAGAGTGTGTGGCACTATATACAGAGGGCACAGAGTGTGTGGCACTATATACAGATATACAGAGAGCATAGAGTGTGTGGCAGTGTGTGGCACTATATACAGATATACAGAGGGCACAGAGTGTGTGGCACTATATACAGAGGGCACAGAGTGTGTGGCACTATATACAGAGGGCACAGAGTGTGTGGCACTATATACAGATATACAGAGAGCATAGAGTGTGTGGCACTATATACAGATATACAGAGGGCACAGAGTGTGTGGCACTATATACAGATATACAGAGGGCACAGAGTGTGTGGTACTACCATTAGTGGCCCTGTGTGTGGCACTTTATGCAGCGTCACACATATGTGTGAAAAGGGACACTTTAAACATCTGCCGAAGTATTTGCATTGTTTGGTATTTCCTATTATCAGGCTGGCAATGTCATTACACCCACTCGCCCCTAGGTGGTGCTGGCACCTCATAATATATATAGCTGGGGTGTGTCTAGTTTAGAGTAGAATAGAGATAGCAGACAGGAAGTGAAGTTGGCTAGTACAGTGTGTATGGAGGAGAGAAACAGGCATCGCCCACCATGTAGTCTGCTATTTCTACCCCTTGGTCATGGCCAGGCTAAGGGAGTACAGCGAACATTTATCTACAGCAGCAAAGCACAGTGAGACAGTAAGTCTATGTCTAAATATGAAGTAAGCCTAGTGAGGGTTACAGCTGAATCTAGCTTATGGACCTCATCAGCACCAGTGCCTGAGAGCAACTTTCTAAGTGCAGGGACACGAATGGATAATTGATCAGCAGAATTGTCCTTATTCTCTAGAAGCCTTCCGGGTTATAGTGGAAACCTAAAAACCTGATTACTTCAGGAGTAGAGTTGAGCGAACACCTGGATGTTCGGGTTCGAGAAGTTCGGCCGAACATCCCGGAAATGTTCAGGTTCGGGATCCGAACCCGATCCGAACTTCGTCCCGAACCCGAACCCCATTGAAGTCAATGGGGACCCGAACTTTTCGGCACTAAAAAGGCTGTATATATAGAGATTCCTGGAGGTATATAAACTCCAATTTAAATGTGCCTGTTTTCCATCTACAGGCCACATTTAGGTGCACCTGTGAGGCCTGGGCCATACCAGACAGTCTTGAGTGGGACTTGCAGACTCCTCCCTCCTCCCATTGCAAGCATGGTTACATGCTGGAGGTAACTGGTGAGCTGTTTGTGAGTCGGCCTTATGCTCCTGTAATTTGCCCACTGGCTCCTGGTATTTGCCCACTGGCACAGGTAGGAGAGTGTTAGGTCCCGGGCTACTTGAGAAACCTTGTCGCGGTGCCCGGGCTTAGACATGTCCTACTCCGTAGGACATGTTGACTAATCTCTCAATTTTAAAACCAGTTTGAGGATTTAGTAATACCGCAGAGTGCACCTGTCTTTTGTTATTTTGTCATATATTTAGGCCCAGCACACACACAGGCAGAGGAGAGAGGTCCCGTAACAGAGAATCTGGCTTCATGTCGGCAGAGAATCAGTCTGCATGTCATAGCAGAGAATGAGGCTTCACGTCACCCACCACTGCAACAGTCCATTGGCATATATTTAGGCCCAGCACCCAGGCAGAGGAGGGAGGTCCCGTAACAGAGAATCTGTCTTCATGTCAGCAGAGAATCAGTCTGCATGTCATAGCAGAGAATCAGGCTTCACGTCACCCAACATTGAAACAGTCCATTGGCATATATTTAGGCCCCGGCACCCAGACAGAGGAGAGGTTCATTCAACTTTGGGTAGCCTCGCAATATAATGGTAAAATGAAAATAAAAATAGGATTGAATGAGGAAGTGCCCTGGAGTCCAATAATATATGGTTAAGGGGAGGTAGTTAATGTCTAATCTGGACAAGGGATGGACAGGTCCTGTGGGATCCATGCCTGGTTCATTTTTATGAACGTCAGCTTGTCCACATTGGCTGTAGACAGGCGGCTGCGTTTGTCTGTAATGACGCCCCCTGCCGTGCTGAATACACGTTCAGACAAAACGCTGGCCGCCGGGCAGGCCAGCACCTCCAAGGCATAAAAGGCTAGCTCTGGCCACGTGGACAATTTAGAGACCCAGAAGTTGAATGGGGCCGAACCATCAGTCAGTACGTGGAGGGGTGTGCACACGTACTGTTCCACCATGTTAGTGAAATGTTGCCTCCTGCTAACACGTTGCGTATCAGGTGGTGGTGCAGTTAGCTGTGGCGTGTTGACAAAAGTTTTCCACATCTCTGCCATGCTAACCCTGCCCTCAAAGGAGCTGGCATTGACACAGCTGCCTTGGCGACCTCTTGCTCCTCCTCTGCCTTGGCCTTGGGCTTCCACTTGTTCCCCTGTGACATTTGGGAATGCTCTCAGTAGCGCGTCTACCAACGTGCGCTTGTACTCGCGCATCTTCCTATCACGCTCCAGTGCAGGAAGTAAGGTGGGCACATTGTCTTTGTAGCGTGGATCCAGCAGGGTGGCAACCCAGTAGTCCGCACAGGTTAAAATGTGGGCAACTCTGCTGTCGTTGCGCAGGCACTGCAGCATGTAGTCGCTCATGTGTGCCAGGCTGCCCAGGGGTAAGGACAAGCTGTCCTCTGTGGGAGGTGTATCGTCATCGTCCTGCCTTTCCCCCCAGCCACGCACCAGTGATGGACCCGAGCTGCGTTGGGTGCCACCCCGCTGTGACCATGCTTCATCCTCATCCTCCTCCACCTCCTCCTCATCCTCGTCCTCCTCGTCCTCCAGTAGTGGGCCCTGTCTGGCCACATTTGTACCTGGCCTCTGCTGTTGCCAAAAACCTCCCTCTGAGTCACTTCGAAGAGACTGGCCTGAAAGTGCTAAAAATGACCCCTCTTCCTCCTCCTCCTCCTCCTCCTGGGCCACCTCCTCTTGCATCATCGCCCTAAGTGTTTTCTCAAGGAGACATAGAAGTGGTATTGTAACGCTGATAACGGCGTCATCGCCACTGGCCATGTTGGTGGAGTACTCGAAACAGCGCAACAGGGCACACAGGTCTCGCATGGAGGCCCAGTCATTGGTGGTGAAGTGGTGCTGTTCTGTAGTGCGACTGACCCGTGCGTGCTGCAGCTGAAACTCCACTATGGCCTGCTGCTGCTCGCACAGTCTGTCCAGCATGTGCAAGGTGGAGTTCCACCTGGTGGGCACGTCGCATATGAGGCGGTGAGCGGGAAGGCCGAAGTTACACTGTAGCGCAGACAGGCGAGCAGCAGCAGGATGTGAACGCCGGAAGCGCGAACAGACGGCCCGCACCTTATGCAGCAGCTCTGACATGTCGGGGTAGTTGTGAATGAACTTCTGCACCACCAAATTCAGCACATGCGCCAAGCAAGGGATGTGCGTCAAATTGGCTAGTCCCAGAGCTGCAACGAGATTTCGCCCATTATCGCACACCACCAGGCCGGGCTTGAGGCTCACCGGCAGCAACCACTCGTCGGTCTGTTGTTCTATACCCCGCCACAACTCCTGTGCGGTGTGGGGCCTGTCCCCCAAACATATGAGTTTCAGAATGGCCTGCTGACGTTTACCCCGGGCTGTGCTGAAGTTGGTGGTGAAGGTGTGTGGCTGACTGGATGAGCAGGTGGAAGAAGAGGAGGAGGAAGCCGAGAAGGAGGAGGTGGCAACAGGAGGCAAAGAATGTTGCCCTGTGATCCTTGGCGGCGAAAGGACGTGCGCCAAAAAGCTCTCCGCCTGGGGCCCAGCTGCCACTACATTTACCCAGTGTGCAGTTAGGGAGATATAGCGTCCCTGGCCGTGCTTACTGGTCCACGTATCTGTGGTTAGGTGGACCTTGCTACAGATGGCGTTGCGCAGTGCACACTTGATTTTATCGGATACTTGGTTGTGCAGGGAAGGCACGGCTCTCTTGGAGAAGTAGTGCCGGCTGGGAACAACATACTGTGGGACAGCAAGCGACATGAGCTGTTTGAAGCTGTCTGTGTCCACCAGCCTAAATGACAGCATTTCATAGGCCAGTAGTTTAGAAATGCTGGCATTCAGGGCCAGGGATCGAGGGTGGCTAGGTGGGAATTTACGCTTTCTCTCAAATGTTTGTGAGATGGAGAGCTGAACGCTGCCGTGTGACATGGTTGAGACGCTTGGTGACGGAGGTGGTGGTGGTGTTGGTGGTACATCCCCTGTTTGCTGGGCGGCAGGTGCCAACGTTCCTCCAGAGGCGGAGGAAGAGGCCGAGGCGGCAGCAGCAGAAGAGGTAGCAGGGGGAGCCTGAGTGACTTCCTTGGTTTTAAGGTGTTTACTCCACTGCAGTTCATGCTTTGCATGCAGGTGCCTGGTCATGCAGGCTGTGCTAAGGTTCAGAACGTTAATGCCTCGCTTCAGGCTCTGATGGCACAGCGTGCAAACCACTCGGGTCTTGTCGTCAGCACATTGTTTGAAGAAGTGCCATGCCAGGGAACTCCTTGAAGCTGCCTTTGGGGTGCTCGGTCCCAGATGGCGGCGGTCAGTAGCAGGCGGAGTCTCTTGGCGGCGGGTGTTCTGCTTTTGCCCACTGCTCCCTCTTTTGCTACGCTGTTGGCTCGGTCTCACCACTGCCTCTTCCTCCGAACTGTGAAAGTCAGTGGCACGACCTTCATTCCATGTGGGGTCTAGGACCTCATCGTCCCCTGCATCGTCTTCCACCCAGTCTTGATCCCTGACCTCCTGTTCAGTCTGCACACTGCAGAAAGACGCAGCAGTTGGCACCTGTGTTTCGTCATCATCAGAGACATGCTGAGGTGGTATTCCCATGTCCTCATCATCAGGAAACATAAGTGGTTGTGCGTCAGTGCATTCTATATCTTTCACCGCTGGGGAAGGGCTAGGTGGATGCCCTTGGGAAACCCTGCCAGCGGAGTCTTCAAACAGCATAAGAGACTGCTGCATAACTTGAGGCTGAGACAGTTTCCCTGGTATGCATGGGGGTGATGTGACAGACTGATGGGGTTGGTTTTCAGGCGCCATCTGTGCGCTTTCTGCAGAAGACTGGGTGGGAGATAATGTGAACGTGCTGGATCCACTGTCGGCCACCCAATTGACTAATGCCTGTACCTGCTCAGGCCTTACCATCCTTAGAACGGCATTGGGCCCCACCATATATCGCTGTAAATTCTGGCGGCTACTGGGGGTTAAATGCACTTGGTGACGGGCGCAGCTTGCCCCTGATTTAGTATATGGCCAAAAAATGAACAGACTATTGCTGGTTAAATGCACTTGGTGTGATAGCTTCACCCTGATGTAGGCTTTAGCCAAAAAACAACCACACCATTGAGGGTTAAATGCACTTGGTCGCAGCTTGGATGCACTTGGTCGCAGCACCGCACAAGACACAAAATGGCCGCAGATCACCCCAGAAAAAAGTGACTGACAAACGGTCTGGGCAGCCTAAAAACAGTGAGTGAGCATTTGAATTTCAGCAGCTCAATGATGCACAGCTGCAGATCGATCGATTAATCAAGTGAAGTCCTTTGGAGGAGTTAATCAGCCTAATCTCGCCCTACTGTCGCAGCCGCAACCTCTCCCTACGCTAATCAGAGCAGAGTGACGGGCGGCGCTATGTGACTCCAGCTTAAATAGAGGCTGGGTCACATGGTGCTCTGGCCAATCACAGCCATGCCAATAGTAGGCATGGCTGTGACGGCCTCTTGGGGCAAGTAGTATGACGCTTGTTGATTGGCTGCTTTGCAGCCTTTCAAAAAGCGCCAAGAAAGCGTCACAAAAGCGCCAAGAAAGCGACGAACACCGAACCCGAACCCGGACTTTTACGAAAATGTCCGGGTTCGGGTCCGTGTCACGGACACCCCAAAATTCGGTACGAACCCGAACTATACAGTTCGAGTTCGCTCATCCCTATTCAGGAGAGCATCCTGCAAATAATGACTCAGAGAGTTTGCCTGCCACGAGAGAGAACGCCCTTATTGGATAGCTCAAAATAAGTAGAAAACAGCATAAATTGCCTAAACCTGATAAAAGGAATACAATTAAACTTATTTCTGAGTCATCACTTATATCATACAAATGAACTGTGTCTGTGCTGACTACCTGAAGACAATTGATTTAGTAAATGTTCAACTGTTTGATAACAACTGACTCCTCATCATTTCTACTACTAAACTCAACATTTGCCCCTTACGGTGCTGGCATCACGAACCAGGTGTCCAGCCACAAAGCACCTTAAACACCAATTACCATTAAGGGCACCTCAACCAACATCTGGCTGGTGTTCCCTGCAGTAGAGAGTGCCCCGGGGGATTTCTTGCTGTCTTCCCATCCAGGGGAAACACGTGAGGCTCACGGTGGTCCGATGGGTGTAAGAGGCATCTGCTAATCGTGAGTACATGAACTATTACACCCATCAGTCCACTGTGAGCCTAACGCGTTTTCCCTGTAGTTTGGTATCGTTACATTTATTTTTAGGGGGTATAGTATGTGACATGAGTGTATTCAGGAAAATCTAAAACAATAGGGGGCGCTCCCTTGTGAAATACCTTAGGGTTCCCAGATAAGGACTAAGGGTGAGAATACCTTACCAAGTAATGTTGTGAAAATCCAGGCACAACACTAGGAAATGGCGCGGTCTCTCCTGTAGAGAGGATCGGTCAGGCTGGTGCGTTTGTTCTCGGGATCCTCCAGATGGAGTCCGGAATACACATAGGGACACGTTCGCTCAACAAGGAGCATAAAAATAAAAATAAAAGTGCGCTGCTCTGCTATCTGTAAGATTATTTATTAAAAACATACATAAAACACTATAAATAAAAGGTAGCTACTAGAGTTGAGCGAACACCTGGATGTTCGGGTTCGAGAAGTTCGGCCGAACATCCCGGAAATGTTCGGGTTCGGGATCCGAACCCGATCCGAACTTCGTCCCGAACCCGAACCCCATTGAAGTCAATGGGGACCCGAACTTTTCGGCACTAAAAAGGCTGTAAAACAGCCCAGGAAAGAGCTAGAGGGCTGCAAAAGGCAGCAACATGTAGGTAAATCCCCTGCAAACAAATGTGGATAGGGAAATGAATTAAAATAAAAATTAAATAAATAAAAATTAACCAAAATCAATTGGAGAGAGGTTCCATAGCAGAGAATCTGGCTTCCCGTCACCCACCACTGGAACAGTCCATTCTCAGATATTTAGGCCCCGGCACCCAGGCAGAGGAGAGAGGTCCCGTAACAGAGAATCTGTCTTCATGTCAGCAGAGAATCAGTCTGCATGTCATAGCAGAGAATGAGGCTTCACGTCAGCCACCACTGCAACAGTCCATTGGCATATATTTAGGCCCAGCACACACACAGGCAGAGGAGAGAGGTCCCGTAACAGAGAATCTGGCTTCCCGTCACCCACCACTGGAACAGTCCATTCTCAGATATTTAGGCCCCGGAACCCAGGCAGAGGAGAGAGGTCCCGTAACAGAGAATCTGTCTTCATGTCAGCAGAGAATTAGTCTGCATGTCATAGCAGAGAATCAGGCTTCACGTCAGCCACCACTGCAACAGTCCATTGGCATATATTTAGGCCCAGCACCCAGGCAGAGGAGAGAGGTCCCGTAACAGACAATCTGGCTTCATGTCAGCAGAGAATCAGTCTGCATGTCATAGCAGAGAATCAGGCTTCACGTCACCCACCACTGCAACAGTCCATTGTCATAAATTTAGGCCCAGCACTAGTGTTGAGCGGCATGTCCCATATTCGAATTCGCGAAATTTTGTGAATATTCGAAAGAATATTCGTAAAATATTCGCGATTATTCAAATTCGTTATTATTTCGCATATGCGATAATTCGAATTTTCGCATCGCATAATACATATGCTATGCAAAATTCACATGTGCGCTAATGAAATCGCCTTACGAAGATTCGCAACTCAATTCAATCACTAATGTATGAATGCAATGCCCTTTGCCTCTGTTCTGGGACAAGTGTAGATATTCGCATGTGCGCTAATAAAATCGCCTTACGAAGATTCGCACCTCAATCACTTTCTAGGGAATGTGAGACTTTTGGGAATCAATCGAGATACAGTGGGGGGTGATGACAGTAGTTGACAGAGTACAGATCAATGTAATCTGTAAGGTGGAAAGTAAAATAAAAAATACGAATATTCGTAAATCGAATTTTACGAAGTTCTACGTATTCGCGAATATGGTGCTATACTATATGAATGCACATGCACAGGCCTTTGCCTCTCTGTTCTGGGGACAAGTGTAGATATTTGCATTTGCGTTAATAAAATCGCCTTACGAAGATTCGCAGCTCAATTCAATCACTAATGTATGAATGCAAAGCCCTTTGCCTCTGTTCTGGGACAAGTGTAGATATTCGCATGTGCGCTAATAAAATCGCCTTACGAAGATTCGCAACTCAATTCACTAATGTATGAATGCAAAGCCCTTTGCCTCTGTTCTGGGACGTGCCGATATTCGCATGTGCGCTAATAAAATCGCCTTACGAAGATTCGCGCCTCAATCACTTTCTAGGCAATGTGAGTAAGATCTGAGCTGTTGGACCTTTGGGAAACAATCAATTATATGTGTACTGTAATTTTGTGGGGGGGGGGGAAAAAACAAAAAACGAATATTCGTTTTTACGAATATATAGCACTATATTCGAAATATTCGCGAAATCGCGAAGTTGCGATATTCGCGAAAAAAATTTGCTTTTCGAATATTCGCGCTCAACACTACCCAGCACCCAGGCAGAGGAGAGAGGTCCCGTAACAGACAATCTGGCTTCATGTCAGCAGAGAATCAGTCTGCATGTCATAGCAGAGAATGAGGCTTCACGTCACCCACCACTGCAACAGTCCATTGGCATATATTTAGGCCCAGCACACACACAGGCAGAGGAGAGAGGTCCAGTAACAGAGAATCTGGCTTCATGTCAGCAGAGAATCAGTCTTCATATCATAGCAGAGAATCAGGCTTCACGTCAGCCACCACTGTAAGAGTCCATTGGCATATATTTAGGCCCAGCACACACACAGGCAGAGGAGAGAGGTCCCGTAACAGAGAATCTGTCTTCATGTCAGCAGAGAATCAGTCTGCATGTCATAGCAGAGAATGAGGCTTCACGTCACCCACCACTGCAACAGTCCATTGGCATATATTTAGGCCCAGCACACACAGGCAGAGGAGAGAGGTCCCGTAACAGAGAATCTGTCTTCATGTCAGCAGAGAATCAGTCTGCATGTCATAGCAGAGAATGAGGCTTCACGTCAGCCACCACTGCAACAGTCCATTGGCATATATTTAGGCCCAGCACCCAGGCAGAGGAGGGAGGTCCCGTAACAGAGAATCTGTCTTCATGTCAGCAGAGAATTAGTCTGCATGTCATAGCAGAGAATGAGGCTTCACGTCAGCCACCACTGCAACAGTCCATTGGCATATATTTAGGCCCAGCACCCAGGCAGAGGAGAGAGGTCCCGTAACAGAGAATCTGGCTTCATGTCAGCAGAGAATCAGTCTGCATGTCATAGCAGAGAATGAGGCTTCACGTCAGCCACCACTGCAACAGTCCATTGGCATATATTTAGGCCCAGCACACAGGCAGAGGAGAGAGGTCCCGTAACAGAGAATCTGGCTTCATGTCAGCAGAGAATCAGTCTGCATGTCATAGCAGAGAATGAGGCTTCACGTCAGCCACCACTGCAACAGTCCATTGGCATATATTTAGGCCCAGCACACACACAGGCAGAGGAGAGAGGTCCCGTAACAGAGAATCTGTCTTCATGTCAGCAGAGAATTAGTCTGCATGTCATAGCAGAGAATGAGGCTTCACGTCAGCCCACCACTGCAACAGTCCATTGGCATATATTTAGGCCTAGCACACAGGCAGAGCAGAGAGGTCCCGTAACAGACAATCTGGCTTCATGTCAGCAGAGAATCAGTCTGCATGTCATAGCAGAGAATGAGGCTTCACGTCACCCACCACTGCAACAGTCCATTGGCATATATTTAGGCCTAGCACACAGGCAGAGCAGAGAGGTCCCGTAACAGACAATCTGGCTTCATGTCAGCAGAGAATCAGTCTGCATGTCATAGCAGAGAATGAGGCTTCACGTCACCCACCACTGCAACAGTCCATTGGCATATATTTAGGCCTAGCACACAGGCAGAGCAGAGAGGTCCCGTAACAGACAATCTGGCTTCATGTCAGCAGAGAATCAGTCTGCATGTCATAGCAGAGAATGAGGCTTCACGTCACCCACCACTGCAACAGTCCATTGGCATATATTTAGGCCTAGCACACAGGCAGAGGAGAGAGGTCCCGTAACAGACAATCTGGCTTCATGTCAGCAGAGAATCAGTCTGCATGTCATAGCAGAGAATGAGGCTTCACGTCACCCACCACTGCAACAGTCCATTGGCATATATTTAGGCCTAGCACACAGGCAGAGCAGAGAGGTCCCGTAACAGACAATCTGGCTTCATGTCAGCAGAGAATCAGTCTGCATGTCATAGCAGAGAATCAGGCTTCACGTCAGCCACCACTGCAACAGTCCATTGTCATAAATTTAGGCCCAGCACCCAGGCAGAGGAGAGAGGTCCCGTAACAGACAATCTGGCTTCATGTCAGCAGAGAATTAGTCTGCATGTCATAGCAGAGAATCAGGCTTCATGTCAGCCACCACTGCAACAGTCCATTGGCATATATTTAGGCCTAGCACACAGGCAGAGGAGAGGTTCATTCAACTTTGGGTAGCCTCGCAATATAATGGTAAAATGAAAATAAAAATAGGATTGAATGAGGAAGTGCCCTGGAGTCCAATAATATATGGTTATGGGGAGGTAGTTAATGTCTAATCTGGACAAGGGACGGACAGGTCCTGTGGGATCCATGCCTGGTTCATTTTTATGAACGTCAGCTTGTCCACATTGGCTGTAGACAGGCGGCTGCGTTTGTCTGTAATGACGCCCCCTGCCGTGCTGAATACACGTTCAGACAAAACGCTGGCTGCCGGGCAGGCCAGCACCTCCAAGGCATAAAAGGCTAGCTCTGGCCACGTGGACAATTTAGAGACCCAGAAGTTGAATGGGGCCGAACCATCAGTCAGTACGTGGAGGGGTGTGCACACGTACTGTTCCACCATGTTAGTGAAATGTTGCCTCCTGCTAACACGTTGCGTATCAGGTGGTGGTGCAGTTAGCTGTGGCGTGTTGACAAAAGTTTTCCACATCTCTGCCATGCTAACCCTGCCCTCAGAGGAGCTGGCCGTGACACAGCTGCCTTGGCGACCTCTTGCTCCTCCTCTGCCTTGGCCTTGGGCTTCCACTTGTTCCCCTGTGACATTTGGGAATGCTCTCAGTAGCGCGTCTACCAACGTGCGCTTGTACTCGCGCATCTTCCTATCACGCTCCAGTGCAGGAAGTAAGGTGGGCACATTGTCTTTGTAGCGTGGATCCAGCAGGGTGGCAACCCAGTAGTCCGCACAGGTTAAAATGTGGGCAACTCTGCTGTCGTTGCGCAGGCACTGCAGCATGTAGTCGCTCATGTGTGCCAGGCTGCCCAGGGATAAGGACAAGCTGTCCTCTGTGGGAGGCGTATCGTCATCGTCCTGCCTTTCCCCCCAGCCACGCACCAGTGATGGACCCGAGCTGCGTTGGGTGCCACCCCGCTGTGACCATGCTTCATCCTCATCCTCCTCCACCTCCTCCTCATCCTCGTCCTCCTCGTCCTCCAGTAGTGGGCCCTGGCTGGCCACATTTGTACCTGGCCTCTGCTGTTGCCAAAAACCTCCCTCTGAGTCACTTCGAAGAGACTGGCCTGAAAGTGCTAAAAATGACCCCTCTTCCTCCTCCTCCTCCTCCTCCTCCTGGGCCACCTCCTCTTCCATCATCGCCCTAAGTGTTTTCTCAAGGAGACATAGAAGTGGTATTGTAACGCTGATAACGGTGTCATCGCCACTGGCCATGTTGGTGGAGTACTCGAAACAGCGCAACAGGGCACACAGGTCTCGCATGGAGGCCCAGTCATTGGTGGTGAAGTGGTGCTGTTCTGTAGTGCGACTGACCCGTGCGTGCTGCAGCTGAAACTCCACTATGGCCTGCTGCTGCTCGCACAGTCTGTCCAGCATGTGCAAGGTGGAGTTCCACCTGGTGGGCACGTCGCATATGAGGCGGTGAGCGGGAAGGCCGAAGTTACGCTGTAGCGCAGACAGGCGAGCAGCAGCAGGATGTGAACGCCGGAAGCGCGAACAGACGGCCCGCACTTTATGCAGCAGCTCTGACATGTCGGGGTAGTTGTGTATGAACTTCTGCACCACCAAATTCAGCACATGCGCCAAGCAAGGGATGTGCGTCAAATTGGCTAGTCCCAGAGCTGCAACGAGATTTCGCCCATTATCACACACCACCAGGCCGGGCTTGAGGCTCACCGGCAGCAACCACTCGTCGGTCTGTTGTTCTATACCCCGCCACAACTCCTGTGCGGTGTGGGGCCTGTCCCCCAAACATATGAGTTTCAGAATGGCCTGCTGACGTTTACCCCGGGCTGTGCTGAAGTTGGTGGTGAAGGTGTGTGGCTGACTGGATGAGCAGGTGGAAGAAGAGGAGGAGGAAGCCGAGAAGGAGGAGGTGGCAACAGGAGGCAAAGAATGTTGCCCTGCGATCCTTGGCGGCGGAAGGACGTGCGCCAAACAGCTCTCCGCCTGGGGCCCAGCTGCCACTACATTTACCCAGTGTGCAGTTAGGGAGATATAGCGTCCCTGGCCGTGCTTACTGGTCCACGTATCTGTGGTTAGGTGGACCTTGCCACAGATGGCGTTGCGCAGTGCACACTTGATTTTATCGGATACTTGGTTGTGCAGGGAAGGCACGGCTCTCTTGGAGAAGTAGTGCCGGCTGGGAACAACATACTGTGGGACAGCAAGCGACATGAGCTGTTTGAAGCTGTCTGTGTCCACCAGCCTAAATGACAGCATTTCATAGGCCAGTAGTTTAGAAATGCTGGCATTCAGGGCCAGGGATCGAGGGTGGCTAGGTGGGAATTTACGCTTTCTATCAAATGTTTGTGAGATGGAGAGCTGAACGCTGGCGTGTGACATGGTTGAGACGCTTGGTGACGGAGGTGGTGGTGGTGGTGTTGGTGGTACATCCCCTGTTTGCTGGGCGGCAGGTGCCAACGTTCCTCCAGAGGCGGAGGAAGAGGCCGAGGCGGCAGCAGCAGAATAGGCCGAGGCGGCAGCAGCAGAAGAGGTAGCAGGGGGAGCCTGAGTGACTTCCTTGGTTTTAAGGTGTTTACTCCACTGCAGTTCATGCTTTGCATGCAGGTGCCTGGTCATGCAGGTTGTGCTCAGGTTCAGAACGTTAATGCCTCGCTTCAGGCTCTGATGGCACAGCGTGCAAACCACTCGGGTCTTGTCGTCAGCACATTGTTTGAAGAAGTGCCATGCCAGGGAACTCCTTGAAGCTGCCTTTGGGGTGCTCGGTCCCAGATGGCGGCGGTCAGTAGCAGGCGGAGTCTCTTGGCGGCGGGTGTTCTGCTTTTGCCCACTGCTCCCTCTTTTGCTACGCTGTTGGCTCGGTCTCACCACTGCCTCTTCCTCCGAACTGTGAAAGTCAGTGGCACGACCTTCATTCCATGTGGGGTCTAGGACCTCATCGTCCCCTGCATCGTCTTCCACCCAGTCTTGATCCCTGACCTCCTGTTCAGTCTGCACACTGCAGAAAGACGCAGCAGTTGGCACCTGTGTTTCGTCATCATCAGAGACATGCTGAGGTGGTATTCCCATGTCCTCATCATCAGGAAACATAAGTGGTTGTGCGTCAGTGCATTCTATGTCTTTCACCGCTGGGGAAGGGCTAGGTGGATGCCCTTGGGAAACCCTGCCAGCGGAGTCTTCAAACAGCATAAGAGACTGCTGCAAAACTTGAGGCTGAGACAGTTTCCCTGGTATGCATGGGGGTGATGTGACAGACTGATGGGGTTGGTTTTCAGGCGCCATCTGTGCGCTTTCTGCAGAAGACTGGGTGGGAGATAATGTGAACGTGCTGGATCCACTGTCGGCCACCCAATTGACTAATGCCTGTACCTGCTCAGGCCTTACCATCCTTAGAACGGCATTGGGCCCCACCATATATCGCTGTAAATTCTGGCGGCTACTGGGACCTGAGGTAGTTGGTACACTAGGACGTGTGGATGTGGCAGAACGGCCACGTCCTCTCCCAGCACCAGAGGGTCCACTAACACCACCACGACCATGTCCACGTCCGCGTCCCTTACTAGATGTTTTTCTCATTGTTATGGTTCACCACAACAACAAATATATTATTTGGCCCAATGTATTGTATTCAAATTCAGCGGGATATAAATTTGAGGCCTAGTATTTAGGCGCTGGGTGACCGGTATGGATTTAGTGACAGAATTAGACTTGGAAATGCACAGAAGCGTGTGTGTGAAGTTATTCTGAATGACCCTATGTGCACCTTCAATATGATCTACCCTTTTAGGGATAGATTTCAAATAGCTCTGATACAGCAGAAACCACTAAATTATGAAATTGCTAAATTGGGAATTGTATTTCAACCCAGAACAAAAAATGTGCTTTGACGGACACTAAATAACTTTCCCAGCCACAACAGGACAGCGTTAACGAGAGATTTAGCGGGATATAAATTTGAGGCCTAGTATTTAGGCGCTGGGTGACAGGTATGGGTTTAGTGCCAGAATTAGACTTGGAAATACACAGTAGCGGGTGTGTGTGAAGTTATTCTGAATGACCCAATGTGCACCTTGAATATTATATACCCTTTTAGGGATAGATTTCAAATAGCTCTGATATAGCAGAAACGACTAAATTATGAAATTGCTAAATTGGGAATTGTATTTCAACCCAGAACAAAAAATGTGCTTTGACGGACACTAAATAACTTTCCCAGCCACAACAGGACAGCGTTAACGAGAGATTTAGCGGGATATAAATTTGAGGCCTAGTATTTAGGCGCTGGGTGACAGGTATGGGTTTAGTGCCAGAATTAGACTTGGAAATACACAGTAGCGGGTGTGTGTGAAGTTATTCTGAATGACCCAATGTGCACCTTGAATATTATATACCCTTTTAGGGATAGATTTCAAATAGCTCTGATATAGCAGAAACCACTAAATTATGAAATTGCTAAATTGGGAATTGTATTTCAACCCAGAACAAGAAATGTGCTTGAACGGACACTAAATAACTCGCCCAGCTACAGCACTAGGGACAGATTTAGCGGGATATAAATTTGAGGCCTAGTATTTAGGCGCTGGGTGACAGGTATGGGTTTAGTGCCAGAATTAGACTTGGAAATACACAGTAGCGGGTGTGTGTGAAGTTATTCTGAATGACCCAATGTGCACCTTGAATATTATATACCCTTTTAGGGATAGATTTCAAATAGCTCTGATATAGCAGAAACCACTAAATTATGAAATTGCTAAATTGGGAATTGTATTTCAACCCAGAACAAGAAATGTGCTTGAACGGACACTAAATAACTCGCCCAGCTACAGCACTAAGGACAGATTTAGCTGGATATAAATTTGAGGCCTAGTATTTAGGCGCTGGGTGACAGGTATGGGTTTAGTGCCAGAATTAGACTTGGAAATACACAGTAGCGGGTGTGTGTGAAGTTATTCTGAATGACCCAATGTGCACCTTGAATATTATATACCCTTTTAGGGATAGATTTCAAATAGCTCTGATATAGCAGAAACCACTAAATTATGAAATTGCTAAATTGGGAATTGTATTTCAACCCAGAACAAGAAATGTGCTTGAACGGACACTAAATAACTCGCCCAGCTACAGCACTAAGGACAGATTTAGCGGGATATAAATTTGAGGCCTAGTATTTAGGCGCTGGGTGACCGGTATGGATTTAGTGACAGAATTAGACTGGGATATGGCCAAAAAATAAACAGACTATTGCTGGTTAAATGCACTTGGTGTGACAGCTTCACCCTGATGTAGGCTTTAGCCAAAAAACAACCACACCATTGAGGGTTAAATGCACTTGGTGACAGGCGCAGCTTGCCCCTGATTTAGTATATGGCCAAAAAATGAACAGACTATTGCTGGTTAAATGCACTTGGTGTGACAGCTTCACCCTGATGTAGGCTTTAGCCAAAAAACAACCACACCATTGAGGGTTAAATGCACTTGGTGACAGGCGCAGCTTGCCCCTGATTTTGTATATGGCCAAAAAATGAACAGACTATTGCTGGTTAAATGCACTTGGTGTGACAGCTTCACCCTGATGTAGGCTTTAGCCAAAAAACAACCACACCATTGAGGGTTAAATGCACTTGGTCGCAGCTTGTGCTGGCGCACCACAAGACACAAAATGGCCGCCGATCACCCCAGAAAAATGTGACTGACAAACGGTCTGGGCAGCCTAAAAACAGTGAGCAATTGAGGATCAGCAGCTCAATGATCCACAGCTGCAGATCGATCAGTTAATCAAGTCCTTTGGAGGAGTTAATCTGCCTAATCTCGCCCTACTGTCGCAGCCGCAACCTCTCCCTACGCTAATCAGAGCAGAGTGACGGGCGGCGCTATGTGACTCCAGCTTAAATAGAGGCTGGGTCACATGGTGCTCTGGCCAATCACAGCCATGCCAATAGTAGGCATGGCTGTGATGGCCTCTTGGGGCAAGTAGTATGACGCTTGTTGATTGGCTGCTTTGCAGCCTTTCAAAAAGCGCCAAGAAAGCGTCACAAAAGCGCCAAGAAAGCGACGAACACCGAACCCGGACTTTTACGAAAATGTCCGGGTTCGGGTCCGTGTCACGGACACCCCAAAATTCGGTACGAACCCGAACTATACAGTTCGAGTTGGCTCATCCCTAGTAGCTACGCGTTTCAGTGGCGGCCGCCATATTTATCAGGCTCAAATACATTGAAAGAAAAAAGCATGATCCAAAATAGTAAAAACATAATCAGACCATAGTTCAATATAATATAATTCATGTGGACGTTGGTTCATGTGAATGCAAAATATTTAATTCGAGTGGATCCAGATATCCACAAACATACCCATGCATGAGATGCACCCGTACATCTGCGCATAAGGCTACTTTCACACTTGCGTTTCTATTTTTCGGTATTGAGATCCGTCATAGGGTCTCAATACCGGAGAAAAACGCTTCCGTTTTGTCTCCATTCATTGTAAATGGGGACAAAACGGAACTGAACGGAACTGAATGCTCCAAAAAGGGATGAGCGAATCAGGTGGTATCTTGGAACCAAACCCGAGTTCGGGAAATCGTTTTTAAAAGTAGAAATTCATTTATGCAGTCATTTCCCGAAGTCTCACGAGATTTCGCGAAGTAATAACTTCGGCTCATCGGAGCCAATACATTTTAATACTGTATAGGGCGCTCGCTCCGTTCAGTATTCAAACGAAGTATTAAGCGAATTTACTTCGGATGTTTAATTTAAAGTCGATTTGGTCATCCCTAATTATTATTCAAATAAACGACAAAGTCCAAACTCCTCAGCATCAGACCCCAGCCCAAAAAAAATCGTCAGAAAAACGTTTATATAAACCAATCAAGGGGGAAAGACGCAGGGACTGTGCGATGAACACGCCCTCGAAAAGACCCATAAACAGATTAGCATAACTGAATGCGAAGCGCGTGCCCGTCGCACAGCCCCTGCGCTGTTTGTAGACCTGGCCTTCAAAAGAAAAGACATTATAGTTCAAAATAAATTCCATGGCCTGGATAAGAAAATCCACTAAAATCCACATCTGAAGTGAAGTCCGCCCGGCGCCATTAACTTTAAAGAGGGCTGCCAGAGATCCGGCCCAGCACAGCAAACATGCTGAGAGGCGGCCGGACAAAAACCCGTAGCATACAACGCTTTTTGTCCGGCCGCCACTTGGCATGTTTTCTGTAGTGCGGCCGGATATAGTGAATGTCCTGTATGCTTGGTAGTGCTGAACGACCAGGCAGGATGATGGAGGAAAGACTGACCATCCTACTCCTCCATATCGTAATGAGAGACAAGTGGAGGAGGAGGATGAGGAAAGAATGTGGCAGCTGGCACTCGCCACCACAAAGGGGCAGCTTCTTTGTAAGCAGTATATTGTGCTGCACTGTGGTATCTGGTTCTGCTGGGGCAGTATATTGTGCTGCACTTTAGTATTTGGTTCTGCTGGGGCGGTATATTGTGCTGCACTGTGGTATCTGGTTCTGCTGGGGCAGTATATTGTGTTGCACTGTGGTATCTGGTTCTGCTGGGGCGGTATATTGTGCTGCACTTTAGTATTTGGTTCTGCTGGGGCAGTATATTGTGCTGCACTGTAGCATTTGATTCTGCTGGGGCAGTATATTGTGCTGCACTGTGGTATCTGGTTCTGCTGGGGCAGTATATTGTGCTGCACTGTGGTATCTGGTTCTGCTGGGGCAGTATATTGTGCTGCACTGTGGTATCTGGTTCTGCTGGGGCAGTATATTGTGCTTCACTGTGGTATCTGGTTCTGCTGGGGCAGTATATTGTGTTGCACTGTGGTATCTGGTTCTGCTGGGGCAGTATATTGTGCTGCACTTTAGTATTTGGTTCTGCTGGGGCGGTATATTGTGCTGCTCTGTGATATTTGGTTCTGCTGGGGCGGTATATTGTGCTGCACTGTGGTATCTGGTTCTGCTGGGGCGGTATATTGTGCGTGCAGTCTTGTGGTATTTGGTTCTGCTGGGGCAGTATATTGTGCTGTACTGTGGTATCTGGTGCTGCTGGGGCAGTATATTGTGCTGCACTGTGATATTTGGTTCTGCTGGGGCAGTATATTGTGCTGCACTGTGATATTTGGTTCTGCTGGGGCGGTATATTGTGCTGCACTGTGGTATCTGGTTCTGCTGGGGCGGTATATTGTGCTGCACTGTGGTATCTGGTTCTGTTGGGGCAGTATATTGTGCTGCACTGTGGTATCTGGTTCTGCTGGGGCAGTATATTGTGCTGCACTGTGGTATCTGGTTCTGCTGGGGCAGTATATTGTGCTGCACTGTGGTATCTGGTTCTGCTGGGGCAGTATATTGTGCTGCACTGTGGTATCTGGTTCTGCTGGGGCAGTATATTGTGCTGCACTGTGATATTTGGTTCTGCTGGGGCGGTATATTGTGCTGCACTGTGGTATTTGGTTCTGCTGGGGCAGTATATTGTGCTGCACTGTGATATTTGGTTCTGCTGGGGCGGTATATTGTGCTGCACTGTGGTATCTGGTTCTGCTGGGGCAGTATATTGTGCTGCACTGTGGTATCTGGTTCTGCTGGGGCAGTATATTGTGCTGCACTGTGGTATCTGGTTCTGCTGGGGCAGTATATTGTGCTGCACTGTGGTATCTGGTTCTGCTGGGGCAGTATATTGTGCTGCACTGTGGTATCTGGTTCTGCTGGGGCAGTATATTGTGCTGCACTGTGGTATCTGGTTCTGCTGGGGCAGTATATTGTGCTGCACTGTGGTATCTGGTTCTGCTGGGGCAGTATATTGTGCTGCACTGTGGTATTGGGTTCTGCTGGGGCGGTATATTGTGCTGCACTGTGGTATCTGGTTCTGCTGGGGCGGTATATTGTGCTGCACTGTGGTATCTGGTTCTGCTGGGGCGGTATATTGTGCTGCACTGTGGTATCTGGTTCTGCTGGGGCAGTATATTGTGCTGCACTGTGGATATTGGTTCTGCTGGGGCAGTATATTGTGCTGCACTGTGGTATTGGTTCTGCTGGGGCGGTATATTGTGCTGCACTGTGGTATCTGGTTCTGCTGGGGCGGTATATTGTGCTGCACTGTGGTATCTGGTTCTGCTGGGGCAGTATATTGTGCTGCACTGTGGTATCTGGTTCTGCTGGGGCAGTATATTGTGCTGCACTGTGGTATCTGGTTCTGCTGGGGCAGTATATTGTGCTGCACTGTGGTATCTGGTTCTGCTGGGGCAGTATATTGTGCTGCACTGTGGTATCTGGTTCTGCTGGGGCAGTATATTGTGCTGCACTGTGGTATTGGTTCTGCTGGGGCGGTATATTGTGCTGCACTGTGGTATCTGGTTCTGCTGGGGCAGTATATTGTGCTGCACTGTGGTATCTGGTTCTGCTGGGGCGGTATATTGTGCTGCACTGTGGTATCTGGTTCTGCTGGGGCAGTATATTGTGCTGCACTGTGGTATCTGGTTCTGCTGGGGCAGTATATTGTGCTGCACTGTGGTATCTGGTTCTGCTGGGGCAGTATATTGTGCTGCACTGTGGTATCTGGTTCTGCTGGGGCAGTATATTGTGCTGCACTGTGGTATCTGGTTCTGCTGGGGCAGTATATTGTGCTGCACTGTGGTATCTGGTTCTGCTGGGGCAGTATATTGTGCTGCACTGTGGTATCTGGTTCTGCTGGGGCAGTATATTGTGCTGCACTGTGGTATCTGGTTCTGCTGGGGCAGTATATTGTGCTGCACTGTGGTATCTGGTTCTGCTGGGGCGGTATATTGTGCTGCACTGTGGTATCTGGTTCTGCTGGGGCGGTATATTGTGCTGCACTGTGGTATCTGGTTCTGCTGGGGCGGTATATTGTGCTGCACTGTGGTATCTGGTTCTGCTGGGGCAGGTATATTGTGCTGCACTGTGGTATCTGGTTCTGCTGGGGCAGTATATTGTGCTGCACTGTGGTATCTGGTTCTGCTGGGGCAGTATATTGTGCTGCACTGTGGTATCTGGTTCTGCTGGGGCAGTATATTGTGCTGCACTGTGGTATCTGGTTCTGCTGGGGCAGTATATTGTGCTGCACTGTGGTATCTGGTTCTGCTGGGGCAGTATATTGTGCTGCACTGTGGTATCTGGTTCTGCTGGGGCAGTATATTGTGCTGCACTGTGGTATCTGGTTCTGCTGGGGCGGTATATTGTGCTGCACTGTGGTATCTGGTTCTGCTGGGGCAGTATATTGTGCTGCACTGTGGTATCTGGTTCTGCTGGGGCAGTATATTGTGCTGCACTGTGGTATCTGGTTCTGCTGGGGCAGTATATTGTGCTGCACTGTGGTATCTGGTTCTGCTGGGGCAGTATATTGTGCTGCACTGTGGTATCTGGTTCTGCTGGGGCAGTATATTGTGCTGCACTGTGGTATCTGGTTCTGCTGGGGCAGTATATTGTGCTGCACTGTGGTATCTGGTTCTGCTGGGGCAGTATATTGTGCTGCACTGTGGTATCTGGTTCTGCTGGGGCGGTATATTGTGCTGCACTGTGGTATCTGGTTCTGCTGGGGCGGTATATTGTGCTGCACTGTGGTATCTGGTTCTGCTGGGGCGGTATATTGTGCTGCACTGTGGTATCTGGTTCTGCTGGGGCGGTATATTGTGCTGCACTGTGGTATCTGGTTCTGCTGGGGCAGTATATTGTGCTGCACTGTGGTATCTGGTTCTGCTGGGGCAGTATATTGTGCTGCACTGTGGTATCTGGTTCTGCTGGGGCGGTATATTGTGCTGCACTGTGGTATCTGGTTCTGCTGGGGCGGTATATTGTGCTGCACTGTGGTATCTGGTTCTGCTGGGGCGGTATATTGTGCTGCACTGTGGTATCTGGTTCTGCTGGGGCAGTATATTGTGCTGCACTGTGGTATCTGGTTCTGCTGGGGCAGTATATTGTGCTGCACTGTGGTATCTGGTTCTGCTGGGGCAGTATATTGTGCTGCACTGTGGTATCTGGTTCTGCTGGGGCGGTATATTGTGCTGCACTGTGGTATCTGGTTCTGCTGGGGCGGTATATTGTGCTGCACTGTGGTATCTGGTTCTGCTGGGGCGGTATATTGTGCTGCACTGTGGTATCTGGTTCTGCTGGGGCGGTATATTGTGCTGCACTGTGGTATCTGGTTCAGCTGGGGCAGTATATTGTGCTGCACTGTGGTATCTGGTTCTGCTGGGGCGGTATATTGTGCTGCACTGTGGTATCTGGTTCTGCTGGGGCAGTATATTGTGCTGCACTGTGGTATCTGGTTCTGCTGGGGCGGTATATTGTGCTGCACTGTGGTATCTGGTTCTGCTGGGGCGGTATATTGTGCTGCACTGTGGTATCTGGTTCAGCTGGGGCAGTATATTGTGCTGCACTGTGGTATCTGGTTCTGCTGGGGCAGTATATTGTGCTGCACTGTGGTATCTGGTTCTGCTGGGGCGGTATATTGTGCTGCACTGTGGTATCTGGTTCTGCTGGGGCGGTATATTGTGCTGCACTGTGGTATCTGGTTCTGCTGGGGCAGTATATTGTGCTGCACTGTGGTATATGGTTCTGCTGGGGCAGTATATTGTGCTGCACTGTGGTATCTGGTTCTGCTGGGGCAGTATATTGTGCTGCACTGTGGTATCTGGTTCTGCTGGGGCGGTATATTGTGCTGCACTGTGGTATCTGGTTCAGCTGGGGCGGTACATTGTGCTGCACTGTGGTATCTGGTTCTGCTGGGGCAGTATATTGTGCTGCACTGTGGTATCTGGTTCTGCTGGGGCAGTATATTGTGCTGCACTGTGGTATCTGGTTCTGCTGGGGCGGTATATTGTGCTGCACTGTGGTATCTGGTTCAGCTGGGGCAGTATATTGTGCTGCACTGTGATATTTGGTTCTACTGGGGCAGTATATTGTGCTGCACTGTGGTATCTGGTTCTGCTGGGGCGGTATATTGTGCTGCACTGTGGTATCTGGTTCAGCTGGGGCAGTATATTGTGCTGCACTGTGGTATCTGGTTCTGCTGGGGCAGTATATTGTGCTGCACTGTGGTATCTGGTTCTGCTGGGGCGGTATATTGTGCTGCACTGTGGTATCTGGTTCTGCTGGGGCGGTATATTGTGCTGCACTGTGGTATCTGGTTCTGCTGGGGCGGTATATTGTGCTGTACTGTGGTATCTGGTTCTGCTGGGGCAGTATATTGTGCTGCACTGTGGTATCTGGTTCTGCTGGGGCAGTATATTGTGCTGCACTGTGTATCTGGTTCTGCTGGGCGGTATATTGTGCTGCACTGTGGTATCTGGTTCTGCTGGGGCGGTATATTGTGCTGCACTGTGGTATCTGGTTCTGCCGGGGCGGTATATTGTGCTGTACTGTGGTATCTGGTTCTGCTGGGGCGATATATTGTGCTGCACTGTGGTATCTGGTTATGCTGGGGCAGTATATTGTGCTGCACTGTGATGTCTGGTTCTGCTGGGGCAGTATATTGTGCTGCACTGTGGTATCTGGTTCTGCTGGGGCGGTATATTGTGCTGCACTGTGGTATCTGGTTATGCTGGGGCAGTATATTGTGCTGCACTGTGATGTCTGGTTCTGCTGGGGCAGTATATTGTGCTGCACTGTGGTATCTGGTTCTGCTGGGGCGGTATATTGTGCTGCACTGTGGTATCTGGTTCTGCTGGGGCAGTATATTGTGCTGCACTGTGGTATCTGGTTCTGCTGGGGCGGTATATTGTGCTGCACTGTGGTATCTGGTTCTGCTGGGGCGGTATATTGTGCTGCACTGTCCCAAAAGAAAGAAAGATGGTCCAGCTTCACTGAAAAATACTTGAGGCTTATTTTTACTTGATGTCAACCGTTTTGCACGCAATCTTACCATTAAAAAACCCTTTTCTGATACAGATAATGTTGGTGCAGGTTCTGCAGAGGCTGATACAATTCAGTCACATTTTTCTGTTGATCAGATGTCTTCTTTTTCCTTTCAGGAACTATCACATATTGCCTCTATGCAGACCATGCGTTTCCTCTCTGGGACTGATCCAGAGCGGCAGGTGCACAGTGATTTTGCGAACAATTTTCGCACCTATAACAGAGACTTTTATCCCATCCAGTCACGCACCCCCGCTCTCCATCAATTCCAAGACAATGTAGAACGTGATCTGGTTGAACTTGATAGGGTGCTTCAGAGCAGGGATACAAATGACAGTAAAAATAAAAACAAAAATAATCTCATGGCCAGTGAACGCAAAGCGTTAAAAGAACTGAAGAGTATGTCTGATATAATTGTGAGAAAAGCTGATAAGGGGGGAGCGGTGGTCATCATGGACAGACCCGTGTACGCCGCACAGAATGAGCTTATGCTCTCTGATTCCGCCACCTATACCAGGTTGACTCAGGATCCCACCGCTCCTTTCCAAACCCTTTTGAGGAGTATTTTGGAGGAGGGACTGGATAGTGGCTACTTGGACCAAAAACAATTTGATTATATTTTTGTCTCTTATCCAGTGGTCCCCATCTTCCATTCCCTCCCCAAGATACATAAAGAGGGATTCCCTTCCCCCATGCGCCCTATAGTTTCGGGTATTGGGTCTTTTTCGGAAAATTTGTCATCCTGGGTGGACAGCATGTTGCAACCACTAGTGCAGTGTATTCCTGGTTTCTTGCGGGATACTGCCTCAGTCTTGCAGGCCTTTCATTCCTTCCAGTGGTCCTCTGATCTCTCTTGGATTTCGGCTGATGCTGCTTCCCTGTACACGGCCATCCCCCAGGATCTCGCCATTATCTCTTTGGGTTGGTTTTTGAGTTTTTATTCTAATTTCTCATTACCCTTTAGAGATTTCCTCTGCAAAGTTGTATTATTTCTTATGCAACACAATTATTTTATGTTCAATGGGAGATTTTTTTCTCCAATGCAGAGGAGTCTCTATGGGGGTCCGCTTCTCACCGTCGCTTGCAAACATTTATATGGCGTGGTGGGAACATCATTTTCTTTTCTCTGATTCCAACCCATGGAGTGGATCCGTCCGGTGGTACGGTCGCTACATCGATGACCTGCTCCTTGTTTGGTCGGGCGATGTGGCGGCCGTACCATCATTCGGATCCTTCCTCAATGCTAACAACTGTAATTTACGTTTTTCTTTAAACTCTCATAAGACCTTAATATCCTTTTTGGATTTGTGTTTGGTGGGGGACGTGGGGGATGGCCGTGTACACAGTCGTACGCACAGAAAGGAAACCGCAGGAAATACCTTCCTACATGCGGGATCCTGTCATCCTGCACACACTGTCCATAATATCCCTAGGGGCGAATACATTCGCGCTTTGCGCAATTGTTCCTCTAGTGACACTTGCATTGAAGAAATGAATACTGTCACCACTCATCTCCTAGCCAGGAATTATCCCAGCAGACTTTTAAACCGATCAAAAAATATGGTTTCTACCATGTCTCGGGATAATTTAATCTTTCCCAACAAAACGCCCAGGCTTGGTCATAAAGAGAAGCAAGTTACTTTCTCCACGAGTTATAGTTGTGAATATTCACAAATATGTAATATTGTCAAAAGACATCTTCATCTTCTCAAATATGACCAAGCGTGGGGTGACGTTGTGAAAAGCGGTGTTCGATGTGTTGCCCGACGTGCTGTTACTTTAGCAAATATGGTGAGCCCCTCTCTATACCAGGATAAGCCTGGCTCCCAGCCTACTTGGCTGAGAAACATAGGTAATTTTAAATGTGGGCATAAAAGATGTACATGTTGCTCATATATGAGGATGGGCTCGCATATTGTGTCTACAAGTAACCACACCACTCATACTATTCAGCAATACATCAACTGCAACACCACACATGTGGTATACTGCATAACAGGCTCTCTGTGCAATTTACAGTACTGTACCTGATTGTGATCACCTGTGTTTGGTGGTTCACTATTTAGTCTCGACCTCACTTCCCACTGATGCACATCATGACTAAGGATCCGCATCTACAGTGATCCGAAACCGGTCGATTTTCTGCATTGCTGTATGTTGGTTTTTATCTGCACGGGATTGAATAAAGCCTCAAGTATTTTTCAGTGAAGCTGGACCATCTTTCTTTCTTTTGGGATCCGTTGTGCACCCAAGGTTCAGGACGAGGTCCGGGCTCCTGGTCTCCTGTGGAAGAGCGCAGCATTTTCCAGTGTTGCTCCATATTGTGCTGCAATGTGGTATTTGGTTCTGCTGTGACAGTATATTGTGCTGCACTGTGGTATCTGGTTCTGCTGGGGCAGTATATTGTGCTGCACTGTGGTATTTGGTTCTGCTGGGGCGATATTTTGTGCTGCACTGTGGTATCTGGTTCTGCTGGGGCGATATTTTGTGCTGCACTGTGGTATCTGGTTCTGCTGGGGCAGTATATTGTGCTGCACTGTGGTATCTGGTGCTGCTGGGGCAGTATATTGTGCTGCACTGTGGTATCTGATTCTGCTGGGGCAGTATATTGTGCTGCACTGTGGTATCTGGTTCTGCAGGGGCAGTATATTGTGCTGCACTGTGATATTTGGTTCTGCTGGGGCGGTATATTGTGCTGCACTGTGGTATCTGATTCTGCTGGGGCAGTATATTGTGCTGCACTGTGGTATCTGGTTCTGCAGGGGCAGTATATTGTGCTGCACTGTGGTATATGGTTCTGCTGGGGCAGTATATTGTGCTGCACTGTGGTATCTGGTTCTGCAGGGGCAGTATATTGTGCTGCACTGTGATATTTGGTTCTGCTGGGGCGGTATATTGTGCTGTACTGTGGTATCTGGTTCTGCTGTGACAGTATATTGTGCTGCACTGTGCTATCTGGTTCTGCTGGGGCAGTATATTGTGCTGCACTGTGGTATTTGGTTCTGCTGGGGCGGTATATTGTGCTGCACTGTGGTATTTGGTTCTGCTGGGGCGATATTTTGTGCTGCACTGTGGTATCTGGTTCTGCTGGGGCGATATTTTGTGCTGCACTGTGGTATCTAGTTCTGCTGGGGCGGTATATTGTGCTGCACTGTGTTATCTGGTTCTACTGGGGCAGTATATTGTGCTGCGCTGTGGTATCTGGTTCTGCTGGGGCAGTATATTGTGCTGCACTGTGGTATCTGGTTCTGCTGGGGCAGTATATTGTGCTGCACTGTGGCGTCTGGTTCTGCTGGGGCAGTATATTGTGCTGCACTGTGGTATCTGGTTCTGCTGGGGCGGTATATTGTGCTGCACTGTGGTATCTGGTTCTGCTGGGGCAGTATATTGTGCTGCACTGTGGTATCTGGTTCTGCTGGGGCAGTATATTGTGCTGCACTGTGGTATATGGTTCTGCTGGGGCAGTATATTGTGCTGCACTGTAGTATCTGGTTCTGCTGGGGCAGTATATTGTGCTGCACTGTGTTATCTGGTTCTGCTGGGGCAGTATATTGTGCTGCACTGTGGTATCTGGTTCTGCTGGGGCAGTATATTGTGCTGCACTGTGGTATATGGTTCTGCTGGGGCAGTATATTGTGCTTCACTGTGGTATCTGGTTCTGCTGGGGCGGTATATTGTACTGCACTGTGGTATTTGGTTCTGCTGGGGCGATATTTTGTGCTGCACTGTGGTATCTGGTTCTGCTGGGGCAATATTTTGTGCTGCACTGTGGTATCTGGTTCTGCTGGGGCGGTATATTGTGCTGCGCTGTGGTATCTGGTTCTGCTGGGGCGGTATATTGTGCTGCACTGTGTTATCTGGTTCTGCTGGGGCGGTATATTGTGCTGCGCTGTGGTATCTGGTTCTGCTGGGGCAGTATATTGTGCTGCACTGTGGTATCTGGTTCTGCTGGGGCAGTATATTGTGCTGCACTGTGGTATCTGCTTCTGCTGGGGCAGTATATTGTGCTGCACTGTGGCGTCTGGTTCTGCTGGGGCAGTATATTGTGCTGCACTGTGGTATTTGGTTCTGCTGGGGCGGTATATTGTGCTGCACTGTGTTATCTGGTTCTGCTGGGGCGGTATATTGTGCTGCGCTGTGGTATCTGGTTCTGCTGGGGCAGTATATTGTGCTGCACTGTGGTATTTGGTTCTGCTGGGGCGGTATATTGTGCTGCACTGTGTTATCTGGTTCTGCTGGGGCGGTATATTGTGCTGCGCTGTGGTATCTGGTTCTGCTGGGGCGGTATATTGTGCTGCGCTGTGGTATCTGGTTCTGCTGGGGCAGTATATTGTGCTGCACTGTGGTATCTGGTTCTGCTGGGGCGGTATATTGTGCTGCACTGTGGTATCTGGTTCTGCTGGGGCAGTATAATGTGCTGCACTGTGGTATCTGCTTCTGTTGGGGCAGTATATTGTGCTGCACTGTGGTGTCTGGTTCTGCTGGGGAGGTATATTGTGCTGCACTGTGGTATCTGGTTCTGCTGGGGCAGTATTTTGTGCTGCACTGTGATGTCTGGTTCTGCTGGGGCGGTATATTGTGCTGCACTGTGGTGTCTGGTTCTGCTGGGGCAGTATATTGTGCTGCACTGTGATGTCTGGTTCTGCTGGGGCAGTATATTGTGCTGCACTGTGGTATCTGGTTCTGCTGGGGCGGTATATTGTGCTGCACTGTGGTATCTGGTTCTGCTGGGGCGGTATATTGTGCTGCACTGTGTTATCTGGTTCTGCTGGGGCGGTATATTGTGCTGCGCTGTGGTATCTGGTTCTGCTGGGGCAGTATATTGTGCTGCACTGTGGTATCTGGTTCTGCTGGGGCAGTATATTGTGCTGCGCTGTGGTATCTGGTTCTGCTGGGGCGGTTTACTGTGCTGCACTGTGGTATCTGGTTCTGCTGGGGCGGTATATTGTGCTGCACTGTGGTATCTGGTTCTGCTGGGGCAGTATATTGTGCTGCACTGTGATGTCTGGTTCTGCTGGGGCGGTACATTGTGCTGCACTGTGGTATCTGGTTCTGCTGGGGCGGTATATTGTGCTGCACTGTGGTTTTGTTGGCCCCGCCTTCGTGTCCCTATTTGCTCTGACTCTGTGCAATCAGTGCTCACGTTGTCAGACCGTCTAGGGACACGGGGAATGGTAGAACCTGGCTGTCAATTTATTCACACTTTTCTAGGAGGAATAAGTGGGGAACAGCACAATGACGTGGCAGAGCAGTCTAGACAAGCAGACATGAAGCTGACAGATCCTCCTAAGCTGGGGTTTCCTTCCTCTGGGTCGCGCCTGCGGAGGAGATCCATTGTTACCAATGCAAGAGAGAAGAGGAGCCCTTGCCGTTGCTATGGGTAACGGCTTGTTGCCCCAGCTCTGATACATCTTATGTCTGGTGCTTTTTGTACCATGTCACAGTCTAGGCCCCTTTCACACGACCGTTTTTTTTTTCGGTTTACGTGACTTTTTTTGCGTTCCGTATACGGAACCATTCATTTCAATGGTTCCGCAAAAAAAACTGAATGTGCTCCGTATGCATTCCGTTTCCATATTTCCTTTTTTCCGTTCCGTTGAAAGATAGAACATGTTCTATTATTGCCCTCAAATCACGTTCCGTGACTCCTTTCAAGTCAATGGGTCCGCTAAAAAAATGGAACACATACGGAAATGCTTCCGTATGTCTTCCGTATCCGTTCTGTTTTTGCGGAACCATCTATTAAAAATGTTATGCCCAGCCCATATTTGTTCTATGTAATTACTGTATATGCCATACGGAAAAAAACGGAACGGTAATGGGAACAAAAAAACGGAACAACAAATCCGTGAAAAATGGACTGCAAAACACTGAAAAAGCCATACGGTCGTGTGAAAGAGGCCTAATTGATGGAAATTATGGCTTAGAATTGGACAGGAAGGCGCCCGGCCGCTCGCTGGCATGCATATGAGTCACATCTCTGTTCCATCCTTTCTTCTTTTTTGTGCGTTTATACGCATTTCATTTCGCATTGCGGGCGCCTGGGCTGCTATTACTCCCCATTGTACTGTCTCAGCGTGAGCTGGAAAGCTAAATATTTGCCGTAATTGCCGTTGTGTTCGGTGGAGCTCTTTATGGGCGCTGTTCGGATCGCGCCGCTGGCAGGTGAACAATAGCAACCGTCCAATTAATCAACAAGGCAAAATTCAGAATCGGCTGCAGGGGTTGACAATGTCATAAATGGGCGTGCGGCACATCTCTGTTCTCTTCATATAGCGTGTGGCGCCTTCTCTGTACCGTCCTTCTGCAGAGTCATACCCCCCTCCCCCCTTCCCGGGCCGCTCATTTCCCCTTTGGGTGCCTGACTATATTCTTTATTTGCACTGCTGGTTTAGTCTATTATAACTATTTTCTTGCTGCAGAACAAATCAGCTTTCCATGTACTGACTTTTCAGTAGACTGGTGTTTGTATACAGAAGGGAAGTGTAAAGCATGGGGGAAAGGCAGAACCTCTGAAGAGACAAAAGATGGACTCCAGACTAACTCAGACTTCCCTAGACAATTCAGCTAAGCTGGCTTACCCAATAATTGCTGTGTCTTAGGGTTCTTGTACATGGGCAGAATCTGCCGGTAACAAGTGCCGATTGAGGCTAAGAGCATGCCGATTGGCGCTCCTTAATGCAGCAGTTATCATTAGGATGGGGATAAACAATCGCTGTTATGATCGTTCATCCAATGTTTTGATTTGTTGGCATATCCCCTATTCGGGCTCCTGAAAAATGATGTTTTTCGGCACCACATAAAAGGGGCGATCACCCAAGTGTTTGCTCGTTGATCGGGTGGTTGATGGTCTATTCACACAGAGTAATTATAGGGAACGAGCTTTGTGATTCCCAATCATCGACCCATGTAAAATGCCCCTCAGGCCTCTTGTGGCATTTGCAGATCCGCAATACACGGGCACCGTTCCGTATGCATTCGGTATCACGGATGTGGACCCATTCACAATGGGTCTGCAAATCTGGAGATGTGGAATGGTGCGGAATGGAAGCACAGAAAGGAACACTACGGAGTGCTTCCGTGGGGTTTCGTCCCGTACTTCCGTTCTGCAAAAAGATAGAACATGTCTTATCTTTTTTTGCAGAACGACCAGATCGCGAACCCATTAAAGTGAATGGGTCCTCGATCCGCTGCAGCTGCCCCACGGTGGGTGTTCGTGCATTGTGGCCCGCAGCACGGCCATGGTGCACACACGTCCGTGTGCAAGAGGCCTTAATGGAACAGAGCTGGAGCGAGGAGGAGAAACAGACCACCCCAGACTCCAACAGACATTGCAGCTAAGCTGGAGCCACTGATCACAGCTCTGCTCTAACAGGGACTAACACAGAAGGAAATAGTAGGTTTTGTAGACACAGTGACTAATCTGGAATAAAAAAAATCACAAAAATATAGATTTTTCTTTTGCATTTTATTACTCAATAGTTATGTGAACATGAACATGAGTTTTTTGTTATACAAGACCTCTTTGGATAAATGTACTGTTGTTCCATACACGTATAGTAGACCAAAAAGTCTTACAAAAGGTGACATTTTCTTGTATTTTGACTTTTTGTTTTAGCTATGATAAGGCTTCCAAATTAAGGTCACTTTTATCATTGTCAAGTACCATGGATGTTGTTGTGGACTTTGATTCATTATCAGATTGCAGTGCCTTATTGACCTGGAGGCTTAGATGTCTGTAATGAAGATCTGAAGGTATTTTAGATGAACAAAGTTGTCATTTAGGTGAAATCATCTCTTTTTTTTTTTTTCTACGATTTTTCGTTTGGTTTTATGAGATTTTCTTGAGCTGGATCTTAGAAGTCCCCATAAGGAGCTGTTGGAAGATCTTTTCTGGATAGGACTGCTTAGAAGTCTGGCATCTGTTTCCATCTGAACTGGTGATCCAGAACACAAGAGAAAGACGATGAGCGTGGTCTTGCCAACAATGCCATTCACTTGCTGAGAGATGACGGCTGAAGGCTTGATTTTTGTCTGGCATCTGAAATAAAGGATAAAGACAGTTGAGTTTCAGTGCATTGACTTCTGACATTACCTATTTAACTATGAACTATATAGTGGGCTAGGCTATACGTAGTAGTCAATGGGCAGTGAGATACTGTAGCTGTAGAGCACCATGTAAGGTAGGGATCTGAACACTGGGCTTACAATTAACATATTGTGACTAGAATCCTTACTATATCATACTTTTTAGATACTAATATTGAATCTGCCAGTAGTTGAACTCGTACTTACATAGGAGCTTCCGGCTCTCGTTTGGGTATTCTTCATGACCGATATCATGGATGCTAGGAAGAGCAGTACCATTTGATGATGTCTTTCTTGATAACACACAAGTCCTCGAATATTTGCCAGACGTGAATCCTTTGACCAGCCTTTGGGACTTGATGCCTGTTCAACTTTGTTAAGCTATCGTCCAACATGACAATTCAAAAAGTTTGAAGACTATTTCAAGAAATCCAGAATTTCACAGATATTCCTGAGTGAAGTTGACTGAGAAAGTCCTACATTCCACACTGCCCTTGTTCCGTGAAAGGGCAGCCGTAGTAACGGCGATGGTTGGCATAGCCAAGAACGTTGATTCATGGTCATATGTATCTACTTTGTAGGTACAGAAATGGTTGACTGTTTGGTCCATGATTTTTTTTTTTTTACTTTGTCCATTGAAACTTTTCACTTCCACGTACAGGAGATAGATGTCAATATATGAAAATGTCCATCAAGTAGAAATGCACAAGTGTCTTTGAGTGTCCAATGATTGAGAAGGTCCCACCAAGATATAACATTCAAAAATTTTGGTGCAACTTTGATGCAACAGATTATTGTTCATTAGAAATTGCTACTATGTATTTCCATAGATATGTTACATGTGCAAAAACACCAAAAGTATCATTTTACAATTTCAACCACTACATTCTACCCCCCCCCCCCCCAAAAAAAAAGAAAAAAATATACAACTTTTTAGAATTGTTATAAAAATAAAGATGTCACTGCTATTCAGGACAAACTTTTGAACTTTTTAGCAGACGTAGAAGCATATTATTGCTTTCTAAACAGAATACAAACACTTATGGTAAAAAGTTACAATTCAATCATATGTACACATTATGTACAACATAGATCACATTTCATTGGATGACATTTTGGTATAAAAATAGGATTTTTTTTTTCTCTCTTTTACATTCAATATTAAAAAATGCTCTTAAAACTGAACAGATTGTGAACTTTCTTATCTATGCCGCCCCCTGAAATTTAAAGGGGAGAAGGCAGAACACTAGTTAAACACCCCCACTTAGAGTAAATGATTTCACCCGTCACTTCTGAATTTTTTTTTACTGATATTGTATTTTTTGCTTTTTTTATTTGCATCACAAAAGTTGTGACACCAGATTCTGGTGACAATTCACAAACTTTTCCATGGTTCCATTTACTCTATGTGGTCATAGAAAGCAATTACTGCTTAAGTTCTAGCTACATGAAGGGCAATATGTCCTGTTCCCAAGAGAAAACCTATACATTGTGTACTGTATTTGCGTTTGAGTTGCTTAGATCTCACATAATTTCTTGTATCTATGAGGAGAAAATCTCGTTTTCAAATCCACCTTATACCAGATATTGCCTTGACTTTCTAGCAACACCTTACAGAAAACCTACAACTTTCCCTCAAGTGCCGAGTCTAAATTGACTTTTACCTTGAGAGTCTAAAAAGTTTTCATTCAAGAGCATTAATTTCTCTGCAAATAACCACTGAAGTTTCCTGCTTAATATCCTTCTATGTAGCTTGATTTCTCAGTGACTATGCTATTGCTATCATAAGGATCCTTGGTGACAATGACATTCAACTTGGTGCTAATTTGCTCATCTGAGTAAGCTGCCTTAAGGGTTTGCTTCTCTGACTGCTCAAAATCAAACTGGATTTCCTTCCCCATTTGCACTAGCTGATCCATAGTCTTGGGGAGTGGGGATTTGAGGAAACGCTTGATCTCTGGGTGTAGTGTACTAATAATGTAACGGATCATGTCCTCCTCATTAGCATCAACATAAAGTCTATGGTACAAGGCTCTTTTCTTCCACACAAATTGTTCTAGAGGTTCCCAACGTCTTTGAGGAAGATCTAAGTCCCTCTTGATTGCTTCTCTAACAACTATCCTTTCACAGTATTGCAAGAAGGCAACTTTGAAGTCATGCCAACTTTCTACTGTCTCCTGCCTATATTCCCACCACTTCTTGGCTGCCCCTTTCAAGTGGTTGTCTACTTGAGATAGCCAAACTTTTTCATTCCACCCACTACGCTTAAAGAACTTCTCTAAGTTCACTATAAACTCACGAGGATCCTCTGACATTCCAGCATCAAATTCAGGAGGAGAAAGGATATCAACTGAGATGACAACCCAGTGATGTGGGTGGCAAGATTGTGCTGGCAGTGGTGGTGGAGGTGGGGGTGGAGAAGATGGTGGGCTGGGGGCATAAGGATCAACAATCTCCTGATTGGCATCGGCCTCTTTTTCTTTCTCACTTTTTTCTCCATAGAAAGACCACCTGTGCTTCTCTTCCATCTTACATGTCCTACACAAGTTTTGATCAGCTTTGCTAACCATTTTTTCAAAACGGGAGAACACACCCCTCCAAGAGTTCATCTCCCTCTTCATCCACCTCTCTAAGTTGACTAAAGTACCTTGACATCTCATTAAACAAGCCTTGATGGAACGTTTCCACCTCTGAATCCCAACAACTGAGGACTCGTAATGCATGTTAGAATTTAACCTCTGTACTGACCTCTTGAACCCTTTCAGCTCATTCTCAACCTGTCTAGAGACCCCAGAAAGAATATACACCTGTGTCTTTCTGACTCTGTCCAACATTTCTGCTGGACTACAAGTACCAATCTGAAGAGCCACAGTTTTTTCAGGCACAGAGAGAGCGGGTGCTCCGATGCCACTAAGAGCCATGCTTGCCGCCATGGTCACAATTGGATACAATTAGCTATAATTTATCAAATATGAATTGTAAAAGTCGGGTTCACAATTCAAAAATATAAAAATGTAATATTAAAAAAGTTATCGTTAATGAGACAGTCGGCAAGAAATGGCTTTCCCAGGTGGCAAACTTGCATGCAACCTTTCTCTCTATGCTGTTTGGTTAAGAGCACTTTCATACAACACAGTAAACAATCTACAATTCTGTCAGTAACATACAAGAAAGTAAAATTCTCAATTCAGTAAAGCAATGCAATGTTTTTGAAAAGTTTAACAGATATAGGAGAGATGGTAATTAGATATCACCCAGTGTCCAGTCCTTTCAGAAGTTCTGCAGTGGGAAGATTTCCAAATATCTTCCAAGATGACTGGAATGAAGGTGATGATTAGAAGATGCCTTGTCCCAATCGTCAATGTTGAGAAACTTCTTCCAACAACTGGAGAAAAGGATAAAATGTTGAAAGCAAAGCTAAGTATTCAGCAAGTAATGATCCTCGAAAGTCGGTGTGAATGCAAGAGAAGAGAGAAAACGACTTCTATCTGCTTGCATCTGAGTTTGTGTGGATAGTTTTCCAGTCTCTGTATTTATACTGTATCTTGCAGAGCTCGACATGTGAGTTATCAGCAAACCCCACACTACGTTTTCGATTCTTATTGGTTGGAGCTTCCGTCTCCATGACAACCAGAACATTGGGATGCCAATTCAATGCCCCCCCCCCTCTCTCTATGATTCAGCTTACACGTTGAAGGCTGTGAACACTCCAGCTTTGGAAGAATGTGTAATCCCCCTTTTCTCTCTTTCTCCAAGAAAACACGTAATTGAGCTATAATAACCAGGAGACACATCTCCTACGGAATATTACACGTCTTCCCTGTCTGAAACTGACAAATAAGGTCTCATCTCATCATTTTGCTAGATGGGTGGAAGACCCTGTCCTCCCACCTTGAGCACTCCTACATGAGATACACACACATACACCATACACACACTTACATTGACACAATCTTGTTTGCAGTGTGGGAACGTGGTGCAGCCTCATTGACTCACATTTATTAGGTCGTTTATATTAGTACGGGGGAGGAAATCAAAATCAGGTGTTTTGATTAAAGTAAGTTGACAAACAGTCAGTGCCCTTGTATATTTTGTCATGTACAGTGGGACTTTTACAATAAACACAAGGGGGGAAGAGAGTTATAAGGAAATATATGAATGCTGATAATCCAAATGCTTGCTCGAAGGTGGAGTTTATTCCTCCATACACCAAGTAATGTGAAAAGATGACGACAGAGCTTTGTTCTACAGCGGGATGTTTATTAGGATTCTTGATTGTAAATACAGTAAAACAGCTCCAGAAAGCCACTTCTTTGAGATGACCTTGCCCATCTAAACCAGATTTCTGGTGATTAACTTTTTCCCCAATTTTTATTTGTGGAGACCACTCCAATTTTCAATGAAAATTTTTGGTGGTCGTCTCACAGAGGTTCCACTGTAGATATGTGTATAGAACCATTAAGAGGAACCAAGAAACCATCCAACTTTATCTGTTGGGAACAATGACCATGGATCATACCACATCCTTAAAGAGGTTGTTGAGTGGGGAGAAATTATCTCCATGGGCTCAGGGAGCTAAATATAAAAGAATCGCTAAAAGCTTATTGGGTCTCTACTTCCTGGCCCCATCATGACACACAAGTAATGTCGGAGACATCATTGCAGCCAGTAATTGGCTGAGCAGGTATTTCCTGGTATATCTTGTGTGTCAGGACAGGAGCAGGAAGTAGAGACCAGCGCAGAGCCAGTAACCTCAAGAATGGAAGTGGTGAGGAATTGATGAGTATTTTTCTTTTATTTCTTAACTAACCCTGAACCCTGGGATAAAAATTTTCCTCGTTGGACAACCACTTTAAACAAAGGGAGTGTGAACTTTTGAAACCTGATGAAATCCTTCTGGACTAATTGGCCAATTCCATCACTTGGAATATGAGACATAGCACTATGAAGCCATTGATTTAATCAGGACACTACAGAGAAAGTTGTGTTGGTAATTCTGAGAAACGGAGATACGGTCAGTCAAAATTGGTCAATAAGTGTCAAACGTCTTCCTGTTTTTGGAATTAGTGGGGCTTTGAATTGAAAAAAATTATTTCCTCAATGACAATGTCTACAGGAGATATGTTTATGTAGAATATCCTCTTTAGCACCAACTGGGAACCAGTGCTTTACCCAGGAACAAAGTTGTCCTGGAATTTCAGTGGTCAAAATAGAACTTCAGTGGAGGAAGAATAAAAACTATGCTTGGAGTCAAGTAAGAGTTGACTAATGATGGGTTTCTAAGACAGTAGGGAGGAGAACTCCTGGTTGGGTTGACCGAACAATCTTTCTGCCTATTTCCGTTTGAGCATGGCTTTTGGATCTAGAAAGTGATGAAGTTAAAACTAAAAATAGCGCAAGTCATGGACCTCATAGTAATAAAAGTAAAACTGCCCATCATCATGTGGCCAGCATAAGCTTCAACATCCTCTAGGAGATCAGCAGCTGTTAGGCACCTCTGGGTTAAGTTTAATTCCAGTATCTGACCTGATTCCGGTTTCCATCAGTGCAGACTCCAGGTGACCCTCAGACCATCACAATTAGGCATTAGATTGTCACAAGATCCTATCAACATTAATGAGACCAAGAAAAATGTAATCTAGCATAATACCATAGATCCATTAGACACACCCTATGGCTCTATTTACATGAAATGTCCACAATGACTTCCCAGACAACTGCTACCCCTGTCTACAGGTTGTTTGTGGCACTATTCACTTCAATAAGGCTTAGCTACATTGTTTTGGGAAGAAAGCGTGCATGGAACAGGAGGTCTATGAACAAATGTGTCTTATAGAAATTCCCAACATTGTTTTCTTTCACTCTCTGACTTTTCTGTTCTAAGAAGCCCTCTTTGAAGCCCTGTAATCTTTTACATTTTGTTATTTTCTCCGTTTTTTCAGCGCTGAACTCCCCTCCTCTGGCTAGCTGCCGATTTGGCCTTATTTAGTCACCGTTCTTCTACACCTACTCACTGACTAATTTTCCCTGTGACTCATGCATTCTCACAGGCTCTGCTTCTGGTCCCATCATGCTGTACTTCCAAGCTCCACATGCTATGTGAGGGGGATTGTGTGAACAGATCTTTATTTTATTTTTTTCCTCAGCACAAGTGACAAATTACAGAGCACACCTTCCAATTTTTCTGAGTAGGATGTCAATTAAGCGTCTCATGCACATTAGCTGTGGGAAGGTGGAGAGGGGGATTACCCTACATCAAGGCTTCGTTCTTTCAGATGAGAGGAAACCTGTTTCACATCTGTTCCTATTGTAAGGCGCGCAGCAAGCGGCCAGCCATGAATCCATCACTGCGGAGAGATGATTTCATTTTAATTGCAAATTATCTTTCCAAAAGTTTTTCTTCCAGTGCGGAATTTGACTGATTATAGGTTCATCTGCATCTTGTACTGATGTATATTGTGTGGCAGAACATACAGTATATACAAGAAACCATATCTATCTATCCATATCTACTGCCTGCAATTGTATACTATGTTACCCCATACACAACAAAGCTGCAAAGTCCTGTGTGTCATGGCACCTTCCTATCATCAAGCTCTATAGAAGCTTTTCTCGGGGATCGGACCAGTCGGACTAGCCTTTACCCTCACGCACATCATTGAGACTTGGTCACCCATCGCCCTGTCACTGGTTCACCTGTTCTCCTTTCTTGACCACTTTTGGTAGATACTAACCACTACATAAAGTGCCAGGAACACCCCACAAGAGTTGCCATTCCAGAGATGCTCTGACCCAGTCATGGAGCCATCATAGCATGGCCATGGCCAACGTTGCTCAGATCCTTACTCTTGCCCATTTTTCCTGCTTCCAACACACCATCTTCAAGATCAGACTTCACTTGCTGCCAAATACATCCCCTGACCCTGAGGATCCCAGGTTCTCTTTGATGGGTCCTCCTAGGCAGGTTGTAGGCTCTGTTTGGTGGGCCGCAGTCTAGCCACTGGCCACCTTAGCCTCTTAATGCGACCTAGGACTTGGCATGAAGCCGATGAAATACTAATAGATGAATTTATGACCCCCTCACCAGCTGCCCGTACCTTCCATTCTCCAAACATAATTTGCCAGTGCCATATTATCAGGTTGTTCTTCTATTAATCCAACATAGGACTATATCTATCACATCGCTGATTGGACCTACAGGCGCCGGATCACTAAGGCTGACTGCAGAGCAATGGGCTGAATCATTGACAGCTCATATGTTCTTCAAAACCCTGGAGGGCTTTAGTGGCAACCATATTAGTTCTCACCCAACTTTCCCAGGAACAGATAAACTGTAATATACATTATTAGGTTCTATGGGAAATGGCAAAAGTGTTTGCTGCATAAATTAAGAGGCTGACAGATTTGGATGAAAAAATAAAACGCAGCTTCTTCCGTCGAAGTGTTGATGATTAGCCTGGACTTCTGATGGATCGCTGACATCTCAGCGTGAGGGAGGACAAGCTGACAGATGACAGGGGAATTCACAGCTTGATGCCAGCTCTGCACATAAAAGGCTCGTTGTAAGCACTGAAGACGAGGGAGGCACGTCTGAGACGACGTAGCAGACAGGAAAGGAAGTCCATGTATGGCTGAGGAGCTCGGAGCAGGAAAGTACACAGAGACAGGGATATGGGTTTATAAAAATGACTGGAAGCGCAGGAAGTGATAGCGGTCTGATCAATGGCTCCTTCTGGATCCATGACCCAAACTCCTAATCTGGTGACAATTATCGCACAGTACGACCTCCCCCTGGACAGTTATGAAACCAGATTCATTGACGCCTTACAGTAACATCACAGTAGAGTAGTAAAATGTTTCGGATGGCGCAGATAACGCAGGAAATGACGCACATGATGGAACCTGATGTGGTCAGAATGGAAGTGTTAATGAAGAGAATTTCCAAGTAGGTGTAAATGAGAGAATTTCTATGGTTCCAAAATCTAATAAACACGTATATTTTGATGCCAGCACGTCCGCTGCAATTCTCTGATGGCGACTTCCGCCCCTGATATCGTGTTATTGTAAACTAAATAAATCCAAAATGCTGTGCTGATTAATTTCTTAATATATCTTTCTAGTGGTTTGTTTTCCTGATACAGAGCTCCAAAGCTTCTGCTAAGTCATAGTTACAGGATATCACGGAACAGATGTGGTGTCACGAAAAGATTTGGCTGTGGTTCCTCCAGCATACACCCTTTAACATTTATACAAGGATCTGGACTCAACTGTAGGGGAAGCACCAGGCCACTACCTCCTGTAGTAGTCTCTGTTCAAGTGACTACTGACCCATAGGGTCACTGATGTGGAACACCGAGGGATCAGGCAGAACTGTGGTCAGGGACAAGCGGAGATCAGGGCAAGCAGAGTGTGAGCAATATGATAAACAGTACAGGGGCTCAGAGTCAGAACCAAGGTCAGGTCAGGCTGTCAAGGATCAATTCAAAAAGTCGAGCAGAAGTCGGTACACGGAACAGGAAATCGGACAAACAGCACACCTTTTCAGAATGCTAGCAGACTAGAAACTATTGCTCAGGCACCTTCCCACAGGAAAGTACCTCAGGGTCACCAGCAATTGGTAGTGAAGATTAGGGTACATGCATGCTGACCCTTTAAGAGACAAAAAGACAGAGACTGGGACTGCTGGGCAGGGAGAGTGAGCTCAGGAGTTTACTGTATGCAGATATCTACAGTCACTGTTAGAGGGAGCTCAGAAGATTATTGCATACAGATATATACAGCCACCACTAGAGGGAGCTCAGGAGATTACTACATACAGATATATACAGCCACCACTAGAGGGAGCTCCGGAAATTACTGCATACAGATATATACAGCCACCACTAGAGGGAGCTCAGGAGATTACTACGTACAGATATATACAGCCACTACTAGGGGGAGCTCAGGAGCTTACAGCATACAGATATATACAGCCACCACTAGGGGGAGCTCAGGAGCTTACAGCACACAGATATATAATCATTACTATGAGGAGCTCAAGTGCTTACTGTATTATGTTTGTGTGTGTGTGTATATATATCTACAGCCATCACTAGAGGGAGCTCAGGAGCTTACTCTTAACATATTTGTTACTTTGTTGAATGTATATACATCTCCTGAGCTCTCCCTAGTGGTGACTACAGACAACACTAAAGATAGATCTTCTAGGGTTTTGTAACTTATCAGTGCTGCAGTTATTTCAGTCTGGTTCCTATAATCACAGGAGGGGAGTGGCGAGTTCAAGTCAGCGCTGGCGCCAATACTCTCACCACTCACTGGGCCCCCTTTAGTAACGAGCTAATCCAACAAAGCAAGAGGAAGCAATCATTAGTTTACAATTTGAACATATTTTTTATTTTATTTTTACAACAATAAAATTGCGCCCCTTCAGATGGATAGCAAAGTGGTGCCCTAGACGGGCTCCTACCTTCGCTTACCCGTCGTCCCGGCCTGGCCCTCCCCCACCCTTGGACACCGCATAGGTTGATATCGCCCCGTGATATCGGTCCACCGTATTGCCAATGAGGGTAGTAGAAGAGGAAAGTGGAGATCATGTGCATCCTCCTTCACTAGTGTATGGCCACAGGTAGCGTAACCGCTGTGAATGTTCCATAGCAGAATCGAATGGGGAAAATCTGCTGCATTTACATAACCAGTGAAGTGGATGAAGATTTAAAAAAATCAGCAGAGGAGCCGCCACGTGTGGCCGTACCCCAAGGGCCAGTTTTTGGGCTCTGATTTTGGCGCGTTTCTGTCTCAAAGTCAACTGCATAAAATGCATCAAGATTAATTTCAATGGGAAGCAGCACATGAAAAAGTGTGAAAAAAAGAAGCCGCTTGGTCCATCTTACAGCAGAATCTGCACTTGTTCTCCCATTGAAATGAATGGGAAAAATCCCAAAAAATCCCTCTATACGTGTAAGCGCCAAAAACTACGAGCTGAAAAAGGAAGTTTTGAAGTAAACACCTATTGGTTAAAAAGAAAGTATTGAAAAAACACATTACAAAAAGCAAGAAAAAAAACACTTAGAAAAACACCTATGGTTTCCGCTCTGAATTTTGTAGGTGGATTTTCAAAGTCCATTGTGTGAACAAGTCCTAATGAGATACAGAATAAGGACGGCTCTGCCGATCTATCGTCTATCTCATGGACGTTTGGAAAACTCCTCTAAGTAGGCAGCTAAATGGCAAATCCAGCTCTGCTACATCCTCCCCCTTCCGTTATATTCTGGTGTGCGGTGGATTTGATGGCCGCGGCCTGCGTTTGCTCTGATCCGCGGGGTTGCTACGTTCTCAGCAGATGTCGGCTTCACTGAACTGTACTTGTAAGAATCGCGGAGAACAAAGTGTCCCCTCTGCTTGTTAAAGTGTGACATTCAGACAGCTCCGACTGCAGGGGTGACATTACCGCCACTTAGAAGGCGGACGACCGCGAGGACAGAAAAAAGAGAGGCCGAGAGACTGAAAAATGTGCCGTATATAAGTGCAGCAGAGAGAGGGGGACACAGCTATATTTAACCCTTTACAGATGCCTTATAATAGATATCTGCACAGGACTGCAGGTGACATCTACTACATTATCTGTGGTGTTACATAGGACTGCAGGTGACATCTACTACATTATCTGTACTCAGAGAGTCATCACTGTGTTATCTGTGGTGTTACATAGGACTGCAGGTGACATCTACTACATTATCTGTACTCAGAGAGTCATCACTGTGTTATCTGTGGTGTTACATAGGACTGCAGGTGACATCTACTACATTATCTGTACTCAGAGAGCTATCACTGTGTTATCTGTGGTGTTACATAGGACTGCAGGTGACATCTACTACATTATCTGTACTCAGAGAGTCATCACTGTGTTATCTGTGGTGTTACATAGGACTGCAGGTGACATCTACTACATTATCTGTACTCAGAGAGCTATTACTGTGTGATCTATGGTGTTACATAGGACTGCAGGTGACATCTACTACATTATCTGTACTCAGAGAATCATCACTGTGTGATCTATGGTGTTACATAGGACTGCAGGTGACATCTACTGCATTATCTGTACTCAGAGAATGATCACTGTGCTATCTGTGGTGTTACATAGGACTGCAGGTGACATCTACTACATTATCTATACTCAGAGAGCTATCACTGTGTTATCTGTGGTGTTACATAGGATTGCAGGTGACATCTACTACATTATCTGTACTCAGAGAGTTATCACTGTGTTATATGTGGTGTTACATAGGACTGCAGGTGACATGTACTACATTATCTGTACTCAGAGAGTTATCTCTGTGTTATCTGTGGTGTTACATAGGACTGCAGGTGATATCTACTACATTATCTAAACTCAGAGAGTTATTACTGTGTTATCGGTAGTGTTACATAGGACTGCGGGTGATATCTACTACATTATCTGTACTCAGAGAGTTATCACTGTGTTATCTGTGGTGTTACATAGGACTGCAGGTGACATCTACTACATTATCTGTACTCAGAGAGCTATCACTGTGTTATCTGTGGTGTTACATAGGACTGCAGGTGACATCTACTACATTATCTGTACTCAGAGAGCTATCACTGTGTTATCTGTGGTGTTACATAGGACTGCAGGTGACATCTACTACATTATCTGTACTCAGAGAGTCATCACTGTGTTATCTGTGGTGTTACATAGGACTGCAGGTGATATCTACTACATTATCTAAACTCAGAGAGTTATTACTGTGTTATCGCTAGTGTTACATAGGACTGCGGGTGATATCTACTACATTATCTGTACTCAGAGAGTTATCACTGTGTTATCTGTGGTGTTACATAGGACTGCAGGTGACATCTACTACATTATCTGTACTCAGAGAGCTATCACTGTGTTATCTGTGGTGTTACATAGGACTGCAGGTGACATCTACTACATTATCTGTACTCAGAGAGCTATCACTGTGTTATCTGTGGTGTTACATAGGACTGCAGGTGACATCTACTACATTATCTGTACTCAGAGAGTCATCACTGTGTTATCTGTGGTGTTACATAGGACTGCAGGTGACATCTACTACATTATCTGTACTCAGAGAGCTATCACTGTGTTATCTGTGGTGTTACATAGGACTGCAGGTGACATCTACTACATTATCTGTACTCAGAGAGTCATCACTGTGTTATCTGTGGTGTTACATAGGACTGCAGGTGACATCTACTACATTATCTGTACTCAGAGCTATTACTGTGTGATCTATGGTGTTACATAGGACTGCAGGTGACATCTACTACATTATCTGTACTCAGAGAATCATCACTGTGTGATCTATGGTGTTACATAGGACTGCAGGTGACATCTACTGCATTATCTGTACTCAGAGAATGATCACTGTGCTATCTGTGGTGTTACATAGGACTGCAGGTGACATCTACTACATTATCTATACTCAGAGAGCTATCACTGTGTTATCTGTGGTGTTACATAGGATTGCAGGTGACATCTACTACATTATCTGTACTCAGAGAGTTATCACTGTGTTATATGTGGTGTTACATAGGACTGCAGGTGACATGTACTACATTATCTGTACTCAGAGAGTTATCTCTGTGTTATCTGTGGTGTTACATAGGACTGCAGGTGACATATACTACACTATCTGTACTCAGAGAGCTATCATTGTGTTGTCTGTGGTGTTACATAGGACTGCACGTAACATCTACTCATTATCTGTACTCAGAGAGCTATCACTGTGTTATCTGTGGTGTTACATAGGACTGCAGGTGACATCTACTACATTATCTGTAAAGAGTGTGATCAATGTGTTATCTGTGGTGTTACATAGGACTGCAGGTGAACGTAGTCTCTTTTCTATACTGACTATAAAGCAATGGTTCAGTCAACAGAAACTTGTTGGTTTTCCTGTAGCAAAAATGTTTTTTCACAATAACAGAAAAGTTGTGACGATGTTTTCCTAAGTTTCTGGATTTGGGATATCTTGGTTACGCTCTCCTGTGGAGGTGGACTGTCACTTTAATTCTGACTGTGGCTGAGGTACTGGAAGGTCATCCGAGGTACTGATGTTTATGTAAGAGTAGAATTTCCATATTTCCTCACAGTTTTCTGCCTTCTTCAGAAGTTTAAGATGTTGCCGGATCCTTCTTCATCTGCATAGCGTGACCTTTAGAGGATATGAAATACACAAAATCACCTTCACTTTCATCGCGCTCGCTCCGGTGGCACCTGATACACTCCACCTGCAGCTGTCACATATTTCGCAAATTTTTGGCCGAATATTCGCCATAAATTCGCAAATTCGAGATCTCGTCATTATTTTCTTGATTGCAAAAATCAGCAATGTAATGTATTCGCAATCAAAAATCGTGATTAGATTATTTGCAAATACGAATATATAGCACTATATTCTAAATATTAGTGAATTCTCGAAGTGGTGATATTCGCAATTAAAGTTCGCAATTCGAATATTCACGCTCAACACTAGTCGGTACAGGCAGACGCTCCCACAACCATAGAACGTACTCTTTCCTCTTAAATCTCGCTTCCCAGGATCTTCTCTAGCTCTTAGGCTACATGCACACGACAGTAAAAAAAAAAAACCTCACTAACAGATTTTCATGGCCATTTTTAAACCATTTGTGCATCCATTTTCTGGCCATCTATCCGTTTTGCATCCGTTTTGCTTGGTGGCCATGAAAAACGGAAGAATTTCATTAGCTTTTTTTTTTTTATAAAGGTCCCAACCCCTGCAGTGCCCTCAGTACACATAATGTCCCCCATAGTAGCCCCCATCTGTAATAAGGTCCCCCATAGTGGCCCCCTTCTGTAATAATGTCCCCCATAGTGGCCTAATCTGTAATGATGCCAGCCATAGTGACCCCCATCGGTAATAATGTCCCCCATAGTTGACCCAATCTGTAATAATGTCCCCCATAGTGGCCTAATCTGTAATAATGTCCCACAAAGTGGCCCCTTTTGTAATAATGCCACCCATAGTTGCTCCCATGTGTAATAATGTCCCCCATAGTGACCTCATCTGTAATACTATCCCCCATAGTAGCATCATCTGTAATAATATCCCCCATAGTAGCCTCATCTGTAATAATATCCCCCCATAGTGGCCTCATCTGTAATAATGTCCCCCATAGTGGCCTCATCTGTAATAATATTCCCCATAGTGGCCTCATCTGTAATAATATCCCCCATAGTGGCCTAATCTGTAATAATGTCCATATAGTGATCTCATCTGTAATAATATCCCCCATAGTGGCCTCATCTGTAATAATGTCCCCCATAGTGGCCTCATCTGTAATAATATCCCCCATAGTGGCCTCATCTGTAATAATATCCCCCATAATGGCCTCATCTGTAATAATGTCCCCCATAGAGGCCTCATCTGTAATAATGTCCCCCATAGAGGCCTCATCTGTAATAATATCCCCCATAGTGGCCTCATCTGTAATAATATCCCCCATAGTGGCCTCATCTGTAATAATGCCCCCCATAATGGCCTCATCTGTAATAATGTCCCCTATAGTGGCTTCATCTGTAATAATATCCCCATAGTGGCCTCATCTGTCATAATATCCCCCATAGTGGCCTCATTTGTAATAATATCCCCAATAGTGGCCTCCTCTGTAACAATATCCCCCATAGTGGCCTCATCTATAATAATATCCCCCATAGTGGCCTCATCTATAATAATATCCCCCAAAGTGGCCTCATCTGTCATAATATCCCCCATAGTAGCCTCATCTGTAATAATATCCCCCATAGTGGCCTCATCTGTAATAATGTCCCCATAGTGGCCTCATCTGTAATAATGTTCCCATAGTGGCCTCATCTGTACTAATATCACCCATAGTAGCCTCATCTGTAATAATGTCCCCCATAGTAGCCTCATCTGTAATAATATCCCCCCATAGTGGCCTCATCTGTGATAATATCCTCCATAGTGGCCTCATCTGTAATAATATCCCCCATAGTGGCCTAATCTGTAATAATGTCCCACATAGTGGCCTTATCTGTAATAATATCCCCATAGTGGCCTCATCTGTAATAATGTCCCCCATAGTGGCCTCATCTGTAATAATTTCCCCCATAGAGGCCTCATCTGTAATAATGTCCCCCATAGTGGCCTCATTTGTAATAATGTCCCCCATAGTGGCCTCATCTGTAATAATATCCCCCATAGTGGCCTCATCTGTAATAATGTCCCCCATAGTGGCCTCATTTGTAATAATGTCCCCCATAGTGGCCTCATCTGTAATAATGTCCCCCATAGTGGCCTCATTTGTAATAATGTCCCCCATAGTGGCCTCATCTGTAATAATGTCCCCCATAGTGGCCTCATTTGTAATAATATCCCCCATAGTGGCCTCATCTGTAATAATATCCCCCATAGTGACCTAATCTGTAATAATGTCCATATAGTGATCTTATCTGTAATAATATCCCCCATAGTAGCCCCATCTGTAATAATGTCCCCTATAGTGGCCTCATCTGTAATAATATCCCCCATAGTGGCCTCATCTGTAATAATATCCCCCATAATGCCTCATCTGTAATAATGTCCCCCATAGTGGCCTAATCTGTAATAATGTCCCCCAAAGTGGCCCCCCTTTGTAATAATGCCACCCATGGTTGTCCCCATCTTTAATAATGTCCCCCATAGTAGCCCCATCTGTAATAATGTCCCCCATAGTAGCCTCATCTGTAATAATATCCCCCATAGTAGCCTCATCTGTAATAATATCCCCCATAGTGGCCTCATCTGTAATAATGTCCCCCATAGTGGCCTCATCTGTAATAATATCCCCCATAATGGCCTCATCTGTAATAATATGCCCCATAGTGGCCTCATCTGTAATAATATCCCCCATAGTGGCCTCATCTGTAATAATATCCCCCATAGTGGCCTTATCTTTAATAAGACTCCAATAGTGGCCTCATCTGTAATAATGTCCCCCATAGTGGCCTCATCTGTAATAATATCCCCCATAGTGGCCTTATCTGTAATAATGTCCCCCATAGTGGCCTCATCTGTAATAATATCCCCCATAGTGGCCTCATCTGTAATAATATCCCCCATAGTGGCCTCATCTGTAATAATATCCCCCATAGTGGCCTCATCTGTAATAATGTCCCCCATAGTGGCCTCATCTGTAATAATATCCCCCATAGTGGCCTCATCTGTAATAATGTCCCCCATAGTGGCCTCATCTGTAATAATATCCCCCATAGTGGCCTCATCTGAAATAATGTCCCCCATAGTGGCCTCATCTGTAATAATGTCCCCCATAGTGGCCTCATCTGTAATAATGTCCCCCATAGTGGCCTCATCTGTAATAATATCCCCCATAGTGGCCTCATCTGTAATAATATCCCCCATAGTGGCCTCATCTGTAATAATATCCCCCATAGTGGCCTCATCTGAAATAATGTCCCCCATAGTGGCCTCATCTGTAATAATGTCCCCCATAGTGGCCTCATCTGTAATAATATCACCCCATAGTGGCCTCATCTGTAATAATATCCCCCATAGTGGACTCATCTGAAATAATGTCCCCCATAGTAGCCTCATCTGTAATAATGTCCCCCATAGTGGCCTCATCTGTAATAATATCACCCCATAGTAGCCTCATCTGTAATAATATCCCCCATAGTGGCCCCATCTGTAATAATATCCCCCATAGTGGCCTCATCGGTAATAATATCCCCAATAGTGGCCTCATCTGTAATAATTTCCCCCATAGTGGCCTCATCTGTAATAATGTCCCCCATATTGGCCTCATCTGTAATAATATCCCCCATAGTGGCCTCATCTGTAATAATATCCCCCATAGTGGCCTTATCTGTAATAATGTCCCCCATAGTGGCCTCATCTGTAATAATGTCCCCCATAGTGGCCTCATCTGTAATAATGTCCCCCATAGTGGCCTCATCTGTAATAATATCCCCCATAGTGGCCTCATCTGTAATAATATCCCCCATAGTGGCCTTATCTGTAATACTATCCCCCATGGTGGCCTCATCTGTAATAATATCCCCCATAGTGGCCTCATCTGTAATAATGGTACCCATAGTTGTCCCCTTCTTTAAAGATGTCCCCTATAGTTGCCCCTATCTGTAATAATATCCCCCATAGTGGCCTCATCTGAAATAATGTCCCCCATAGTGGCCTCATCTGTAATAATGTCCCCCATAGTGGCCTCATCTGTAATAATATCACCCCATAGTAGCCTCATCTGTAATAATATCCCCCATAGTGGCCTCATCTGTAATAATATCCCCCATAGTGGCCTTATCTGTAATAATGTCCCCCATAGTGGCCTCATCTGTAATAATATCCCCCATAGTGGCCTCATCTGTAATAATTTCCCCCATAGTGGCCTCATCTGTAATAATGTCACCCATATTGGCCTCATCTGTAATAATATCCCCCATAGTGGCCTCATCTGTAATAATATCCCCCATAGTGGCCTTATCTGTAATAATGTCCCCCATAGTGGCCTCATCTGTAATAATATCACCCCATAGTAGCCTCATCTGTAATAATATCCCCCATAGTGGACTCATCTGAAATAATGTCCCCCATAGTAGCCTCATCTGTAATAATGTCCCCCATAGTGGCCTCATCTGTAATAATATCACCCCATAGTAGCCTCATCTGTAATAATATCCCCCATAGTGGCCCCATCTGTAATAATATCCCCCATAGTGGCCTCATCGGTAATAATATCCCCAATAGTGGCCTCATCTGTAATAATTTCCCCCATAGTAGCCTCATCTGTAATAATATCCCCCCATAGTGGCCTCATCTGTAATAATGTCCCCCATAGTGGCCTCATCTGTAATAATATTCCCCATAGTGGCCTCATCTGTAATAATATCCCCCATAGTGGCCTAATCTGTAATAATGTCCATATAGTGATCTCATCTGTAATAACATCCCCCATAGTAGCCTCAACTGTAATAATGTCCCCCATAGTGGCCTCATCTGTAATAATATCCCCCATAGTGGCCTCATCTGTAATAATATCCCCCATAATGGCCTCATCTGTAATAATGTCCCCCATAGAGGCCTCATCTGTAATAATGTCCCCCATAGAGGCCTCATCTGTAATAATATCCCCCATAGTGGCCTCATCTGTAATAATATCCCCCATAGTGGCCTCATCTGTAATAATGCCCCCCATAATGGCCTCATCTGTAATAATGTCCCCTATAGTGGCTTCATCTGTAATAATATCCCCATAGTGGCCTCATCTGTCATAATATCCCCCATAGTGGCCTCATTTGTAATAATATCCCCAATAGTGGCCTCCTCTGTAACAATATCCCCCATAGTGGCCTCATCTATAATAATATCCCCCATAGTGGCCTCATCTATAATAATATCCCCCAAAGTGGCCTCATCTGTCATAATATCCCCCATAGTAGCCTCATCTGTAATAATATCCCCCATAGTGGCCTCATCTGTAATAATGTCCCCATAGTGGCCTCATCTGTAATAATGTTCCCATAGTGGCCTCATCTGTACTAATATCACCCATAGTAGCCTCATCTGTAATAATGTCCCCCATAGTAGCCTCATCTGTAATAATATCCCCCCATAGTGGCCTCATCTGTGATAATATCCTCCATAGTGGCCTCATCTGTAATAATATCCCCCATAGTGGCCTAATCTGTAATAATGTCCCACATAGTGGCCTTATCTGTAATAATATCCCCATAGTGGCCTCATCTGTAATAATGTCCCCCATAGTGGCCTCATCTGTAATAATTTCCCCCATAGAGGCCTCATCTGTAATAATGTCCCCCATAGTGGCCTCATTTGTAATAATGTCCCCCATAGTGGCCTCATCTGTAATAATGTCCCCCATAGTGGCCTCATTTGTAATAATATCCCCCATAGTGGCCTCATCTGTAATAATATCCCCCATAGTGACCTAATCTGTAATAATGTCCATATAGTGATCTTATCTGTAATAATATCCCCCATAGTAGCCCCATCTGTAATAATGTCCCCTATAGTGGCCTCATCTGTAATAATATCCCCCATAGTGGCCTCATCTGTAATAATATCCCCCATAATGCCTCATCTGTAATAATGTCCCCCATAGTGGCCTAATCTGTAATAATGTCCCCCAAAGTGGCCCCCCTTTGTAATAATGCCACCCATGGTTGTCCCCATCTTTAATAATGTCCCCCATAGTAGCCCCATCTGTAATAATGTCCCCCATAGTAGCCTCATCTGTAATAATATCCCCCATAGTAGCCTCATCTGTAATAATATCCCCCATAGTGGCCTCATCTGTAATAATGTCCCCCATAGTGGCCTCATCTGTAATAATATCCCCCATAATGGCCTCATCTGTAATAATATGCCCCATAGTGGCCTCATCTGTAATAATATCCCCCATAGTGGCCTCATCTGTAATAATATCCCCCATAGTGGCCTTATCTTTAATAAGACTCCAATAGTGGCCTCATCTGTAATAATGTCCCCCATAGTGGCCTCATCTGTAATAATATCCCCCATAGTGGCCTTATCTGTAATAATGTCCCCCATAGTGGCCTCATCTGTAATAATATCCCCCATAGTGGCCTCATCTGTAATAATATCCCCCATAGTGGCCTCATCTGTAATAATATCCCCCATAGTGGCCTCATCTGTAATAATGTCCCCCATAGTGGCCTCATCTGTAATAATATCCCCCATAGTGGCCTCATCTGTAATAATGTCCCCCATAGTGGCCTCATCTGTAATAATATCCCCCATAGTGGCCTCATCTGAAATAATGTCCCCCATAGTGGCCTCATCTGTAATAATGTCCCCCATAGTGGCCTCATCTGTAATAATGTCCCCCATAGTGGCCTCATCTGTAATAATATCCCCCATAGTGGCCTCATCTGTAATAATATCCCCCATAGTGGCCTCATCTGTAATAATATCCCCCATAGTGGCCTCATCTGAAATAATGTCCCCCATAGTGGCCTCATCTGTAATAATGTCCCCCATAGTGGCCTCATCTGTAATAATATCACCCCATAGTGGCCTCATCTGTAATAATATCCCCCATAGTGGACTCATCTGAAATAATGTCCCCCATAGTAGCCTCATCTGTAATAATGTCCCCCATAGTGGCCTCATCTGTAATAATATCACCCCATAGTAGCCTCATCTGTAATAATATCCCCCATAGTGGCCCCATCTGTAATAATATCCCCCATAGTGGCCTCATCGGTAATAATATCCCCAATAGTGGCCTCATCTGTAATAATTTCCCCCATAGTGGCCTCATCTGTAATAATGTCCCCCATATTGGCCTCATCTGTAATAATATCCCCCATAGTGGCCTCATCTGTAATAATATCCCCCATAGTGGCCTTATCTGTAATAATGTCCCCCATAGTGGCCTCATCTGTAATAATGTCCCCCATAGTGGCCTCATCTGTAATAATGTCCCCCATAGTGGCCTCATCTGTAATAATATCCCCCATAGTGGCCTCATCTGTAATAATATCCCCCATAGTGGCCTTATCTGTAATACTATCCCCCATGGTGGCCTCATCTGTAATAATATCCCCCATAGTGGCCTCATCTGTAATAATGGTACCCATAGTTGTCCCCTTCTTTAAAGATGTCCCCTATAGTTGCCCCTATCTGTAATAATATCCCCCATAGTGGCCTCATCTGAAATAATGTCCCCCATAGTGGCCTCATCTGTAATAATGTCCCCCATAGTGGCCTCATCTGTAATAATATCACCCCATAGTAGCCTCATCTGTAATAATATCCCCCATAGTGGCCTCATCTGTAATAATATCCCCCATAGTGGCCTTATCTGTAATAATGTCCCCCATAGTGGCCTCATCTGTAATAATATCCCCCATAGTGGCCTCATCTGTAATAATTTCCCCCATAGTGGCCTCATCTGTAATAATGTCCCCCATATTGGCCTCATCTGTAATAATATCACCCCATAGTAGCCTCATCTGTAATAATATCCCCCATAGTGGCCTTATCTGTAATAATGTCCCCCATAGTGGCCTCATCTGTAATAATATCACCCCATAGTAGCCTCATCTGTAATAATATCCCCCATAGTGGACTCATCTGAAATAATGTCCCCCATAGTAGCCTCATCTGTAATAATGTCCCCCATAGTGGCCTCATCTGTAATAATATCACCCCATAGTAGCCTCATCTGTAATAATATCCCCCATAGTGGCCCCATCTGTAATAATATCCCCCATAGTGGCCTCATCGGTAATAATATCCCCAATAGTGGCCTCATCTGTAATAATTTCCCCCATAGTGGCCTCATCTGTAATAATGTCCCCCATATTGGCCTCATCTGTAATAATATCCCCCATAGTGGCCTCATCTGTAATAATATCCCCCATAGTGGCCTTATCTGTAATAATGTCCCCCATAGTGGCCTCATCTGTAATAATGTCCCCCATAGTGGCCTCATCTGTAATAATGTCCCCCATAGTGGCCTCATCTGTAATAATATCCCCCATAGTGGCCTCATCTGTAATAATATCCCCCATAGTGGCCTTATCTGTAATACTATCCCCCATGGTGGCCTCATCTGTAATAATATCCCCCATAGTGGCCTCATCTGTAATAATGGTACCCATAGTTGTCCCCTTCTTTAAAGATGTCCCCTATAGTTGCCCCTATCTGTAATAATATCCCCCATAGTGGCCTCATCTGAAATAATGTCCCCCATAGTGGCCTCATCTGTAATAATGTCCCCCATAGTGGCCTCATCTGTAATAATATCACCCCATAGTAGCCTCATCTGTAATAATATCCCCCATAGTGGCCTCATCTGTAATAATATCCCCCATAGTGGCCTTATCTGTAATAATGTCCCCCATAGTGGCCTCATCTGTAATAATATCCCCCATAGTGGCCTCATCTGTAATAATTTCCCCCATAGTGGCCTCATCTGTAATAATGTCCCCCATATTGGCCTCATCTGTAATAATATCCCCCATAGTGGCCTCATCTGTAATAATATCCCCCATAGTGGCCTTATCTGTAATAATGTCCCCCATAGTGGCCTCATCTGTAATAATGTCCCCCATAGTGGCCTCATCTGTAATAATGTCCCCCATAGTGGCCTCATCTGTAATAATATCCCCCATAGTGGCCTCATCTGTAATAATATCCCCCATAGTGGCCTTATCTGTAATACTATCCCCCATGGTGGCCTCATCTGTAATAATATCCCCCATAGTGGCCTCATCTGTAATAATGGTACCCATAGTTGTCCACTTCTTTAAAGATGTCCCCTATAGTTGCCCCTATCTGTAATAATGCCACCAATAGTGTAACCCATCTGTAATAATGCCACTTATAGTTCCCCACATCTGTAATAATGTCATTCATAGTTGCCCCCTTCTTTAATGATGTCCCCTATAGTGGCCCCCATCTGTAATAATGTCCCCCATAGTGGCCCCCATCTGTAATAATGTCCTCCATAGTGCCCCCCATTTGTATTAATGTCCCCTATAGTTCCCCACATCTGTAATAGTGTCCCCTATAGTTCCCCACATCTGTAATAATGCCCCCTATAGTGGCCCCCATATGTAATGTTTCCTTTTAGCAAAAAATGTTAAAAAAATACTCACCTCATGCACTTGCTTGTGCAGAGGCAGTTGCTTCTCTCCTCATTGAAAAGGATCTGCTGAAGGACCTGCGCTTAGCTTGATAATGTCACCGCGACCTCCCAGCATGAGTGCATGATGATGTCATCACGCTGAGCACAAGTCCTTCGGCAGGTCCTTTTCAATGAAGAGAGGTGCAACTGCCTCTGACCATACAAGTGCATGAGGTGAGTATTTTTCTTTTTTTAAATGTAACCCCTAAAAAGCCACATTGTCCTAGTGTACCCATTTTTAACAGCTGTTAGATGGCCGTTAAAAAACCTCCATGTGACTAGTCCCGTAGACTTTCATTGGTGCTAAAAATGGCTGTATGACGGCCTTTACTTAGACTGCCGCCACATGGCCATTTTTCACTGTTGTGTGCGTGCAGCCTTAGCCCGTAGAGGACTTACCTTATTATGGGCAGAGATGAGAAGAGCAGCAGGTAGAGACGTCACCCCAGTATCCCCGAGGAGGTCGTTACCTATTACTAAAAGCAGATGATGGATGGGAACACTTTGCTTCTGGGGCAAAATTTTAGGGTGCACTATCCGCACTATTCATTGCGTGTCCTCAGAATCAAGACATAGGGCACCTCAGGGGGTGGAGCATGACACAGGGAACATCTCTTTTGTGTGATTTCTATCTTCCTCCCGTTTACTCCAGCACTGTCTAGATATACTTTATAGCCTGAAGTGTTTCTTTACCCTTAAAGGGGTTGTCTATTTTAAACAACTGCTTTCCATATGCCTAGCATGGGAAGCTAATGGTGGGTACTATTGGGGTCCCCTCTCAGGGACATTATTAAATTCACTAGCCATAAGAAGTCCTATTTGCAGTTTGCCACAAGCCAAGTAGGGGACACAGCAAACATCTAGAAGAAGGTGGTTTGGCCAGATGAGACCAAAGTGGAACTTTTTAGCCTAAATGTAAAACACTATGAGGGAGATTTACCATGAGCGGAAAATTTGAAGTCAGTTTTGCTTTTGTAATGCACGGGGGAAACATCCTTGGGAACCCTTTAAGATATTATAAGTGTCAACAGTCTGTCGTGACGCCAGTTGCATTGCAGCAACTAGGGCACAGGGCCCCCTTTAGTGATATGATGGTACCCAGTGTAGGAATTCCAGAGTGGTGTAGAGTGGCCTAAATATCCCTTAATGATGTTGCACGTGTCACGGTGCTCCTACCTAAATACGCTGGAATCCCAGGCATGGTCGTGTGAAGCAAATCAAGGGGTAGTTGTTGAAAGGAAGGGAGAAAGAAATGGAGTCCAGACATTGGATAAAGTTGAACAGCAACTTTACTTGAATAAACTTTCATCAGGAAACAATCTTCCAACTTTGGCTTGGTTACCAGTAAGCTTTGGCTTAAATTCTGGCAGGCAAACACACTCAGCTCTGCTACATATGTTGTTCTCTAGCTCTGCTGTGCTAACAGGAAGCTTTACCTTTCTGCTGTACTTAGCTTTCTGTAGTCTGACTCTGTCTTTATCTTTATCTGTGTCTTTATCCAGGGAAATTCACTCCTGGCTTGCGAGGCTTTCAGCTCTGGCCTCCTGATCCAGCAGAGCTAATGGTGCTCTGCTGCCTGGAACACATTAACTCATTAACATAGCTAACCACACCCACTTTTCCACCGTATAAAAATGCTAAAAGTCGTTAAAATTTTATGCAAGTGCAAAAAAGTAGCAAACATTTTGCACAATCGAGTGCAAAAAGTTACAAAACCTGTATTTTTGTGACTTTTTGAAGCCATAATTCTGGAGTGATGGTATGATCATCAGTGCCTATGTGTGGTGGAAAACTAACCCTGCACATCCCCCTGAACACACCATCCCCACCGTGACACATGGTGGTGGCAACATCGTGCTGTGAGGAGGCTTTTCTTTAGTAGGGACAGGAAAGCTGGTCAGAGGTGATGAGAAGAGCTAAATAGAGGGCAATCCTGGAGGAAAACCTGGTAGAGGCTGCAAAAGACTTGAGACTGGGTCGAAGATTCACCTTCCAGCAGGACAACGACCCTCAACATCCAGCCAGAGCTACAATGGTGTGCACACCACACTTCAAAATTTTGAAAACCATGTATCATTTTCTTTTCACCTCACACATACTTGTACTTTGTGTTCGTCCATCACATAAAATCCTTATAAAATACATTTAGGTTTATGGCTATAACTTGGCAAAATGTGGACAAGTTCAAGGGGTATGAATACTTTTTCAAGGCACTGTATATTCCTTGGCAACAGCTGGACTGCTCTGGAGCCAATACTCAACCTGTCATAGTCTACCTATGCGAAAAAATATGGGTGGACAGCACTCCTTGGTAATGATGTATCGGGTGCTCGTCTCCAGGAGGGGTGGTAAAAAGCCCCTAGTAGAACAACTTGTAGATATCCAGAAAAATAAAAAACGGAGACAGCACGTCCAAAAAGGTGCAAAAAGTGGAATTTATTCCGGATGCAATTTTGCATCCGGAATAAATTCCACTTTTTGCACCTTTTTGGACGTGCTGTCTCCGTTTTTTATTTTTCTGGATATCTACATAGTCTACCTATGGTCAGTGATGGTCCTTGTAGACCACCTTCATATGTGCTATGTCTTCTTACACACAGTGTGCAGTCTGACATTCAGCATAAACTATTCCTGTCTTCCTAATAAGAGGACTGTTCTTTGCAGTCTAACTTGTTTATTGGTCAACAGGTCGTACATATGTAATTGATTAATTATATACGATTGATTGATTAATTAATAAAACAGGATTGTTTTGTAAAACTACAAGAAAACAAATAATATGTATAAACATTAGGCATGGAAAGCATGTACATTTGCATTGACAGTGAAAGCACATGGTAAAATGGCTGCCTATACATAGGATTACATGTCTAGCTAACAGTAGTAACAACTCCCTGAGTAACAATTACAACTAACTGAACAGCTCTGCATAACATCTTGTCCCTGAAACAAAGGTAGATCTCTCACCAGATATGCTTATACAAGGATGGTGGAGATTGAGAAGGAGACAGGCATAGGATAGCTTTGTACTGTGTCCTGGAGACTTCTCTTTCCCAGAATGCTTTGCACTCCCACAATGCAGTAATCTTTGTAACAGGAAAAACAAAGTGTATTACAACTTGACACCGCTAGATGGTGCCACACTAAACACTTCAGAAATACCAAGACTGAGGCAGACGTGATCTGTAATGATTCTGTAACTCTCCCGAGTGGCATAACCACTGCTATGCCCTGCTTCTATCTGTGAATGCTAATATAATGTTATCCTATCCATTTATTTCCAGGTCTCTAGACACTGTGCACTTATAATAATGTTATGTAATTGTTCATGTAATGTGCCTGGTTTACCAGCAGGTGGCAGCAACTATGGCAGAGCTACATTTAGAGAGAATGGAACTCACCATTCCATTCTCCCCTCCTTTCTTGGTCAGAAGTGGGACAGTCCTGTTTGCTACCAGAAGGAGGTAGGGAGTTCTGGTGTGTTCTGGTTGAGACTCCATGTTGGAGCTGCCAGGATTCTTACTTATTCCCTGGCATAATCCAGAGTCAGACTACAGAGAGAAGTTGCAGCATCCTGCAGAAGCAGAGATTCCATTTCAGTCTGCCAGTACAGCAGAGCCGAAGAGAAACCTATGTAGCAGAGTTGAGATTGTTTGCCTGCCAGAGTTAATGCTAAAGCCTGCTGGAACCAAGATAAAGTCTGTAAACCGTTTGGAGAAACGTTTTTGCAAAGTAAAGCTGCCATTGAACTTTTTCTGCTTCAGAGCCAACGCCTGGGGTTACAGCGTATCCAGGTAGGGGCACCGTGATGCGTGCACAAAACATTAAAAGACAATATAGGCCACCCTATATCACTCAGCCATTCCTGCACCAGGGTACCAACACCATTTCTTAAAGGGACTCCGTCCCGTTGTTGCTTCATTGCAACTGGCGTCACAAAACACTTATCTCATCTTAAAAGGATCCCTTGCGGAACACTGTTGTTGCAATTCTCTAACCCAGCTAGGCAGAACAATATGCATCCTGTGTGTAACCTAAAATAACTGACACAGTACCATAGAAGGAAAAATCCGCTGTACGGAAGCTGCGAGTTCACTGTGCCTATTGCTAAATATAGTACCGTGTATGCACAGGAGGCAACATCAATAGGACAATTAGCTGCTGGATCTCCAGCCCTGACTTGTTCTTTTTTTACACCCACAGAGCACAGGAAATTCCTAGTTAGGATGCAATAACCGGCAATCAATTAATGGAGCACCAGCTGCCAAATGCTCAAACGTCCCTTAGATAGATGCTAATTGTGGAATGGTAAATTCTCAGAGGGAAGTGGGCGAGGACCCTGTGCAAGAATATTTCCTTCACTATCTGGTTGAATCATTATCATTGAATATGATGGGTGATTGTTCCAAGAAACACACTGAGTGATGGGCTCAGGTCTGAACACAAGCATGATCAATGGAGGTCTGATAGCCGAATGTACCACGCAACCTGGATAAACACTGACAACGAGTCTTGGCCTCTTCATCTTCTTCATTAGTGGGGGGGGCTAATGAAGAAGATGAAGAGGCCAAGGCTCGTTGCCAGTGTTTATCCAGGTTGCGTGGTACATTCAGCCATCGGATCATACATTGACGGCCTATCCAGGAATGAGACAAAAAGAATGAACTTCCCTGGGGCAGACCCGGATTAGCAACTGTGGTGCTTGAGACACAATGGTAAGGTCAGGAACAAACCCAGGGATTCATCAACAGGAAGGTAGTCTGGGTCCAGAAGCATAGTCAGGAACTAGACAAAGGTCAGGACCAGAGGAACATAAAAATACTAGGAGTATCGGAGGTGCTAAGCAGAAAGAAGGTCAGGGATGGAGCCATGGTCAGAATCCAGAAGAACCACAAGTAACAGACAAAAGGGCTAAGCTAAGGCAAGGTCAGGTTCAAGGTAGGTAGTCAATGTCAATTGAATACAGAATAATGATCGGAGGTAAGTGCTTTGATCACCAGGCAAGAATATGGTACAGAGATTCAGTTCCAAGAGCTCACAAGGTTGATGTCATCTGGAGATATCAGTAATGCAGGTAGGAGAAAGGAGTGTTTCAACCCATTACTTGAGAAGTGCTGACCCTGCTAACCAGACCACCGGCAGTCACCCAGTGCTGTAGCGGGACACAGTGAAAAACAATCTCCTACTTCTCCTCCCAGCCTGAGTAAGTTCATCTATCTTTTTCAATTATTTTTAGGGTCAGTTTAGCAAAGAAAAGTTGAAACTGAGGTGTTAGTTTTATTATACTGCAGAGCTGTATTCACAATTCTGCCCTGCTTGTTCAGTGTCTTGCCCTAGTTAATTTCTTTCTGGAGGGGCTGTCTTTAGGTACCATACAGTCATCTATCCCATCCCCCACCCCATCATTAGGCTGGGTTTTACAGGGCGGCTGCAATGGAACTGCCAAAACCCTGACCAGGTCTGGTGGTCAATAGTGGTACAAACTTATGGGCTTAATAAAGGTAGTACACTCATCTTTGTGTGGCCATTAGCCAGCATGGATGGGAGTTTTTTTGGCCACACAGAGCAACCACCCCGTGGAAACCCAGCCTTACGGAGGTTCCCATCCACAAACTTTCTCACTGTTTCTAATAACAAACAGCAGAATTGGGGTTAAAGCTCTCAGAGGTAACATGAAATTACCTTGTCGCTGGTAGATGGGCCCGACACAATTTTGATCAAAAACGTGCACAAAGAGCATCTAATTTCCATATAGTAACTATAGCAGTAATGCAATTAATATTTATGCATGTTTCTAGTGTTTGCATGACAGTGTGGACAATTTTTTTAAAATAAAGGCTCTTCAAAGGTTGTCCAGCAATTGGATGTAATCTGAAGGGACCTGGCAGCAAGTGTTCAATTCCCTGACACCTCCACCACAGAGGCTCAACGCGTTTCAGGAGTTGGATAATTCCCCCCCCCCCCCCTTTCTTCAGGAGCAATATACATACAAGCAATGGACACCACAGGAGATATGAGGAATTACATGGTGTCAGTTTAAATCATTGTACATACCCATGTCTTGCATGTGCCCAATGTGGAAAGGTCACTAAGGTTCCAACTTGGTATCCTCACCTCTCACTATTGGCCACATACCTATGTACTCAGCTTTTCTGTGTTTGCACTTTCATGTATTCAGCTCTCTTGTTTGCACTTATGTACACTGGTGTACCTTATATCACCAACCGTATTATCATGTTCTGTTATTATTTGATCATGGCATTTATTAACTTCTGATACCGGCTTAGTCAGTAGCTGCTTATACACTCACCTAAAGAATTATTAGGAACACCATACTAATACGGTGTTGGACCCCCTTTTGCCTTCAGAACTGCCTTAATTCTACATGGCATTGATTCAACAAGGTGCTGATAGCATTCTTTAGAAATGTTGGCCCATATTGATAGGATAGCATCTTGCAGTTGATGGAGATTTGAGGGATGCACATCCAGGGCACGAAGCTCCCGTTCCACCACATCCCAGAGATGCTCTATTGGGTTGAGATCTGGTGACTGTGGGGCCATTTTAGTCCAGTGAACTCATTGTCATGTTCAAGAAACCAATTTGAAATGATTCGAGCTTTGTGACATGGTGCATTATCCTGCTGGAAGTAGCCATCAGAGGATGGGTACATGATGGTCAAGAAGGGATGGACATGGTCAGAAACAATGCTCAGGTAGCCCGTGACATTTAAACGATGGCCAATTGGCACTAAGGGGCCTAAAGTGTGCCCAGAAAACATCCCCCACACCATTACACCACCACCACCAGCCTGCACAGTGGTAACAAGGCATGATGGATACATGTTCTCATTCTGTTTACGCCAAATTCGGACTCTACCATTTTAATGTCTCAACAGAAATCGAGACTCATCAAACCAGGCAACATTTTTCCAGTCTTCAACAGTCCAATTTTGGTGAGCTCGTGCAAATTGTAGCCTCTTTTACCTATTTGTAGTGGAGATGAGTGGTACCCGGTGGGGTCTTCTGCTGTTGTAGCCCATCCGCCTCAAGGTTGTGCGTGTTGTGGCTTCACAAATGCTTTGCTGCAGACCTCGGTTGTAACGAGTGGTTATTTTAGTCAACGTTGCTCTTCTATCAGCTTGAATCAGTCGGCCCATTCTCCTCTGACCTCCAGCATCAACAAGGCATTTTCGCCCACAGGACTGCCGCATACTGGATGTTTTTCCCTTTTCACACCATTCTTTGTAAACCCTAGAAATGGTTGTGCGTGAAAATCCCAGTAACTGAGCAGATTGTGAAATACTCAGACCGGCCCGTCGGGCACCAACAACCATGCCACGCTCAAAATTGCTTAAATCACCTTTCTTTCCCATTCTGACATTCAGTTTGGAGTTCAGGAGATTGTCTTGACCAGGACAACAACCCTACATGCATCGAAGCAACTGCCATGTGATTGGTTGACTAGATAATCGCATTCATGAGAAATAGAACAGGTGTTCCTAATAATTCTTTAGGTGAGCGTATATGACATTACCAGTGTTATCAATTATTTTTTGATATATCATGTGACATTGTTATTATTGTAGAAAATTCTCCAATCATGTTCCAAAATCATATATTTATTTGCTTTTCTTTTCTTTTTGTACACCAGCCTGATGAATGGCTACCATTTGGCCCGAAACATTGCCATAATTGTACATTGTGCATCATTATGTCCGGCTGTATAAAATTTACTAATTATCGCAACAACCAATTGGAGTGCTGTCTAATTGTATAAATACTACAAGTGTGGTTCCTGAGGTGGAGCAAGGAACACAACCCTGACGCGTACCCTTAAATAAGCCAGGCTACCGTTGAGTGCTGTGACTAGTAGTGATGAGCGGCAGGGGTCACATTCGAATTCGAGATATTTCACGAATATTTTGTAGAATATTCGTTGGGAGTAGTGTTGATTGCGAATTTTCATAATATGAATTTTCATAATGAGAATTTTCGTGATGCGAATTTTCATAATGTGAAAGGATGAGATTGTGAAAACTCAGATCCGATGGTATATTCTAACCCCCAGGCATTTCCATGGTGACAGGGACGCTTGTTGGGAAGGAGTATGCCAAAGTGGAACAGCTGTACAGATTTAAAAAAAAAAAGAATATTCTAGAAAACTAATATATTCGTTATTTAGAATATTCGTAATATACAAAAAAAGAATATATAGCAATATAGCGAATATTAGAAAAAAAAAACGAATATAGGCAATTTAGCTAATATAGTGCTATAATTTTCTTTGTCTAATAGTTGTAATTTTTTTCTCATCTGAAGTCCAGATTGGAAAAAAATTACAACTATTAAAAAAAAAAGATTATAGCACTATATTAGCTAAATTTTTCTACATTCGTTTTTTTTTTCAAATATTCGCTATATATAGCTTTATATTCTTGTTTTAGAATATTACGAATATTCGAAAAATGAATATATGGCAATGTAGCGAATATATTAGTTTTTTAGAATATTAGTCTTTTAAAAAAAAATCTGTACAGTTGTTCCACTTTGGCATACTCCTCCCCGACAAGAGACCCCGTCACCATGGGAATGCCTGGGGGTTAGAATATACCATCGGATCTGAGTTTTCACGATCTAATTGATTCGCATTACGAAAATTTTCATTACGAAAATTCTCATTACGAAAATTCGCAGTCAACACTACTCCTAAAGTCAAAGATATTGCAGCCTTCTCATTGGCCCAAAAGCTAGAAGCAGTGAGGGATCATGGGTACTGATTTAAAACAAATTTCGAATATTCAAAATTACGAATATATATCACTATATTCTAAATATTCGCGAATTCTCGAAGTGCCATTCGAATATTCGTGGTCAACACTAGTGACCACTTGGAATTACAGTAGTTTAAATCATTGTGTTATTCAGGTACTGCGGGAAGAGGCTAGTCCTCCAGAGACCTTTAATGGCGGTTTTCTAGTAATACTTATATTTTATGTATTGCCCCCAGCCTGCCTCCTGAAAAAGAAGATTCATACATAAGATGGTTGCATATGGTTACTCTTGGAGGTGTACAGAGAGTAAAATGCTCTGAAGTACTTAGTCATTGCTCTCGTAAAGGTCATTCTCCCCCACAGATACATGAAATCATTCATTGGTCCCACCCAATACCACTTATTCCCTGTATTCTTTGAACTGTTTGTGTCTATTTCTGTTAAATATAGATGTTTGTACTATAGCGAGGCGGCTCAGACAATGGGGACTAGAACTATCCACAAGGACAAGCACTGACTCATGGTCAATGTCATCTCTCAAAGACAGCATGCACTTCATTATCTGTCACTTCTTCTGGATATATCCATTCCCTCTACCTGATGGACTATGAGTATTTTTGCATCAGGTTCCTCCTCTCATGTGAAAATCGGGGCTACTGGACAGTGTGAGCCAGAACCACCTTAATTTTAGGCGAAGTCTTAAGTCAATAGGAACCATTCTTAATATCGGATTAGATTGTTCATGTTCAGAGAAACACAGACCATTAAAAGACCAACAACTCCCATCTGGACAGAAACGTTTCATTCTGTTTCAGGGTGAATGGCTGCCGGGAAGAAGAATCTTCTGGTTGCATAGTGATATAGTAGATAAGGCTGAAACAGAGACACAGGTCCATCAAGTCCAATCTATAATCCTTCTGTGTTGACCCAGAGGAAGGTACAAAGCCACGTGCCTCATATTAGGTTGGATATTTCCTTCCCAACTCTAAATCTTGGAATCAGAATAAATCTCCAGAAATCCTTCACATATGGTATACACTGTAATATGATTACACCGCAGACATCCCTCTTGTACAATCACATCCTCCTTGGGCAGAGAGCTCCACAGTCTCACTGCTCTTGCAGTAAAGAATTCCATCAATGATGATGGTGAAAATTATGTATGTGTACATTGTAGTTAGGTCACCGATAAGCCATCTAACCGCAAGTCTGGCAACCAATCGTGTACTGCAGTCCACCCATTCCCTTAATCACCTTGGGCATCCTGTGACTCCTCCAATACTGACTCCTGTGGTATCTCACTGGTAACTGTCTTCTCCAGTACTGACTCTTGTGATATCCCACTGGTAACTGTCCTCTCCAGTTCTGACTCCTGTGGTATCTCACTGGTAACTGTCCTCTCCAGTACTGACTCCTGTGGTATCTCACTGGTAACTGTCTTCTCCAGTACTGACTCCTGTGGTATCTCACTGGTAACTGTGTCCTCTCCAGTACTGACTCCTGTGGTATCTCACTGGTAAATGTCCTCTCCAATACTGACTCCTGTGGTATCTCACTGGTAACTGTCTTCTCCAGTACTGACTCCTGTGGTATCTCACTGGTAACTGTCCTCTCCAGTTCTGACTCCTGTGGTATCTCACTAGTAACTGTGTCCTCTCCAGTTCTGACTCCTGTGGTATCTCACTGGTAACTGTCCTCTCCAGTACTGACTCCTGTGGTATCTCACTGGTAACTGTCTTCTCCAGTACTGACTCCTGTGGTATCTCACTGGTAACTTGTGTCTTCTCCAGTACTGACTCTTGTGGTATCCCACTGGTAACTGTCCTCTCCAGTTCTGACTCCTGTGGTATCTCACTGGTAACTGTCCTCTCCAGTACTGACTCCTGTGGTATCTCACTGATAACTGTCTTCTCCAGTACTGACCCCTGTGGTATCTCACTGGTAACTGTCCTCTCCAGTACTGACTCCTGTGGTATCTCACTGGTAACTGTCTTCTCCAGTACTGACTCCTGTGGTATCTCACTGGTAACTGTGTCCTCTCCAGTACTGACTCCTGTGGTATCTCACTGGTAACTGTCCTCTCCAATACTGACTCCTGTGGTATCTCACTAGTAACTGTGTCCTCTCCAGTACTGACTCCTGTGGTATCTCACTGGTAACAGTGTCCTCTCCAGTACTGACTCCTGTGGTATCTCACTGGTAACTTGTGTCCTCTCCAGTACTGACCCCTGTGGTATCTCACTGGTAACTGTCCTCTCCAGTACTGACTCCTGTGGTATCTCACTGGTAACTGTCTTCTCCAGTACTGACTCCTGTGGTATCTCACTGGTAACTGTCCTCTCCAGTTCTGACTCCTGTGGTATCTCACTAGTAACTGTGTCCTCTCCAGTACTGACTCCTGTGGTATCTCACTGGTAACAGTGTCCTCTCCAGTACTGACTCCTGTGGTATCTCACTGGTAACTTGTGTCCTCTCCAGTACTGACCCCTGTGGTATCTCACTGGTAACTGTCCTCTCCAGTACTGACTCCTGTGGTATCTCACTGGTAACTGTCTTCTCCAGTACTGACTCCTGTGAGATCTCACTGGTAACTTGTGTCCTCTCCAGTACTGACCCCTGTGGTATCTCACTGGTAACTGTCCTCTCCAGTACTGACTCCTGTGGTATCTCACTAGTAACTGTCCTCTCCAGTACTGACTCCTGTGGTATCTCACTGGTAATGTGTGTCCTCTCCAGTACTGACTCCTGTGGTATCTCACTGGTAACTGTCTTCTCCAGTACTGACTCCTGTGGTATATAACTGGTAACTGTCCTCTCCAGTACTGACTCCTGTGGTATCTCACTGGTAACTTGTGTCCTCTCCAGTACTGACTCCTGTGGTATCTCACTGGTAACTGTCTTCTCCAGTACTGACTCCTGTGGTATCTCACTGGTAACTCTCCTCTCCAGTACTGACTCCTGTGGTATCTCACTGGTAACTTGTGTCCTCTCCAGTACTGACTCCTGTGGTATATCACTGGTAACTGTCTTCTCCAGTACTGACTCCTGTGGTATCTCACTGGTAACTTATGTCCTCTCCAGTACTGACCCCTGTGGTATCTCACTGGTAACTGTCCTCTCCAGTACTAACTCCTGTGGTATCTCACTGGTAACTGTCCTCTCCAATACTGACCCCTGTGGTATCTCACTGGTAACAGTGTCCTCTCCAGTACTGACTCCTGTGGTATCTCACTGGTAACTGTCCTCTCCAGTACTGACTCCTGTGGTATCTCACTGGTAACTGTCCTCTCCAATACTGACCCCTGTGGTATCTCACTGGTAACTGTGTCCTCTCCAGTAGTGACCCTTGTGGTATCTTACTGGTAACTTGTGTCCTCTCCAGTACTGACTCCTGTGGTATTTTACTGGTAACTGTCTTCTCCGGTACTGACCCCTGTGGTATCTCACTGGTAACTATGTCCTCTCCAATATTGACCCCTGTGGTATCTAACTGGTAACTGTGTCCTCTATAATACTGACCCATGTGAAATCTCACTGGTAACTGTGTCCTCTCCAGTACTGGCCTCTGTGGTATCTCACTGATAACTATGTCCTCTCCAGTACTGACCCCTGTGGTATTTCACTAGTGACCATGTCTTCTCCAGTACTGACCCCTGTGGTATTTCACTAGTGACCATGTCTTCTCCAGTACTGACCCCTGTGGTATTTCACTAGTGACCATGTCTTCTCCCATGCTAATATTGCACCCCACTGGTAAGTATGACTCTCGTCCTATACTAACCCTATGTGGTATCTCACTGGTAACTGTATCCTCTTCAATATTGACCCCTGTAGCATCGCACTAGTAACCGTGACCCCTCCAACACCGCCCTCTTGGTACCCAACTGCTAACTGTGACCAGTTCAATACTGAGCTCTGTGGGAGAACATTGGTAACTGGGACCCACAGCATCACCGTGATTCAGTCTGGAGCTTTCCTGCTCATACAATCTGATTAGATTTGTTTGACAGGACCCATAAATCCTGCCGCTTCTGTATTACAAGGTTATTATCAGTGAGATACTCCGGGATAGCATCTCCAAGAAAACTTTCAAGGATTTCACCCACAATAAGTGTTATAGTTAGAATCTTCTAGTTTAACTTTTTTACCCCTTTTTGAATATTGACACAACAGTCGCTATTTGCCATTTTCGTGGAGCAGACCTCGAATTACAGAGGCAAAGAAAACAGCCCCATAAACACTCAAGAATGTGAGTATATAGGATTAGATACAGCAGTATCACACAGGATAGGATTAGATACACAGCTCAGCAGACAGTATCACACAGGATAGAATTAGATACACAGCTCAGCAGACAGTATCACACAGGATAGGATTAGATACACAGCTCAGCAGACAGTATCACACAGGATAGGATTAGATACACAGCTCAGCAGACAGTATCACACATGATAGGATTAGATACACAGCTCAGCAGACAGTATCACACAGGATAGGATTAGATACACAGCTCAGCAGACAGTATCACACAGGATAGGGTTAGATACACAGCTCAGCAGACAGTATCACACAGGATAGGATTAGATACACAGCTCAGCAGTCAGTATCACACAGGATAGGATTAGATACACAGCTCAGCAGACAGTATCACACAGGATAGGATTAGATACACAGCTCAGCAGACAGTGTCACACAGGATAGGATTAGATACACAGCTCAGCAGACAGTATCACACAGGATAGGATTAGATACACAGCTCAGCAGACAGTATCACACAGGATATGATTAGATACACAGCTCACCAGACAGTATCACACAGGATAGGATTAGATACACAGCTCAGCAGACAGTATCACACAGGATAGGATTAGATACACAGCTCAGCAGACAGTATCACACAGGATAGGATTAGATACACAGCTCAGCAGACAGTATCACACATGATAGGATTAGATACATAGCTCAGCAGACAGTATCACACAGGACAGGATTAGATACACAGCTCAGCAGACAGTATCACACAGGATAGGATTAGATACACAGCTCAGCAGACAGTATCACAAAGGATAGGATTAGATACACAGCTCAGCAGACAGTATCACACAGGATAGGATTAGATACACAGCTCAGCAGACAGTATCACACAGGATAGGATTAGATACACAGCTCAGCAGACAGTATCACATAGGATAGGGTTAGATACACAGCTCAGCAGACAGTATCACACAGGATAGGATTAGATACACAGCTCAGCAGACAGTATCACACAGGATAGGATTAGATACACAGCTCAGCAGGCTGTATCACACAGGATAGGATTAGATACACAGCTCAGCAGACAGTATCACACAGGATAGGATTAGATACACAGCTCAGCAGGCTGTATCACACAGGATAGGATTAGATACACAGCTCAGCAGACAGTATCACACAGGATAGGATTAGATACACAGCTCAGCAGACAGTATCATACAGGATAGGATTAGATACACAGCTCAGCAGACAGTATCACATAGGATTAGATACACAGCTCAGCAGACAGTATCACACATGATAGGATTAGATACACAGCTCAGCAGACAGTATCACACAGGATAGGATTAGATACACAGCTCAGCAGACAGTATCACACAGGACAGGATTAGATACACAGCTCAGCAGACAGTATCACACAGGATAGGATTAGATACACAGCTCAGCAGACAGTATCACACAGGACAGGATTAGATACACAGCTCAGCAGACAGTATCACACAGGATAGGATTAGATACACAGCTCAGCAGACAGTATCACACAGGACAGGATTAGATACACAGCTCAGCAGACTGTATCATACAGGATAGGATTAGATACACAGCTCAGCAGACAGTATCACACAGGACAGGATTAGATACACAGCTCAGCAGACAGTATCACACAGGATAGGATTAGATACACAGCTCAGCAGACAGTATCACACATGAGTTTAAGATTATTTTCTCTTGACAGCAACATGACATGATGGGTGGAGTAGTCCTGATTATATAACACTGCTGTCTCATTCTGTTCTTATCTTTGGAGATGAGATCCGGATACATGTGTGCAGTCGTGTGTGTGACCACCTGTCCTGTGATTCGTGGTCCCCCAGTGAGGGAAGCCTGCGCTCTCGGGGAATGCTGTGGATCCTTCCTGCCGAGAAGGAAATTGCCTCCTTATAAGGTTCATTTCCGAGCCTGCTCGTCACTGGCGTGTGTGCAGCCGGGAAGTGTCACTGCTCTGCCTGTCAGACTGCCGACGTCAGGACAGCACTGCCCTACATAGAGAGCATCAGAACCCTCATCATCATCTTCATCACCCTCCTCAGCTTCACACTTCATATATTGCAGTACACAGTACGTGTGATGTCAATGACGCTCCAAAGACATTTTGTAACTACCTAACAGATTTAGTATTTTAATTATTCTCCATTTTCATGATCTCCGCTTGCTATCAGTGAATGGAAACATTTTTGTTTATATCTATGTACCAAAAAATCCCTAATACTTCTTACAGCTGAGGGATTGTTACAATTCTGTTCCATTTATGAGCAGCTAGACAGCCTAGTCTCCAGACTAACACATCACCAGGACTGGAAAGAACCTAAACCTGTCCCAACTGCACAGTATACGGTATACACCAGGGCAGGAGTATACAGAGTGTGATATAACTGATAATATATGTTACATAGGACTGCAGATAACATCTACTACATTGTGTTACTCTTTCTGTACATCCCATCCTGCATGATTATCAAACACTTACTAATGATATATATGACTGTCTGTGTGTATGTTCCTCAGCGTAGATATTATTTGTGTAACTATTATGGCCTCATGCACACGACCATCGGTATTTTGCGGTCCGCAAAAAACGGATCCGCATAAAATAAGGATGATGTCCGTGTGCATTTCGTATTTTGCGGAACAGAACAGCTGGCCCCTGATAATACAGGTCTATTCCTTGTCTGTAATGCGGACAATAATAGGACATGTTCTATTTTGTTGCAGAAAGGAAATACGGACATACGGAAATGGAATGCAAACGGAGTAAATTCATATTTTTTTTTGCGGACCCATTGAAATGAATGGTTCTGCATACGGTCCGCAAAAAAACAGAACAGAAACGGAAAGAAAATACATTCGTGTGCATGAGCCCTAAATTGTTTGATCCTAGGGGTTGTTTTACACTGGTCGATGGTCATCCTGATCATTGCTAACGAGCAGTCGTAGGAACGATCAATCTGGCAGTGTAATACTGCGCCGAATACCCGATGAACAAGTAAACACAGGCTTAAAAATCATTGTTTGCCGGCAGCAGATCATGTTGTCACGCAAGATACAAAAGCATGATGTGCTCCTTCCCCCACACTCACCACCTTGTGACACCTCCATTTCACTCTCTTCACATCAGTCCCTCTCTCTTTCCCTCGCCCATGTACAGCTCTCATGAATTATTCACCTACCCGAATCAACTTCACCCATCATGTCCCAGGGTGCAGCACAAAAAAACACTTTTACAAATCACTCAAACATTTGCTGTTTCTTTATTTATTTGCTTTTAGCTTCAGGGGATATTTCGCCTAAACCTGGTCCACCTGCTTCAGCTACTTCTAACCCTTTTGCAATCTCGCATAGAAACCCTGACAATCTCATAAACATTCTCTATGTTCTTTAACTATGAATTCTGGAACCCACAATCAGTGTGCAACAAACTCCCCTACATTTACAACTTCTTTATTACTAATTATTTTAACCTGCTGGCTCTCACTGAAACTTGGATTCAGCAATCTGACACTGCTGCTCCTGCACCTCTTTCTTATGGTGGTTTACATTTTTCTTGTACCCCCATACCTGAGAACAGACATGGTGGTGGAGTCAGCATACTTCTTCCCCACAATGCGCTTTCCAGGTTATTCCTCCAGTACCATCACTCTGTTTCCAATCTTTTAAGGTCCACACCCTCAGGCTCTTCCATGCTCTCTCTCTGGTAGTAGATGTATACCAACCCCCTGGCTCACCCACCCAGTTCCTGGATCACTTTTCTGTCTGACTGCCATTCTTCCTGTCCTCAGAATTATAAACTCTCAATTTTGTGCGACTTTACCATCAACATAGATAGCCCTCTTTTCCCGTCGGCCTACCAGCTTCTATCTCGAAACTTCTCTATTGGCCTTTAACAACTTTCTAACTCTAAAATACAAAAAGACCGTGGCACACTTGACCTGGTATTTTTCCGGCTCTGCACCTTTTCTAACTTCACAAACCCTCCGCTCCCGCTCTCTGACCACAACCTTCTCTTCTTCACTGTCACCTGTCCTCATCCATTTTGGCACACTACTACTTTTTACACATTCTACATGCCACGGACTCTAAGAAACTTACATACTCTCTATAGTCATCATTGTCTCATATCTCTTCTCTCTCCTGTCCAGATCTGGCTGCAAAACGCTAGAATGGTACCCTAAGAAGCACCCTAGATAAAGTAGCACACCCTACACTTAGAACCTCGAAAAGTAACCCTGGCTTACAACTCAAACCCACTTTCTCCAGTGATGCTCTAAGAGTGCCGAATGCCTATGGAGAAAAACTCACACAAATCACAAATTTATGCTGAGAACTTATTACTCTGCCCTGGACCCTGCAGCTCATCAGACAGACCTATTTCACAACCCTGATCTCTTCACTATCTAATATTAAAAATAAAAAAAACTTTTTGACACTTTTCACTCCCTCCTCTGTTCAAAAGTGCAGGGGCCTAGTACAGACCTCTGTGCTGAAGATCAGGCCACCTACTTCATAGACAAAATTGACAACATTCAGCAATTAGCTCCCTGTCTCCAAGCGTCATCGTTCCCCTTCCACCCAGCATCTCCTCTGGTTCACTTTCCACATATGACCTAGTCACAGAAGAAGAATTTTCCATGCTCCTCTCTTCTTCTCACCCTACCACATGCACTACTGACCCTATTCCCTTCAATTTCTCCAATCTCTCTCCCTGGCTTTCGCTACTCACCTAACAAAAATCTTCAACCTCTGTCTCTCTTCTGGTATCTTCCCTTCCTATTTGAAACATTCATTCATAAACCCTTAACTAAAGAAACCATCTCTTGACCTGTCCTGCACAACTAACTACAGACATGTCTCTATCTCCTCTTCATCTCTAAACTCCTGGAGCACTTGGTCTACTCTCTCCTCATCTGCTATTTCTCTGCTGACTCCTTGACCATTGCAATCTTATTTCCACACTCTACATTCTACAGTAACTGCCCTCACCAAAGTGACAAATCAATTCCTGGCAGTTTACTACAAAGGTGACTACTCCCTGCTCATTCTTCTGGATCTCTCTTTTAGTACTGTAGACCACCTTCTCCTCCTTACCATGCTCCAATCTATTGGTCTTAAGGAAACTTCTCTCTCCTAGTTCTCTTCCTATCTCTCTGACCACTCTTTCAATGTATCATTCGCTGGCTTTACTCTCCCTCTTGCTGTTGAGATTCCTCAAGGTTTAGTCTTAGGTCCTCCCCTCTTTTCTCTCTATTTAGCCCTATTGTACAGATTATCATTATATTTGTTTCCAGTATCATCTCTATGTGGACGAAACCTAACTATACACTTAACCCTGTGACATTACCCTCGCTATACTATAGAACACCAGTGAAAGTCTGTCCACTTTCTCTAACATCATGTCCTCTCTGATCTGAAACTGAATCTTTCAAAAATTAATTTCTCATGTTTTCTACATCTACTAACCTACCTAATCCTGTTTTTCCCTCTGTGTGTGGCACTAGCATCACACCTAGGCAGCACGCCTGATGTGTTATGTTTGACACTGACCCCCCCCCCCCCCCTCGTTTCACATCCACAGTTTTAAGTGCTCCTTAAAAACACATATTTTCTGTTTGGCCAATCACAATCCTTAATTTAACCTTTCTCCATTCTCCCCCCTCCCCTCTCATCATTTTTATTGCCTGATCCATCATTCAGTACTATCAACCACACCTCATACACTCAGAAGCACTAGAGATATCAGCTGGTGAGGGCTCATGCAGATTTATATCTACTCACCTAAATTATTAATATATCCAGACCATTCCACTGTGTCACTCCTATCTCTTCATAGATCCTCTTGTTTTAATTGTTGACTTGTTTGTTGCTATGTAATACATGATTTGTACCTGAACCTCCTGATTGTAAATCACTGGTCCTGGTTGTTCCAAATTGCTTCAATTTAAGAATTATGGAGACCACTGTGCTCTGGGCAACTTTCAGTGCAGCGGACATTTTTTGTCCCCTTCTCCAGATCTGTGCCTCCACAAAATCTTGTCTCTGAGCTCTACAGTCAGTTCTTTCCTCTTGCTGGCTTGTAGTGATGAGCGGCAGGGGCAATATTCAAATTTGCGATATTTCGCGAATATTTGGGCGAATATTCGCCATATATTCGAGAATTTGCGAATTCATGATCTCCAGGCATTATTTTCTTGATTGCAAAAAATTCGCATTAAATTCGCATTTAAATTTTCGCATAAAAATTCGCATGAACTGGTATTTCCCCAAAAATCGAATATTCGCAATTCCGAATATATTTTGCGATATTCGAAATATTCGCAAATTCTCGAAGTGCCGATATTCGCGATTAAAATTCGCAATTCGAATATTCGTGATCAACACTACAGGCTTGGTATTTGCTCTGATAGACACTGTCAGCTGTGAGACCTTATACAGGTATAGACAGAACTGTGTCTTTCCAAATCATGTCCAATCACCTGAATTTACCACAGGTGACTCCAATCAAGGTGTAGAACATCTCAGAGATGATCCAGAGAAATGGGAGGCCCCAGACCTAAATGTCAAGTCTCATAGCAAAGGTGTGTAAATTAAAGATGAGCCAACTGATTCTATCAGTTGGTTATTCGGTCCAAGTTTTTTAAAAATGTTCGAGCCTAGTATACAAATATGTATTTCTCAACAATATATATGCGCTGTCTAAAGGGGTACTCTTTCTCATTATGAAGACCCCTTTGAATGCGCAGCATTGCAGGCCAGACGCTGCCCCTCTAGGTTTCTGGGAAAGACATTCAAATTCGCTTTCCTAAACCTATCTGACACCAGCAGATGTTAGACCTGATAATTTGCATATATTTTCCCCAGAATTCAAGAGGAGGGTGGTCTAGCCTACAACAGTCGATTCCTGCCTAAACTGAATTTTTCAAAAACTTCTGTGAACTTAAAACAAACCGAATCTTGAGTGGTTCGCTCATCTGTAATCTGAATACTTACTATATGTCCAGGAGAATTTTTTTTTTTTTGGTTTTTAATAAATTTGCAAACATTTTTAAAATGTTGCTTTCACTTTCTCATTATGGGGTACTGAGTACAGAATAAGGAGGAGAAAATGTGTATTTTTTTTATTATTTTTTTTATTTTATTTTTTTAGCACAAGGAGCAAAATAACAAAATGTGAAAACAGTGAAAGGGTCTGAAAACTTTCCGACTGCACTGTGTGAACTGTAGAAACTTGAGGTTCCCCCCACACTGTAAGACACCCATACAACAGTGACTGACTCTATGCTTTCCCTCTCTTATAAAACCCTAGCTAACTAAATGTGTCCCTAAACTGTCCCCGCAACACGCTAACATGGCCGGCTTGTGTCTGTAAGTGCTGCCTGCCAGAGACATTGGACACACGTCTCCTCACATGGCGTCTGAGCTTTCCACACAAAACTCCAGATTCATTTGGCAGCAGAATTTTTGTGAAATTCTGAACAAATCCAATTAGTTTAGAATCAATTCCCTCATCTGTAAGTGGAGCTATAGACCTTAATCCCCAGCAGGTTCCTGGAGAGCTGTCCTTGGTGCTGCACTACAGTAATGAATGCCGTCCTGTATAGGACCACACATAGCAGGCAGTCCAGCTCTCATGCTTGCTTCCAAAAGTCAAACTCAGCTCTGCTATATCTTTACATTATAATGGGACGACCGCAGTGATCTTCACCAGCATGTATCTGCTTATCTGTACATAGATCATATAGCATTGTCCTGCAACTTCTCTTATCCTCTGCTGCTATCAAGCTTTTCTAATTGTTCATATTTCCATGGTAGCTCATCAATTATGCAGTTCTCCACCATTCTTAAGATCTCTACTTGCTGCCAAAGAATGGAAGTATATTAATGTTGGCATCCAGATGCTAGAAACTTGTGGTGGGTCTTTAGTCAGCGACTATTGGACTTTACTGTGAAGGTTCTGGTTCCCTCGATAACTTGGGCTGGGAATTCTTGAAGCCAGAAGAAAAATAAAGATAGAAACCAGACCACCAGGAATGTCAGGAAGAGGTCCACGGTCCGGCCTCATTAACATCTGAACCCCCTGAAAGCAGCGTGCCCCAACCTGACAAACCCAAGGGTTAGAAACACAGAATAGCCGATGCAGTAGGATAGTGTGCCAGAGATGTAGCAGTGCTAATCTGGTTCAACTTTCCTCATGGATCTTTTTAGGACAGCGTGTCAATCTTCTAAGATCCCTCGCCTAGGAGAGTTATCATGGTGAACAGTTTGATGACATCAGACATGATGATGTCATGATGACATTGCCACATTAATAGTCAAACAGATAAGTCCCTTGACCCTGACACATGTCTATAGAGGGCATCTATGAAATCATCTGCTCTGAATCAAACCTTTTGTGAAAATTTGGAAGTCCACAAATGTGTCTTTGTGAAGCACAAAGGGGCATTACAGGATTATGTCCAATTTCAGAAGCAGCGCCACCCCTGTCCACGGGTTGTTTCTGGTATTGCAGTTCAGCTCTATTGAGTTCAATGGAGTTTAGCTGCAGTACCATACACAACCTGTGCACAGGGATGGCGCTGTTTATGGAAGAAAGCAGCCATGTTTTTCCAGTTCTGCATTATAATGCCTTTCAAATCAGGGCTCACGTCTTGCTTCTTTCCTCCTACACTTTAACCCCTGCCCCCCATTCATCGTCTCCTGCATTCAAACTTCTGGCCCCTTTAAGTGGAATTTTCCTGAATGACTCAAGGTCTGCACCGAACCTGCATTGGGTGCATTTGTCTTCTGCTAAGTGCAGCTGCACACAGGACAATAGTCGCCCCATGGAGAGGGAGGTGGGTGAGATGACGTGTTCCCACTGCCGTGATTCGATGCCAGTAATAGATTAAAAGCTGAATTTATAATAAGGAACAGGCATCGTAACAACTGCGCAGCTGCGGCGTGAGTGTCCTCAGCCGTAATCTCTGTGTAATTATCCAGTCCAAACAGCCGCTCCGATTGTTTCAGAGGTTGACAAGTCTGACAGATTTCCAAACCCGGCTCTGGAATACCACCTAAGGTTGGGGTGAGGCAGCGACTTTGGCCGCAAGGCACATTTTGTGTCATTTGGCGACTGCTGGGTCACGGTAACTTTCAGGTTGCGCCCCGACCCCATTCACCCCATTACTTACGACGTAGACCGTGATGTTTCATCACGTGATGTGTCACAGCAAATTGTACGAAAACAGTGTCAAATCTTCTGCTTGAAATGATCATTTTCCTCTTCGATCACATCGGAAGCTGCTCTCAAAACTTTGCTTCTTGCTACTAAGAAACAGGCACAAGTTTTTTGTGAATCTGCCACATGGAATTTGAGATATGTGCAGAATTGTGAGCGTGAGGGTCTGCTGCTGATATGACCTTCTAAAACGTTAAGGGTGAGGACCTGCTGCTGAGCTGATCATCTAAAACATTAGGGGTGAGGGCCTGCTGCTGAGCTGACCTTATAAAACATTAGGGGTGAGGACCTGCTGCTGATCTGATCATCTAAAACATTAGGGGCGAGGGCCTGCTGCTGAGCTGACCTTCTAAATCAATAGGGGTAAGGGTCTGCTGCTGATATGACCTTCTAAAACATTAGGGGCGAGGGCCTGCTGCTGATATGACCATCTAAAACATTAGGGGTGAGGGCCTGCTGCTGAGCTGACCTTCTAAATCAATAGGGGTGAGGGCCTGCTGCTGAGCTGACCTTCTAAATCAATAGAGGTGAGGGCCTGCTGCTGAGCTGACCTTCTAAAACATTAGGGGTGAGGGCCTGCTGCTGAGCTGATCATCTAAAACATTAGGGGCGAGGGCCTGCTGCTGAGCTGACCTTCTAAATCAATAGGGGTGAGGGCCTGCTGCTGAGCTGACCTTCTAAATCAATAGGGGTGAGGGCCTGCTGCTGAGCTGACCTTCTAAATCAATAGGGGTGAGGGTCTGCTGCTGATATGACCTTCTAAAACATTAGGGGTGAGGGTCTGCTGCTGAGCTGACCCCCTAAAACATTAGGGGCGAGTGCCTGCTGCTGATCTGACCATCTAAAACATTAGGGGCAAGGGCCTGCTGGTGACCCTCAAAAACATTATGGGCGAGGGCCTGCTGGTGACCCTCAAAAATATTATGGGCGAGGGCCTGCTGGTAACCCTCTAAAACATTATGGGCGAGGGCCTGCTGGTGACCCTCTAAAACATTAGAAGTGAGGGCAGCCTAATAAGCATGTTGATATGATGGAGGAGGACGAGAAAAGGGATATTGAACCATATACCCTTTTTAGTGGTGGAAGGGGTGCATGAGAATACAGTGCATTCAATACACCATAAAAGCCACATTTAAAGTGCCTTTATGTTCAACTGCTTTCCTCTGGTGGAGTCGAGAAGTCATGGTCAATCCAGGCCTTGTTCATTTTTATAAGAGTCAACCAGTCAGCATTTTCAGTTGACAGGCAGATGCGCTTATCAGTTATTATGCCACCAGCAGCACTAAATACCCGCTCTGACAAAACACTGGCGGCAGGGCAGGCCAGCACCTCCAAGGCGTAGAGCACCAATTCATGCCACGTGCCCAGCTTGGACACCCAGTAGTTGTAAGGCACAGAGGGATCACTGAGGACGCTGACACGGTCTTCTACGTACTCCTTCACCGTCCTCCAAAAGTTGTGTAAAACCTCACCGAGGTCAGACATCCATGCCCACTCCTCTCTTGTTAAGAGTGGAAGATGACTGGAAAGGCGACGACCATGTTGCAGCTGGTATTCCATTACTGCCCTCTGCTGCTCACAAAGCCTGGCCAACATGTGGAACGTCGAGTTCCAGCGCGTGCTCACATCACTCAAGAGTCGGTGAGCTGGCAATTGCAATCGCTTCTGCAGCGTTGCAAGACCGTTTGCAGTAGGTCAGGCAAAATGGGGTAGGTTTTGAGAAACTGCTGAACCACTAGGTTGAACACGTGGGCTAGGCATGGTATGCGTGTGAGCTTGCTGAGCTCCAAAGCCGCCACCAAGTTCCGGCCATTATCAGACACAACCATGCCTGGTTCTCGGTTGAGTGGTGAGAGCCACAGCTCAGTCTGGTCTCTTTCCCCTGTCACAGCTCTGCGGCGGTGTGCTGTTTGTCACCTAAGCAAGTTAGTTTAACCACGGCCTGTTGCTGCTTCCCCACTGCAGTGCTACACTGCTTCCAGCTACTGACTGATGTCTTACTGGTGCTGCAAGATGATAATTCAGAGGTGGAAGTGGAGGAGGAGGCAGATGAGGAGAAGGGGGGGTTGCAGCCACTAACCTAGGTGGTGGCGGAAACCCTGATGGGAGTAGGGCCCGCAAACCTTGGCATCGGTAGCACCTGTGCCATCCCAGGGTCTGACTTGCTCCCGGCCTCCACAACGTTCACCCAGTGTGCCATCCGGGAAATGTAGCGTCCCTGGCCAAAAGCACCTGTCCATGTGTCAATCGTTAAGTGGACCCTCCCAATAACTGCGTTGGTCAGGGCATGGGTGATGTTACAGGACACATGCTGGTGTAAGGCTGGGTCTGCACACCGTGAAAAATATTGGCGGCTGGGGACAGAGTAACGAGGAATGGCCACCGCCATCAGGCTGCGGAAAGCCTCAGTGTCCACAAGCCTAAATGGCAATCGTTCCAGGGCCAGCAATTTGGAAAGGTGGGCATTTAGTGCTACGGCCTGTGGGTGGGTGGCTGGGTATTTGCGCTTTCGTTCAAAGGTCTGGGGACAGAGTAACGAGGAATGGCCACCGCCATCAGGCTGCGGAAAGCCTCAGTATCCACAAGCCTAAATGGCAATCGTTCCAGGGCCAGCAATTTGGAAAGGTGGGCATTTAGTGCTACGGCCTCTGGGTGGGTGGCTGGGTATTTGCACTTTCGTTCAAAGGTCTGGGGTATAGACATCTGTACGCTGCGCTGGGATACAGAAGTTGATGTGCTAGCTGATGGTGCTTGCGAAGGTAAAGGTGCATGGCAGGAGGCATCGGGGCCTGCGTCTTGGACAGGGGATTGGTCAGCATATAACTTAGGGGAAGAGGAGGCAGTGGTGTGACCCACAGACACTGATTGTGGACCCAGGCGTTCGGCCTACCTATTAGGATGCTTTGATGCCATGTGGCGGATTATTCTGGTGGTGGTGAGGTTGCTAGTGTTCATGCCCCTGCTCATTTTGGTATGGCACAGGTTGCAAATGACAATTCTTTTATCTTTCCTCAAAAAAGCGCCAGACTGCGGAACACCTGCCCCTTGGCATGGGAGATTGCCACAAGGGGGTGCTCCGGGGAGCAGTTGCGGGCCTGTTTGGTGTGGCCCGCCTTTTCCTTTTTGCCACCCCACTGCTTCTTCTAGCCTGTTGCAGTGCTGCAGATCCCTCCCCCTCTGTACTGCTGTCCTCGCTCGGCTTGCCACCTTCCCAGGTTGGGTCATCGTCCGCCACCTCCTCTTCCACTTCCTTATTCTGGTTATCCTCCTGACTTGTTGACCTAACAGCATCCTCAGTTATTGACAACTGTGTCTCATCCTCATCATCATCAACCTGTTGAGACACTAATTTGCGGTTGACTTATTGGCAACTGTGTCTCATCATTATCATCCACCTCGTGAAACACTAATTGCCGTTCCCCACCATCATCTTCTTCTGACTGTGGATGCTCAACAGTTTGGGAATCAGGGCACAATATCTTCTCATGTCCCTCTTCAAGTGGGCTTGTCGAGAGGCCCAAATCAAGGAATGGCGATGAAAAGAGCTCATCGGAATATCCGAGTGTGGGATCACTTGTTTGCCAAGACTCTCCATGGTGGGAGGAAGGAGGATCAGGGTAAGAATTCTGTTGACCAGACTCTTGGCTACTGAGACTGGACTTGGTGGAAGACAGGGTGGTGCTTAACCGACTGGAAGCATTATCTGCTGCAATCCAACCGACCACCTGGCCGCACTGGTCTGACTTCAAGAATGATGCGCTGCGCCGCCCTGCAAACTGGGACATGAAGCTAGGTATCGTGGATGATTGTTTTTCTTGTGCTCTGGCAGCAGGCACAGTTTCACCGCGCCCAGGGCCAAGGCCTCTGCGTGCACCATCAGCAGCACGGCCACTGCCCCGTCCCTTATTGCTCGCCTTGTGCATATTAAATGGTATATATGCTTGCAAGTATGTCACACGTACAGTAGCGCAGGTTTTGTAAGTGTATGCTGTGGGGATTTGCTCTAGTAGACAGGCTTGCGGACGCAGTACAGAGGCAATGACAACGTCTTTAACTTAAACAGTGCCGTGTTTTATTCACAGATAAGTAAAGTGACAAAAAAAAAACAGTTTCAAGGAAAAACAGTCACCTTGAGTCTGGTGTTTGTTCACACCAGGCTGCAGCACATAAGTCCTTGGATGAAGCAGTAGTCCACGTGCTTTGTCCCTAAACAATATAGCAGACCTAGTCCCGGCCCAAATGCTCAGGCTCCAACACCGAGACTGACAGAGCTCCACTAACAGATAGAGGATCAGGGCTGGCTTTAGGTGTTCAGTTTTTTTAAATTACAGATAATTTAAGTTCAAGTGGAAACAAGTACAATCATACCCAGTGTCACCTATAGCCAGTCTCCTGCCCCCCTTCATCATATCCTGTCACCTTTTCCCAGTCCTCTGCCCCCCTTAATCATACCCAGTGTCACCCAGAGCCAGTCCTCTGCCCCCCTTAATCATACCCTGTCACCTTTACCCAGTCCCCTGCCCTTCTTAATCATACCCAGTGTCACCCTTACCCAGTCCCCTGCCCCCTCAATTAGACCCTGTCCCCCTTAAATTAAGGGTGACAGACACTGGGTATGATTAAGGGGCAGGGGACTGTGTAAAGGTGACAGGGTATGATTAAGCTGGGCAGGGGACTGGCTCTGGGTGACACTGGGTATGATTAAGGGGGGCAGGGGACTGGGCAAAGGTGAAAGAGTATGATTAAGGGGGGCAGGTGACACTGGGTATGATTAAGGGCCTCATAATGTGCCAGTAAAAAGGGACCCCCATAATGCTCCCCAATAATGTGCCAGTAAGTGCCCCCACAGATGCCCCCCCCATCATGTACCAGTATCAAGTGCCTCTCTCCTCCCCCCCAGATGTCCCAGTATCATATTGCCATCTCTCCCCCTCCCCAAAGTGCCAGTATCATAGTGCCATCTCTCCCCCCAATTTGCCAGTGCCATAGTGCCATCACCCCCCCCCCCAATGTGCCAGTATCTCTTGCCTCTCTCCTGCCCACCCCCATGTGCCAGTATCATAATGCCGACCCCCCCATGTGCCAGTATCAAGTGCTAGACCCCCCTATGTGCCAGTATCAAGTACCTCTCTCCCCCCCATGTCCCAGTATCATAGTGCCATCTCACCCCACAAAAGTGCCAGTATCAAGTGCCTCTCTCCTTCCCACCCCATGTGCCAGTATCATAGTGCCAACCCCCCATGTGCCAGTATCAAGTGCCAAACCCCCCATGTGCCAGTATCATGTGCCTCTCTCCTCCCCCCATGACCCAGTATCATAGTGCCATCTCCTCCCCCAAAAAAGTGCCAGTATCAAGTGCCTCTCTCCCCCCCATGTGCCAGTATCATAGTGCCATCTCCCCCCTCAATGTGCCAGTATCAAGTGCCTCTCTCCTTCCCACCCCCTCATGTGCCAGTATCATAGTGCCATCCCCCCCAATGTGCCAGTATCAAGTGCCTCTCTCCTTCCCACACCCCATGTGCCAGTATCATAGTGCCAAGCCCCCTCCCCCAGTATCAAGTGCCTCCCGCTCCCCCCATGTGGCAGTAACAGTTGGGTATTTAAAAAAAAAAAAACACTTACCTCCATGTCAGCGATGCGATGCAGCCTCTTCCGGCCTGTGTCCCGCGCTGTATGTCCATATATGGAGTCAGTGCTTGTGTATTTCAGAAAAGTTTTTCGAACCCACGACCTTCTGCATTAGAGGCAAGGTACTTAACCACACAGCTATAAGAGCTGCATAGCCACTGACTGAATAAATATGAGACTTCTAATGTAGACTCGTTGATTGCTTTGATAGTGTACATCCATACACATGACAGCTGCCCCAGTGCACTCAGCTTTGCTGTATCTCTATATATGATAGTTGCCCCAGCACACCCAGCGCTGCTACATCTATACACATGACAGCTGCCCCAGCATACCCACCTCTGCTACATCTATACACATGACAACTGCCCCAGCACACTCAGCTCTGCTATATCTTTATATATCTATCTACTGTATAGTAATACTTAGAGATATATATAGATATAGCAGAGCTAAGTGTGCAGGGCAGCTGTCATGTGTATAGATGTAGCAGAGCTGGGTGTGCTGGGGCTGCAATCATATATAGAGATATAGCAGAGCTGAGTGTGCTGGGGCAGATGTCATCAAGAGATATAGCAGAGCTTGGTGTGTTGGGGTAGCTGTCATGTGTATAGATGTACACTGGCAATAACAGCTATAACAGAGTCTACAGTAGAAGTCCCATATTTTTTTCAGTCAGTGGCTATGCAGCTCTTATAGCTGTGTGAGTAAGTGCTTTGCCTCTGATACAGAAGGTTGTGGGTTTGAATCCCAGTAGACACATCTCTCCCTCTCCTGAGGATGGAAATACAGATGACTATGCCTGGGATTTGTATCTTGTAAATGAGAAGCGTGCAAGTTGTGACACAGGCAGGGTGTCTATAAAGTAGTAAGGGCGCTGCCGGGGGGTGAGAGAAGCTGCCGTCCTGCATGTCGTTACAGTGTGTGGTGTTTGTGGCAGTCGCGACATGGGCCAAGTCCAAGGAGCCTGTCACGGATGATGTTGCAGATATCTGGAACTTATGAATAAACGTCCGACTGGCTTGATCCCAAACTAAGGAGCATATAGGTGAGCCCTATAAAACCCTAAGAGCTCTCCCTGACTGCTATGCCCATGCAAGGGTCTTAATGGTAGACGATTGCATGCCCACGTATCTAAGACTGTGTGGCACCTAAAAACCCTATAATAGTGAGGGGACACGACCACCGGCTCCCTGCACTTAATACGGACAAAGTCAGGGTCACCTAGAATCAAGCCAGCAAGGAAACACAATACATAAAAAGACTTATCTGAGCAAACAGCAGCAGCCTCCAGCAGTGAACACTTCATCCAGGAAGTGATATAAACCGCAAAGTGAGGCAGTATGGGAGGGAATATAAAGGGAGACGAATAGTCTTAATAGGTGACACCTGGGAGAAGGAAAGGAGATGACAAAGTGAAACCAAAACAAAGAACGTCATGCAAGAGGTAGAGAAGGACGTCTGCCAGACCTTCTCACAGAACTGGCGGTGACAGTACCCCTCCCTCTATGGGTGGACTCCGGACACTCCGAGCCCACCTTCTCAGGATGAGACCTATGGAAAGCCCTGTTGAGACAAGTGGCCTTAATGTCCGCCATTGGGACCCACATCCTATTCCCAGGACCATAACCCTCCCAATGAACGAGGTACTGGAGAGAACCGCGGATAATGCAAGAATCCACAAACCTACAGACCTGAAATTCAAGATTACCATCAATAAAAATCGGAGGAGGAGGCAAAGAGGAGGGTACAGTGGGTTGGGCATAAGGTTTTAATAGGGACCTGTGAAAAACATTATGGATCTTCCAAGTCTGAGGAAGATCAAGACGGAAGGCAACGGGATTGATGACGGACAAGATCTTGTAAGGCCCAATAAACTTAGGACCCAACTTCCAGGAGGGAACCTTCAATTTGATATTCTTTGTAGACAACCACACCTGATCACCAACATTCAGGTCCGGACCAGGCACACGCTTATATCTCTCACTCATCCTCTTCAGATTACAATGAATCTTTTGCCAAATAAATGACAAAGACAAGGAAAATCTCTCCTCATCAGTAGAGTTGAGCGAACACCTGGATGTTCGGGTTCGAGAAGTTCGGCCGAACTTCCCGGAAATGTTCGGGTTCGGGATCCGAACCCGACCCGAACTTCGTCCCGAACCCGAACCCCATTGAAATCAATGGGGACCCGAACTTTTCGGCACTAAAAAGGCTGTAAAACAGCCCAGGAAAGGCTAGAGGGCTGCAAAAGGCAGCAACATGTAGGTAAATCCCCTGCAAACAAATGTGGATAGGGAAATGAATAAAAATAAAAATAAAATAAATAAAAATTAACCAATATCAATTGGAGAGAGGTCCCATAGCAGAGAATCTGGCTTCATGTCAGCAGAGAATCAGTCTTCATGTCATAGCAGAGAATCAAGCTTCACGTCACCCACCACTGGAACAGTCCATTGTAAGATATTTAGGCCCAGGCACCCAGGCAGAGGAGAGAGGTCCCATAACAGAGATTCAGGCTTCATGTCAGCAGAGAATCAGGCTTCACGTCACCCAACACTGGAACAGTCCATTGTCATATATTAAGGCCCCGGCACCCAGGCAGAGGAGAGAGGTCCCATAACAGAGATTCAGGCTTCATGTCAGCAGAGAATCAGTCTTCATGTCATAGCAGAGAATCATGCTTCACGTCACCCAACACTGGAACAGTCCATTGTCAGATATTTAGGCCCTGGCACCCAGACAGAGGAGAGAGGTCCCATAACAGAGATTCAGGCTTCATGTCAGCAGAGAATCAGTCTTCATGTCATAGCAGAGAATCATGCTTCACGTCACCCAACACTGGAACAGTCCATTGTCAGATATTTAGGCCCCGGCACCCAGGCAGAGGAGAGAGGTCCCATAACAGAGATTCAGGCTTCATGTCAGCAGAGAATCAGTCTTCATGTCATAGCAGAGAATCATGCTTCACGTCACCCAACACTGGAACAGTCCATTGTCAGATATTTAGGCCCCGGCAACCAGGCAGAGGAGAGAGGTCCCATAACAGAGAATCTGGCTTCATGTCAGCAGAGAATCAGTCTTCATGTCATAGCAGAGAATCATGCTTCACCTCACCCAACATTGGAACAGTCCATTGTCATATAATTTAGGCCCCGGCACCCAGACAGAGGAGAGAGGTCCCATAACAGAGATTCAGGCTTCATGTCAGCGACTCAGCAGAGAGTCAGTCTTCATGTTATAGCAGAGAATCAAGCTTCACGTCACCCAACACTGGAACAGTCCATTGTCATATATTTAGGCCCTGGCACCCAGGAAAAGGAGAGAGGTCCCATAACAGAGATTCAGGCTTCATGTCAGCAGAGAATCAGTCTTCATGTCATAGCAGAGAATCATGCTTCACGTCACCCAACACTGGAACAGTCCATTGTCAGATATTTAGGCCCCGACACCCAGGCAGAGGAGAGAGGTCCCATAACAGAGAATCTGGCTTCATGTCAGCAGAGAATCAGTCTTCATGTCATAGCAGAGAATCAGGCTTCACGTCACCCAACACTGGAGCAGTCCATTGTCATATATTTAGGCCCCGGCACCCAGGCAGAGGAGAGAGGTCCCATAACAGAGATTCAGGCTTCATGTCAACAGAGAATCAGTCTTCATGTCATAGCAGAGAATCATGCTTCACGTCACCCAACACTGGAACAGTCCATTGTCATATAATTTAGGCACCGGCACCCAGACAGAGGAGAGAGGTCCCATAACAGAGATTCATGCTTCATGTCAGCGACTCAGCAGAGAATCAGTCTTCATGTCATAGCAGAGAATCAAGCTTCACGTCACCCACCACTGTAACAGTCCATTGTCAGATATTTAGGCCCCGGCACCCAGGCAGAGGAGAGAGGTCCCATAAAAGAGAATCTGGCTTCATGTCAGCAGAGAATCAGTCTTCATGTCATAGCAGAGAATCAGGCTTCACGTCACCCAACACTGGAACAGTCCATTGTCAGATATTTAAGCCCTGGCACCCAGGCAGAGGAGAGAGGTCCCATAACAGAGATTCAGGCTTCATGTCAGCGACTCAGCAGAGAATCAGTCTTCATGTCATAGCAGAGAATCATGCTTTACGTCACCCAACACTGGAACAGGCCACTGTCAGATATTTTGCACCCAGACAGAGGAGAGGTTCATTCAACTTTGGGTTGCCTCGCAATATAATGGTAAAATGAAAATAAAAATAGGATTGAATGAGGAAGTGCCCTGGAGTACAATAATATATGGTTAAGGGGAGGTAGTTAATGTCTAATCTGCACAAGGGATGGACAGGTCCTGTGGGATCCATGCCTGGTTAATTTTTATGAACGTCAGCTTGTCCACATTGGCTGTAGACAGGCGGCTGCGTTTGTCTGTAATGACGGCCCCTGCCGTGCTGAATACACGTTCAGACAAAACGCTGGCCGCCGGGCAGGCCAGCACCTCCAAGGCATAAAAGGCTAGCTCTGGCTACGTGGACAATTTAGAGACCCAGAAGTTGAATGGGGCCGAACCATCAGTCAGTACGTGGAGGGGTGTGCACACGTAGTGTTCCACCATGTTAGTGAAATGTTGCCTTCTGCTAACACGTTCCGTATCAGGTGGTGGTGCAGTTAGCTGTGGCGTGTTGACAAAACTTTTCCACATCTCTGCCATGCTAACCCTGCCCTCAGAGGAGCTGGCCGTGACACAGCTGCCTTGGCGACCTCTTGCTCCTCCTCTGCCTTCGCCTTGGGCTTCCACTTGTTCCCCTGAGACATTTGGGAATGCTCTCAGTAGCGCGTCTACCAACGTGTGCTTGTAATCGCGCATCTTCCTATCACGCTCCAGTGCAGGAAGTAAGGTGGGCACATTGTCTTTTTACCGTGGATCCAGCAGGGTGGCAACCCAGTAGACCGCACACGTTAAAATGTGGGCAACTCTGCTGTCGTTGCGCAGGCACTGCAGCATGTAGTCGCTCATGTGTGCCAGGCTGCCCAGAGGTAAGGACAAGCTGTCCTCTGTGGGAGGCGTATCGTCATCGTCCTGCGTTTCCCCCCAGCCACGCACCAGTGATGGGCCCGAGCTGCGTTGGGTGCCACCCCGCTGTGAACATGCTTCATCCTCATCCTCCTCCACCTCCTCCTCGTCCTCCTCGTCCTCCAGTAGTGGGCCCTGGCTGGCCACATTTGTACCTGGCCTCTGCTGTTGCAAAAAACCTCCCTCTGAGTCACTTCGAAGAGACTGGCCTGAAAGTGCTAAAAATGACCCCTCTTCCTCCTCCTCCTCCTCCTGGGCCACCTCCTCTTCCATCATCGCCCTAAGTGTTTTCTCAAGGAGACATAGAAGTTGTATTGTAACGCTGATAACGGCGTCATCGCCACTGGCCATGTTGGTGGAGTACTCGAAACAGCGCAACAGGGCACACAGGTCTCGCATGGAGGCCCAGTCATTGGTGGTGAAGTGGTGCTGTTCTGTAGTGAGACTGACCCGTGCGTGCTGCAGCTGAAACTCCACTATGGCCTGCTGCTGCTCGCACAGTCTGTCCAGCATGTGCAAGGTGGAGTTCCACCTGGTGGGCACGTCGCATATGAGGCGGTGAGCGGGAAGGCCGAAGTTACGCTGTAGCGCAGACAGGCGAGCAGCGGCAGGATGTGAACGCCGGAAGCGCGAACAGACGGCCCGCACTTTATGCAGCAGCTCTGACATGTCGGGGTAGTTGTGAATGAACTTCTGCACCACCAAATTCAGCACATGCGCCAAGCAAGGGATGTGCGTCAAACCGGCTAGTCCCAGAGCTGCAACGAGATTTCGCCCATTATCGCACACCACCAGGCCGAGCTTGAGGCTCACCGGCAGCAACCACTCGTCGGTCTGTTGTTCTATACCCCGCCACAACTCCTGTGCGGTGTGGGGCCTGTCCCCCAAACATATGAGTTTCAGAATGGCCTGCTGACGTTTACCCCGGGCTGTGCTGAAGTTGGTGGTGAAGGTGTGTGGCTGACTGGATGAGCAGGTGGAAGAAGAGGAGGAGGAAGCCGAGTAGGAGGAGGAGGCAACAGGAGGCAAAGAATGTTGCCCTGCGATCCATGGCGGCGGAACGACGTGCGCCAAACAGCTCTCCGCCTGGGGCCCAGCTGCCACTACATTTACCCAGTGTGCAGTTAGGGAGATATAGCGTCCCTGGCCGTGCTTACTGGTCCACGTATCTGTGGTTAGATGGCGTTGCGCAGTGCACACTTGATTTTATCGGATACTTGGTTGTGCAGGGAAGGCACGGCTCTCTTGGAGAAGTAGTGCCGGCTGGGAACAACATACTGTGGGACAGCAAGCGACATGAGCTGTTTGAAGCTGTCTGTGTCCACCAGCCTGAATGACAGCATTTCATAGGCCAGTAGTTTAGAAATGCTGGCATTCAGGGCCAGGGATCGAGGGTGGCTAGGTGGGAATTTATGCTTTTTCTCAAATGTTTGTGAGATGGAGAGCTGAACGCTGGCGTGTGACATGGTTGAGATGCTTGGTGACGGAGGTGGTGATGTTGGTGGTACATCCTCTGTTTGCTGGGCGGCAGGTGCCAACGTTCCTCCAGAGGCGGAGGAAGAGGCCGAGGCGGCAGCAGCAGAAGAGGCCGAGGCGGCAGCAGCAGAAGAGGCCGAGGCGGCAGCAGCAGAAGAGGTAGCAGGGGGAGCCTGAGTGACTTCCTTGGTTTTAAGGTGTTTACTCCACTGCAGTTCATGCTTTGCATGCAGGTGCCTGGTCATGCAGGTTGTGCTAAGGTTCAGAACGTTAATGCCTCGCTTCAGGCTCTGATGGCACAGCGTGCAAACCACTCGGTCTTGTCGTGAGCACATTGTTTGAAGAAGTGCCATGCCAGGGAACTCCTTGAAGCTGCCTTTGGGGTGCTCGGTCCCAGATGGCGGCGGTCAGTAGCAGGCGGAGTCTCTTGGCGGCGGGTGTTCTGCTTTTGCCCACTGCTCCCTCTTTTGCTACGCTGTTGGCTCGGTCTCACCACTGCCTCTTCCTCCGAACTGTGAAAGTCAGTGGCACGACCTTCATTCCATGTGGGGTCTAGGACCTCATCGTCCCCTGCATCGTCTTCCTCCCAGTCTTCCTCCCTGACCTCCTGTTCAGTCTGCACACTGCAGAAAGACGCAGCAGTTGGCACCTGTGTTTCTTCATCATCAGAGACGTGCTGAGGTGGTATTCCCATGTCCTCATCATGAGGAAACATAAGTGGTTGTGCGTCAGTGCATTCTATGTCTTCCAAAACTGCATCAGCGCCTTCTGATTCTCAGGAAGCTCGCAATCAAGCAAAGCATGGACATTCTCAGGGTCCATGCGAAAACCAGAAGCGGAGAGAAGAAAACCAAGAAATTGAATCTCCGGAACCGCAAACACCCATATTCCAGTTTAGCGTACAATTTATTCTCCCGCAGAATCAGCAAGACCTGACGTAGGTGGTCCCGATGAGTCTTGAAATCAGGAGAAAAAATCTAGATACACCAGAACAAATTTCCCCATTAAATGATAAAAAATGCTGTTCACAAAATGTTGGAAGACGGCCGGAGCATTCATCAAACCAAAGGGCATAACCAAATTCTCGAAATGACCCTCAGGGGTATTGAATGCCGTCTTCCATTCGTCCCCTACCCTGACTCTGACTAAGGTTGTATGCCCCTCTTAAATCCAACTTAGAAAAAACTTTTGCCCCAACAAGCTGGTTAAGCAGGTCCAGGATCAGAGAAAGCGGATATGGGTCACGAATTGTGATGCGGTTCAGCTCCCTGAAATCCAGACAAGGTCTTAAAGAACCATCTTTTTTCTTAACAAAAACAGCGGCCACAGGTGACTTCGAGGGTTGGATGTGTCCCTTTCTCAGACTCTCAGAGATATAAGCACGCATAGCGACCCTTTCAGATTGGGAGAGATTGTACAAATGTGATTTTGGCAGTTTGGCGCCTGGGAAGAGATTAATAGGGCAGTCATACTCCCGGTGAGGGGGCAACTCCTGGACACCACTCTCGGAAAACACATCCGAAAATTCTGAGAGAAAAGATGGTACAGTCTTGGTAGAAACCTCTGAAAGAGACGCCGTGAGGCAATTCTCTCTGCAAAAGTCACTCCAACCATTTATTTGCCTCGCTTGCCAATCAATGGTGGGGTTATGTTTAGTGAGCCAGGGTAGCCCCAACACTAGAGGAGTAGGCAAACCGCTAAGGACGAAACATGACACATCCTCAACATGAGCATCACTCACAATTAAACGGATATTGTGAACTATGCCCTTTAACGATCTTTGATAAAGTGGAGCGGAATCGATAGCAAAAACAGGTATGTCCTTTCCCAAAGTGCACACCTGGAGACCATGCATTATTGCAAACTGATTATCAATGAGATTGACAGCTGCTCCACTATCTACAAAAATCTCACAATGTTCTTGCTGTCTAGCGCCACCCTGGGAGGTAGGAGAAAACGGGAACTACAAGCAAATGGCAAACCTTTAATTTCCGCATCAACCTTGCCAATAGTAGCAAATGGAAAGTTTTTAGAGTTTTTTTTTTATTTATTATTTTATTTTTTATTACCCTCAGAAAACTCCATGAATCTCCTAGAGGGGCACACATTAGCCAAATGATTTATACCCCCACAACAGAAACAAACCCTCCTCTGAGAGCTGTATCCTCTACTATCAGAGGCAAGCAAACACAGCTGCATGGCCTCCTCCTCAGAGGGGATTGAGAGATTGCCCGTTACCACTGAGGAAGCCAGAGATACTGGCGAAACATGTCGGGGGGCAGATTTAGGTTTTAATAAGCAGTCATGTTCCCACTGTTAGAGAGAAAGAGTGGTCCGGATGGATTACTGTGACCTGTCTGGCACCACCAACGGGCTGCACACTTAGGAGGATAGCAGTGTTGCCAGTACTGGACCTGTCTGGCACTACCAGCAGGCTACACATTTAGGTGGATAACAGTGTTGCCACTGTCTGTATCTAATGATAGCATTTTTAGTTGTGTAGTGGGTTGATGTAACAAATCCTCTCCTACAAATAAAGGACACAACTTGAAAATCAGGTTCCTGTTGATGATCAGCTTGAGCAGGCACTAGCATTCACAGACGTGGTATGGCAAGAGGCTGGCCTTATAGTCTTTTGCACTAATCACCCTGGTAGTGATAAACAGGGGTTAGGTTGGCTCACTGTCACCTGACTGGTACCACCAGTAGGCCACACACTCTAGGTTGTTGCATATATGGGAGTTGCATCTTGTGTTGGAAAACTGTTGGCTGCGAAACAGCTTCTCAAGCCATATAGTGGGATGAAGTCATTAGTCTCCCACTATTAATATTGGATATAAAAAATTGATAATCATACACAGCTGAAAATTAGCTGTCAACAACACTTGCAGACATGGTAGCACAAGTTGTTGCTTCCACATTTTTTGGAGTGAGCGATTGAGCCCATCGCCTCCAACCGGTTATATCCACCATCTCTCACAGTGGATTGTAGACTGTGTTTTTAACACCCTAGTAGGTTATTCTGTTTGTCTATCTGTGTTCTATCACATGTGAATCACAATCATTTAGTGACACTTTTTAATGATTAATATAATAAAGGTGAAGTATTAGTTTGTACTTGGGCCAAGATAGGTTTCTATTGCCCTCATAGGCATTTGTAAATAAAGCTGTGATTTAACCTTGCCCAGGTCAGGTTCTGAATTTATGGATTAATAAGGGCTTTTGCACACAACCGTATGTATTTTGTGGTCCGCAAAAAACGGATACGCAAAAAATATGGATGACATCCATGTGCATTCTGTATTTTGCAGAACGGAATAGCTGGCCCCTAATAGAACAGTCCTATCCTTGTCCGCAATGCAGACAATAATAGGACATGTTCTAATTTTTGGTGGAACGAAAATACGGACATACAGAAACGGAATGCACACGGAGTAACTTTACGGGTCGCAAAAAAAACTGGAACGGACACGGAAAGAAAATATGTTCGTGTGCATGAGCCCCAAGAGTAATTAGAGATGAGCAAAGTATTTAAAAGTTTGATTCGGCTGCTTTCTGGAATTTTACAAAATAATCTGCTTTGTGGCGAATGACTTTGTCACTAAGAGCATTTCTTTGTAAGTAGTATGTGCAATGACAGCGAGCGGCAATTGCACTGCCCCTCGTCACTGTACCCCTCAGATGACGCGTTCATACATGATCGCAACATCTGTTATTAATATCAAAATAATACCTGATCCATTTGCTTGTGACAGACGGCCGCCTTAATTCTGCTTGACGGTCTGGCACGAAATCTTGCACAGCCTGAGATGGTGTCATCACGCCGGCATGGGATTTCGGCCGAGATCTTCAAGCAAGATGGCAGTGACCGGCCCACCGTGAGCAAATGGATCAGGTAAGTATTCATTTTTTTGTGTTTTACACTATTGGTTAAATCAATTCGCTACCGCGAAGCACGAGGAGATTCGGCTTTGCGGTGAATCAAATTTATCCTGAAATTCTCGATTCGCTCAACACTAGTAATAACAATAACACTAATAAGAATAATAACAATGGCAGTAATAACCATAATAATAATAATAATAATAATAATGACAATAATAATGATAATAATAATTATTACTGTTTATATTGAGTCAATATATTCTCGCCAACAGACTGCAGCCAGTGTTGAACTGAAGCCGGTTGACAAGCAGATCTTGTGATGAACTTATCCCTTCAAAAAACAAAAAGGGGACAGTTCAATGTGGAGAACCCCTTTAAAGGGAATCTGTCACCTGCTGTTACCATTTTAAGCTGGCACCATCGCCATGTTCACTAAAGTACCTTATTTCCAGCAGTCTTCTTTTTACTTTATTTAGTTTTGCAGTTTTGATATAAAAGCCCCGTCCTTCTTCCTGTCTGCGGCCAGAAAACTCGCGCAGGCGCAGTACCGCCTGCGGGCTGCGCCTGCGCGATCATCAACGTCCTGAGGGCAACAGCCTCAAAAGTCTCACTGGGCTCGGCGCATGCCCAGTGATGTAACCTGAGCGCTGTTGCCCTCAGGACGTTGATGATCGCGCAGGTGCAGCCCGCAGGCGGTACTGCGCCTGCGCGAGTTTTCTGGCCGCAGACAGGAAGAAGGACGGGGCATTTCTATAAGGTAGACTATGACATGGGGAGGGGGCAGAACCGTTTGCCGGGCTGTAGGAGGTTATTTGATGATCAGGAGGCGTTCTTGGGCACTGCAGGGGGGCGTCACTGGGCACCGGAGAGTGAAAAAAACGCACCTCTGGGCACCTTAGAGTCTCATTAGCATATAATAAAAAGCGCTTTTATATCAAAACTACAAAACAAAATAAAGTAAAAAAAAAGACTGCTGGAAATGAGGTGCTTTAGTGAACATGGCGACAGCTTAAAATGGTAAAAGCAGGTGACAGATTCCCTTTAAGTACAGTAATTAGGTCATGCACCTTGCAGTTTTCATACATGGCTGATTTAAAAGGTTTTTACAGGAAAACTCAATGAATTAATTCATGACAACATTTGGTACCACAATGCATCAGCGGACGCCTTCTGATGGAGATTTTTTGACTCCACAACTTCTCCTCCGAGAAGAGACATATTTGGGAGATGATGATTAGCACTGATGACGTTGCATCAGCGTTTAGAGAAAAAAGGAGTTGGTTATAGGAAGCTGATTGGCTTTATGTAGTTCAGCCGGTAATTGGTGCTTTAGATTGTGCTGAGACTTCCTGCTGGGAGAGGGGGAGAGGCTGCTTTATTTAGAGATTAGGCACAGGAATTACATAACTATTGGAAAGAGCTCACGGTTAAATACTGGTAGTTTACAAGTAAAAGGGGATCAGTCTGTTTGGGAATGACAGTAACTCCCATAGACATAGAGGATTTCTTTTGTTCTCAGTCTTTGTTTTGTTTTTTTATTTTGTTTTTTTTTTGGGGGGGGGGGGGAATTCCAAATCTACAACCCTCTAAGATAGTCATTAATAAAAATAAAAAAAAATGTTGGTCTGAGCTAAGAAATCGCAGGATTGACCTTTAACAATTGGCTTACTTTGACTCAAACAAAATAACAGTGGGAAGGGTGGCCGTTGGCAAATACCTTATGTGGCAGAGAGCCCAGTGGGGCCCCTCAGGCATCATGCTCAGCTGCAACTGTGACCACTCTCTGCACCCACAGCAGTACTGTGCAAAACGGAGAGCATGAGACAGAGAGTACTGTATGACCTCCTGGGTGTTGTCAGAGTCCCTGTGTCGAACTCCACCACCTCATGTCCAACCCTAGGTATTAGCCAGCGTTTCTTTAAGGGGTATGTAAACTTTTGTCTAATCTTTTTAAAGAGATTTTCCTGGATCACCATGTTGATGGCCAATCCTTAGATTAGATCATCAATATGAGATTAACAGTGGTTCCACTCAACTCCCGACTACCACGCCAATCAGCTGTTTGAGGAAGCCGCGGCACTCAAGGGAGTTCCGGTGAGCGCCACTGCCTCCTCACAGCTCGCAAAGTACAGCGCTGTACACTGTATAGTGGCTGTGCTTGGTATCGCAGCTCAGCATCATTCACTTAAATGGGACTGAGCTGCGCCTAGGCCACTGTCACGGTCTCAGTGTGGTTCACTGTGATACGGGTTCCATGTTTCTCACTGTTGTGCTCTGGCATACCGGCTGCGGTTAATGTCATGTATGCTGATTGACAGAATCGACGTGTAGTTTTTGTAACCTGTGTGATCACTGCTCCTTGTATGCTTGTTCTTTCCCTGTCTGGTTCTTGTGGGGTTAAAGTCTTGGTCTGGGTGTGGTCTCTATGCACTATTTAATTCTGTTGCTGTTTGCCAGGGAGTCAGTTGTTCTCCAGCTTTGTTGCGTGCTGGAGCTGTGCACCTTACCTGGGTTTTCTTCTGCCCAGTCTTTGTGGTCATCTAGTAAGACATCAATGTCACCTGGTTTTCCTGGTTCTATGTCCGGTGTGGGTTCTATGTTCCAGGTTGGTGTTTGGTCTGTGACTGCCATGAGTCGTCTTGCATGGAGTCCAGACATTTTCATGTGTCATGTCTAGTTGGTTGTTCCGTGTCTGTTACTGTCTTGTATTGTTTTGCATGGAGTCTAGACATTCCCCTGTCTGTGCCTTCGCCGAGAGGACTCCTGGGTTCTCCAGAGGGAGGACAACGAGTCTGTGAGCAGCTCTGCCTGAGACCGCCAGGCACCCTGTCCGCATGGGATGGGGGGGGGGGGTTCAGGCAGTTACTGGTGTTCTGGTTCCAGTGTAAGCTGTCAGTACTGTGTCCTGTGTGGTGTTCAGGTTCCAGTCATTGTTGTGTGGACAGCTGGTGTTTCTTCCAGCAGTCTCCACAGGTAAGTGGCCAAGTGCACCGGGACCATCCTGGAGGTGCAACAAGTGAGCCTCGGCTAAGTTTATCCCTACCATCTGCGGCTCTGCGAAGAACGGAGCTCACTGGGTTTCTGCTCTTTGGATTTAGCACCAAGTATGCCGGTGCACTTGGTCCAGTGGTATTTCTTGCCACTGGTTCCTTTTCCTGCTGATCCAGTTTCCTACTCACTCTTATGTCTCTGTGTATGCTTGCTTTGGTGTATTCTTCGTTGTGAGATGTTCTATGTGTCAGTTGGGCCCTGGCAAGAACATGAGTCATGTGACCAATGAACGTGACATCACATGGACTAGGATGAGGGCTAAGTGCCTATGAAACGCTGTGGCCTCTTCATACAGATGATTGACCGGGAGCTGGGAATTGGAGCCCCAACAATCAGATACTGATGACCAGGGCTGGCGTCAGCACCCGGCACACCTGGGCAAGTGCCGGGGCCCACTGTGTTCGCTCACTACTGCAGCTGTGTCCTGGTCTTCATTAAACTGCCTGTTCTGAATTCTAGGGCAGCTTACCCCAGCAATGCAGACAATATTCGCCATGTGCACTGCTGGGGTGGGAGGCCCCAGGACTCAGAACAGGGTAGATAGAGTTTCCTACCGGGACCTTCCTGATGTCATCTGTCCATGTGACCAGTGGGGGAGGAGCCGGAGTAGCAGAGAGATGTGTTTCTGTACATAGAAGAGCAAGGCTGGAATGTGGGCAGGCCTAGCTGTGTGTGTCTGTCCCTGTGTGTGTGTGTGTGTGTGTATGTCCCTGTGTGTGTGTCACTGTGTGTGTGTCCCTTTGTGGGTGTGTGTCTGTCCCTGTGTGAGTCTAAGGCATTGCTTAGACTCCATACCACAGTCTAGCCAGTGCCTAATGGGTTACAGTTTAGGCCACCTTCTGGCACATGTTGATAATTCCTTTTTAAACTCCAGTCCATGTCCCCTCAGTACTGGGAATCAGTGGGAGTCATATTAGAAGGTAACAAAAGGTTGGAGCATAACTAAAGGAGGAATTCCCTTTTAATGTCCCCTCTCACCATCGCAAAAGTGTCTGTCCCTGTGTGTGTGTGTCTATCCCTGTGTGTGTGTCTGTCCCTGTGTGTGTGTCTGTCCCTGTGTGTGTGTGTGTGTGTCTCCCTCTGTGTGTGTGTCTCTTCCTGTCTGTCACCATCACTATGCCCACAGTGTTCCTATGCCTTGATGCAGCTGCATCAGGACGTTCTGTGTGGAGCAAGAAGATGGAAGAGGAGGCAGCACCGTCAGCATGGAGTCCATGAGGGAGAGACACAGGGAGGCACACTAAGGATGTAGGTAACACTACCACATGATCTACACTAGTGTTATCTTATCTGTGGTTTTACATAGGACTGCAGGTAACACTACTACATTTTCTGTACTCAGAGAGTCATCACTGTGTTATCTGTGTTGTTACATAGGACTGCAGGTGACATCTACTGCATTATCTGTACTCAGAGAGTTATCACTGTGTAAGGGGGCCCACTGAGACTTTATCGCCCAAGGGCCCACATGAACTGAGAGCCAGCCCTGCTGATGACCTATCCTGAGGATAGACCATCAATATCAAAATCCTGGATAACCACTTTGAGTAGTCATTGACCATGAAGACACATGTAAAAGTGCTCAACACAAAATGGCAGAGTACAAACAGATTGGCTGCAAAGGTATACATACCCTTTAGGTGCCTGGTATGTCAGTGGAAATATGAGAATGTGTGAGAGGCGGGGCCAGGTCGGCAGTGTAGGCCAAGCTTCTTGGGGGTATCGAAGTCTGAATTTTATGGTACTACAGGTCAAGATTACTTTGCAAAGTAAATAAGGTTGACCTTCAAATCAGAACTCAAGGTCCATGGTAAAATACCAAACTTTGTAGTCTTTACCCACAATAAGGGCTCATGCACACGACCGTATGTATTTTGCAGTTCACAAAACACAGATCCGCCCACAAAACAGATGACATCCGTATTGCATCCGTTTCTTTTACCGATCCATTGTAACAATGCCTGTCCTTGTCCGTAAAAATGACAATAATAGGACATGTTCTATTTTTTTGCAGAACGGACACACGGACATACGAAAACGGAATGTACACGGAGTCATTTCAGTTTTTTTGCGGACCCATTGAAGTGAATGGTTCCGCATATGGACCTGTATAAAAACTGAATGGAAAAGGAAATAAAATACGTGTGTGTGCATGAGCCCTAAGGGCGCATTCACATGACCGCGCCTTGTTTTGTGGTCCGCAAAACAAGGATGTCTCCCGTGTGCATTCCGCAATTTGCAGAACGGAAAAGGCGAGTCCAGGGAAGGGCTGGCAGCCTTAGTCCTGGGGGGAAAATCCAGTCAAGTGGCCCATTTTTAGCCCCACCCATTATTAAAATCCCCTCCTACATATAATAGGCCACTCCCAATAAACACTGTACAGCTGACATTCTATAGTTGCGGCCGGTCTCTACACACCATACGGAGAGGGGGGGTCACATTATACAATAAACAGCCGGCTACAGCCAGGAAGCTCCTCCGCTCTCCTCCCTCCCCGGACCCTGCTCAAGGCCTGTGGTTCCCCCCACCATCTGCCACCCGCCAGTGGCCTGCTGCCCCCTTGGTCGTCCTCACCCAGCTCTGAATCCTCCTTCTGCAAATGGCGGGTGGAGAAGCCGGAGCATCTCCTCTCCTACATAGCGCCACCTACCTCTTACATCCAGTGATGTCACCTTTGTTCTAGACGTTCTCTTTCCTCATTTTCTCCATTCAGACCAGACCGCCATGATGATTTTTCTGCCATCTCCCGTCTCTGCAGAGATTGACAAACAGATATTAGTTTCCCACATTTCCATCATCTTCACATCTTCTGAACACCCTTTCCTGCCACCCCCAATACTGTGCCCGCTGTGCCCCCTGTGCCCCCAATACTGTACTGCAGAAACAGTCCCCCTGGAAATACTGCTACCACACAGATAGTGCCCCCAATACTATACTGCAGAAACAGTCCCCGTGGAAACACTACTACCACACAGATAGTGCCCGCTGTGCCCCCAATACTATACTGCAGAAACTGTCCCCCTGGAAATACTACTACCACACAGATAGGTCTGTGAAGGTTCTCATTTATCCAGGTCATGGTATATACAGTATCTGTAAAGAATAAATCAAGGCAACTGGACTTACTGTAGATTTCTTGAAAACGTTTCACTCGTTCTTCCAACGAGCTTTCTCAGAATTGAGAAAGCTTGTTGGAAGAACGAGTGAAACGTTTTCAAGAAATCTACAGTAAGTCCAGTTGCCTTGATTTATTCTTTACAGATATACCACACAGATAGTACCCCCTTCAACAATTATTGGCACTCAGCGCTCTAAAAAATAACTGCACCCAGACACTAATAGTATAAAGATAATGTCCCCCAAAAATAATTGTGCTAAGCTGATACTGTGCCAGGGTGCCCCCCAAAGTAACAGTGCTCCCCAAAATCCCACCAATAGGAATAATTATCTGCCAGAGCACACTTAGTAGTAATAATGCCCCCATAGTGCCCATACTAATAATCATGTTCCTCATAGCCCCCCAGTAATAGTAAAGCTCAGCATAATACCCCCTAGTAGTAATAATTCTCCCCCAGCACCCTCTCCATCAGCCCCCAGTGCCTCTCATCTGCCCCCAGAAGTGTCCATCAGCCTCATAAATATAAAATAAAATAAAAACACTTACCCTTCCTGCTCCTGGACGCCGCCGCTCTTCTCCTCCAATGCGATTTGCATCCTCCTGCTGTCGGCTGTGCTGTGAAGGCTGCCCACAGTGTGACATCACAGAGCGCCTTACGCCTGTGCGCAGCCCTGCACAGCTGACAGCCAGGTACGGTGCAAGGATTTTTGCCAACACAAGCAAAGCTACATTTTTGCGCCACCACCACCACCACTACTAGAACTCGGTGATGTAACATGGAGGGGCGAGAAATGTGACATTGGGGGGGGGGGGGGGGGGTGAAATGTGACATATGGAGGGGGGTGAAATGTGACATATGGAGGGGGGTGAAATGTGACATATGGAGGGGGGAGAAATGTGACATATGGAGGGGGGAGAAATGTGACATATGGAGGGGGGTGAAATGTCAAATGGAGGGGGGAGAAATGTGACATTTCTCCCCTCCATGTCACATCACCCCCTCCTTTTTACATCACCCCCATTGTGTCACATTTCTTCCCCCTCCATGTCACATTTCTTCCCCCTCCATGTCACATTTCTTCCCCCTCCATGTCACATTTCTTCCCCCTCCATGTCACATTTCTTCCCCCTCCATGTCACATGTCACCCCCTTCATGTCACATGTCACCCCCTCCATGTCACATGTCACCCCCTCCATGTCACCCCCTCCATGTCACATGTCACCCCCTCCATGTCACATGTCACCCCCTCCATGTCACATTTTTTATTATTATTATTATTTATTATTAAAGCGCCATTCATTCCATAGCGCTGTACATATGATAAGCGGTGCACATACATAACACAGACAATTGCACTAATCATAAACAAGATGAGTTACAAACTGGTACAGAAGGAGAGAGGGCCCTGCCCGTGAGGCTTACAATCTACATGGTATGGGAGAAGGACAGGTGCGGGTTAAGTTGGTCATGGCGGTATAGAGGCAGCAGGGTCACTGGTTGTAGGCTTGTCTGAAGAGGTGGGTTTTCGAGTTTCTATTTCCCCGCTCTCCTCTATTAATGTTGTGTAAAAAACATTATGCTCACCTGGCCCTGTCAGCCGCAGCTCCCCTTCTACTCTGTGTGGTCCTGGAATCTTCTCTCTGGGCTCCGGACAAGTTGTTGAGGACCTATCCTACTCAGCCAATCAGTGGCCACAGCTGTGTCATGTGTGAGGCCAGTGATTGGCTCAGCAGAAAATCACGTGCATGACACGTGACAAAGCTGCAGCCACTGATTGGCTGAGTGGGAAAGGTCCTACTCCTTAACAACTTGTCGGAGCCCAGAGAGAAGATACCAGGACCAGACCGGCGGCGCGCAAGACATTTCACTGCTTCCTGGTCCTCTGGTGCTCAGCGGGCGGCCGTTTTTTAACATACTTAAGGGCGGCCTGGGGGGCAATTGACTCCCTGCCCCCCATCCCAGCCCGCCCTTGTAGGCGGCCCATTATAGAAATGCCTATTCTTGTCCACGATTGCAGACAAGAGTAGGACATGCTCTATATTTATTGCGGGGCCGCAGAACGGAACTACTGATTAGGACAGCACATGGTGTGCTGTCCACATCTTTTGCGGCCCCATTGAAATGATTGGGTCCACACCCGTTACCCGCAAAATTGTGGAATGGATTCGGACTCATTCATACGGTCGTGCGAATGAGCCTTTAGGCTGATTATAACCTTGAATGTTCAGTGCAGTTTTGCCTCAGGCGGTGGGAGATCCCCTTTTGGCCCAACATGGACAATCTGATGAAATAATTTTAGATTTCTCATTCATTAAAGGTGTTTGCTGGTACTTTTATATTGATGGCCTATCCATTAATATATAAATGTCTGGGGTCCGGCACCGTGCACCTCGCCGACCAGCTTTTCTGCAGTAGCTTCGGCATCAGAATTACACAGCTCTGTCCATTGTGTGGTGGACGGAGATGGTTACCATTCACTTCAATGGGAGCAGCGCTGCAGTAACCAGCTCTGTCCACTGCACAACGCTGATCGGTGGGGATGTGTAACGCCCCAGAGCGGCATTACCACCTTTTGCACCTCTACACTATCTCTTATGGTTAACATAACATCATCTTTGCACTTATTCCTAATCCTGCATAATGTGTATATATATATTTCTATGCAACTGTTATGTTTATGTGTAATGTGCTTGGTTCACCAGCAGATGGCGGCAGTAGTGGCAGAGCTAGTTTGTCTGGAATGGAGCCTTTTTTTTCCATTCTAGCCCCCTCTAGAGAGGGAGGAGTTTAGTTAGTGAAGGTGAGTCTAGTCGACCCCCTGCCAAGGGAGGTTGTGCTGCAGGGAGCTCGTGCCTTCTGGGCGAGCCCTGCCTTAGCCAGCAGAGCACCATTAGATCTGTTGGACCTAGAGGCCCAAGCTACAAGCCTCAGAAGCCAGGAAGTATAGTTCCCTGGATAAAGCAAGACAGAGACAGACCAGATGACAAAGTTAAGTTGCAGCATACAGCAAAGGAAAAGTTCCTATTTAATCCTGTCAGCACAGCAGAGCTAGAGAGCAACTGATGTAGCAGGGCTGAGTGTGTTTGCCTGCCAGAAATTAATGCCAAAGCTTTCTGGTGACCAAGATAAAGTTGGGAGATTGTTGCCTGATGAAAGTTTATTCAAGTAAAGCTGTTGTGAAGTTCATCACAAGGTCTGGACTCAATTTATTTCTTCACACCACCATTCAACTATCCTTTCTCTGCCGTGGACGGCCACGCCTGGTGTTCCAGTGTATCCAGGTAGGAGCACCGTGACAAGTGCAACACCATTAAGGGACATTAGGCCGCCCTACAACACTCTGGCATTCCTACCCTGGGTACCAACCACCAACACCATCTACTGAGGGGGACTCTGTCCCTCGTTGCTCAAATGCAACTGGCGTCACGACAAAACCTCACTTATACCATCTTAAAGGGACCCCAAGTAGTAGCCTCGTTCCTATTGCAGATGAAAGGTGTCACACCCCCACTAATCAGATATCGATGGCCTATCCTGAGGGAGTGATATGACCGTTTTATCCCTTTTTATGCACACTAGTTTATTTGCTTTTCATGTGCTGCTTGGCGCTGAGCACTATATTAAGCACACATACTGTACACACTAATACCGATTCTTTACCGTGTGTTGACCTTGGCTTAGATCAGCTCTAATTTATGATTATAGGCAACTCCACCGATCCTCACTTATTTTTAGTGTACAACACTTTTAAACCCTCTCCAGTTCCAATATTTTTTTACTGGAGACAGGTGCCCTTAAAAGGTATCTTCGACGCTATATAGGTAATGTTATCCAGCTCACCTGGTCGGCGTGTAATATCCAGTGTGCACGGAGTCAAGCCAGCAAGCTCCTGGACGTAGACAAAGTGAAATAGAAAAAGACGATTCCGGCACAAATTTTTGGTTACGACTAAGGAGAAGGTCTCCGAAACGCGTAAACACCTTGTTTGTGATACTGTCCTGCATATGATGTGATTTAATAAAGAGGAAGATTTTATGGGAAGAAAAATTAGTGCCGGAATCGTCTTTTTCTATTTCACTTTATCTTTGAAGCTGGCTGACCTGTTACATGCGCGCTCGGCAGCTGAAGGCGTCTGTGTTGGTCCCATGTTCATCTGGGTCCGCATTGCTGAGAAATATGATGCTTTATTATATGTAAATTAGTCTCTAGGATCAACGGGGGCGTTACCATTACACCGAGAGGTGTAACCCTAACTGCCGCGCCCTCTGCACTTTAATTGACAGGACCAGGTGTGATGACGTTTACACTATCTGGTCCTGACAAAGTGCAGAGGGCGCGGCAGTTACAGAGAGAGCTGAGCCTCTAGGTGTAATGGTAACGCCCCCGTTGCTCCTAGAGGCTCATTTACATATAATAGAACATATTTTTCCTCAGAAATGCGACACATATGAACATGGGACCAACACAGATGCCAGGCGCACATGTAACAGGTCAGCCAGTGTCATAGAGACAAAACTGCTGACAGATGCCCTTTAAACTGCACCCCATATTCAAGATAAAGCCTAACAATGGACTCAAAGAGGGATGATAGCTGCCATTGCAGAAGCTATCGAGTATTGAGCTGGCTTAAAGACGGTATCCCATGATTAACATACAAAATATAGAGATGCAGTACATGACAGTCTCTTTCTAACAATTCTAGAACTATCCCAGCACCGCACATGGATCCTCTCATAAAGCCTCGCTCTAAACACACTTTGCAATCTTCCCAAATAACCACAGTTGTGCAATTCTGTTCTCATTGACTCTTTCTACAATTTCTAGGCTGAGGGGAGCAGATCTTAGATCCAGATGGCCAACCCGTCTCAAAGTGTGATGGGTGCCAGAGGCAATTAACCCTTTCCACAAGTAGTAAAGTCTTAATGCCGTAAATAAGCGATACTTTACTGTCTGAATCCAGTGAATGCCTTGATGGTTCTAGCCCTTCTACGGATGTCTGTTCTCTTTCCCTCAGGGGTGGTCTCTCAGTTAAGTTGTTCTCTGGTAGCTCATCTCAGGAATGGTGTTTCCTGGATGAGCCTTGTATTATCGTGAGAACAGAAGTTTGAGAACAAATAAAGGTGCATAAAGAGTTTAATAAACTATGATAAAAGATATATATATACAGTACAGACCAAAAGTTTGGACACACCTTCTCATTTAAAGAGGTTTCTTTATTTTCATGACTATGAAAATTGTAGATTCACACTGAAGGCATCAAAACTATGAATTAACACATGTGGAATTATATACATAACAAAAAAGTGTGAAACAACTGAAAATATGTCATATTCTAGGTTCTTCAAAGTAGCCACCTTTTGCTTTGATTACTGCTTTGCACACTCTTGGCATTCTCTTGATGAGCTTCAAGAGGTAGTCACCTGAAATGGTCTTCCAACAGTCTTGAAGGAGTTCCCAGAGATGCTTAGCACATGTTGGCCCTTTTGCCTTCACTCTGCGGTCCAGGTCACCCCAAACCATCTCGATTGGGTTCAGGTCCGGTGACTGTGGAGGCCAGGTCATCTGGCGCAGCACCCCATCACTCTCCTTCATGGTCAAATAGACCTTACACAGCCTGGAGGTGTGTTTGGGGTCATTGTCCTGTTGAAAAATAAATGATGGTCCAACTAAACTCAAACCGGATGGAATAGCATGCCGCTGCAAGAAGCTGTGGTAGCCATGCTGGTTCAGTATGCCTTCAATTTTGAATAAATCCCCAACAGTGTCACCAGCAAAGCACCCCCACACCATCACACCTCCTTCTCCATGCTTCACGGTGGGAACCAGGCATGCAGAGTCCATCCGTTCACCTTTTCTGCGTCGCACAAAGACACGGTGGTTGGAACCAAAGATCTCAAATTTGGACTCATCAGACCAAAGCACAGATTTCCACTGGTCTAATGTCCATTCCTTGTGTTCTTTAGCCCAAACAAGTCTCTTCTGCTTGTTGCCTGTCCTTAACAGTGGTTTCCGAGCAGATATTCTACCATGAAGGCCTGATTCACACAGTCTCCTCTTAACAGTTGTTCTAGAGATGTGTCTGCGGCTAGAACTCTGTGTGGCATTGACCTGGTCTCTAATCTGAGCTGCTGTTAACCTGCGATTTCTGAGGCTGGTGACTCGGATGAACTTATCCTCCGCAGCAGAGGTGACTCTTGGTCTTCCTTTCCTGGGGCGGTCCACATGTGAGCCAGTTTCTTTGTAGCGCTTGATGGTTTTTGTGACTGCACTTGGGGACACTTTCAAAGTTTTCCCAATTTTTCGGACTGAATGACCTTCATTTCTTAAAGTAATGATCGCCACTAGTTTTTCTTTACTTAGCTGCTTTTTTCTTGCCATAATACAAATTCTAACGGTCTATTCAGTAGGACTATCAGCTGTGTATCCACCTGACTTCTCCACAACGCAACTGATGGTCCCAACCCCATTTATAAGGCAAGAAATCCCACTTATTAAACCTGACAGGGCACACCTGTGAAGTGAAGACCATTTCAGGTGACTACCTCTTGAAGCTCATCAAGAGAATGCCAAGAGTGTGCAAAGCAGTAATCAAAGCAAAAGGTGGCTACTTTGAAGAACCTAGAATATGACATATTTTCAGTTGTTTCACACTTTTTTGTTATGTATATAATTCCACATGTGTTAATTCATAGTTTTGATGCCTTCAGTGTGAATCTACAATTTTCATAGTCATGAAAATAAAGAAAACTCTTTGAACGAGAAGGCGTGTCCAAACTTTTGGTCTGTACTGTATATATATATATATATATATATATATATATATACAGGTCATTCTCAAAAAATTAGCATATTGTGATAAAGTTCATTATTTTCTGTAATGTACTGATAAACATTAGAGTTTCATATATTTTAGATTCATTACACACCAACTGAAGTAGTTCAAGCCTTTTATTGTTTTAATATTGATGATTTTGGCATACAGCTCATGAAAACCCCAAATTCCTATCTCTAAAAATTAGCATATCATGAAAAGGTTCTCTAAACGAGCTATTAACCTAATCATCTGAATCAACTAATTAACTCTAAACACCTGCAAAAGATTCCTGAGGCTTTTAAAAACTCCCAGCCTGGTTCATTACTCCAAACCGCAATCATGGGTAAGACTGCCGACCTGACTGCTGTCCAGAAGGCCATCATTGACACCCTCAAGCAAGAGGGTAAGACACAGAAAGAAATTTCTGAAGGAATAGGCTGTTCCCAGAGTGCTGTATCAAGGCACCTCAGTGGGAAGTCTGTGGGAAGGAAAAAGTGTGGCAGAAAACGCTGCACAACGAGAAGAGGTGACCGGACCCTGAGGAAGATTGTGGAGAAGGACCGATTCCAGACCTTGGGGGACCTGCGGAAGCAGTGGACCGAGTCTGGAGTAGAAACATCCAGAGCCACCGTGTACAGGCGTGTGCAGGAAATGGGCTACAGGTGCCGCATTCCCCAGGTCAAGCCACTTTTGAACCAGAAACAGCAGCAGAAGCGCCTGACCGGGGCTACAGAGAAGCAGCACTGGACTGTTGCATATCATTCGGAAATCAAGGTGCCAGAATCTGGAGGAGACTGGGGAGAGGGAAATGCCAAAATGCCTGAAGTCCAGTGTCAAGTACCCACAGTCAGTGATGGTCTGGGGTGCCATGTCAGCTGCTGGTGTTGGTCCACTGTGTTTTATCAAGGACAGGGGCAATGCAGCCGCTATCAGGAGATTGTGGAGCACTTCATGCTTCCATCTGCTGAAAAGCTTTATGGAGATGAAGATTTCATTTTTCAGCACGACCTGGCACCTGCTCACAGTGCCAACACCACTGGTAATTGGTTTACTGACCATGGTATTACTGTGCTCAATTGGCCTGCCAACTCTCCTGACCTGAACCCCATAGAGAATCTGTGGGATATTGGGAAGAGAAGGTTGAGAGACGCAAGACCCAACACTCTGGATGAGCTTAAGGCCGCTATCGAAGCATCCTGGGCCTCCATAACACCTCAGCAGTGCCACAGGCTCATTGCCTCCATGCCACGCCGCATTGAAGCCTCCTGGGCCTCCATAACACCTCAGCAGTGCCACAGGCTGATTGCCTCCATGCCACGCCGCATTGAAGCATCCTGGGCCTCCATAACACCTCAGCAGTGCCACAGGCTGATTGCCTCCATGCCACGCCGCATTGAAGCCTCCTGGGCCTCCATAACACCTCAGCAGTGCCACAGGCTGATGGCCTCCATGCCACGCCGCATTGAAGCAGTCATTTCTGCAAAAGGATTCCCGACCAAGTATTGAGTGCATAACTGAACATAATTATTTGAAGGTTGACTTTTTTTGTATTAAAAACACTTTTCTTTTATTGGTCGGATGAAATATGCTAATTTTCTGAGATAGGAATTTGGGGTTTTCATGAGCTGTAGCCAAAATCATCAATATTAAAACAATAAAAGGCTTGAACTACTTCAGTTGTGTGTAATGAATCTAAAATATATGAAAGTCTAATGTTTATCAGTACATTACAGAAAATAATGAACTTTATCACAATATGCTAATTTTTTTAGAAGGACCTGTATATACACAGAGAGTCGTCAACAAATGGGGGGGCTCCATCGACCAATACCTAACATGACACTTGGTTGACACCCATATCATACAAAGAATGGTAATGGTAGCAAGATAACTTACCCCGATGATGTCTTCAATGGAGATGAGCTCCCTGTTCTAAAACTAAGGGGGTCAGTTATCAAACAGAAATATGCCTAAATTAGGCACTTCTCCCTGCTCACTCCAGGTCTAAATAATGGGGGAGTGGAGGGAAAGTCGACGGGTCGGCAGGCCCGTCTAATTTATCATTGTCTACGCCTGTTTTAGGCGTAGAAAAAGGTCTAAATGTAAGACACCTAGGATGCTGTCTTACATTTAGAAGCAGCAGTGGATACGCCGTAGTTATGTAGAGGCCGGCGCCTCTTCATAACTCTGGCAGATCTACTTCTGGGTATGGGGCTTATTAAGACCGGTCTTAATTAATGTGCCCCTAAGTGTTTTCTACTCTCCTCGCCCCACCTGAAGGTCAGTACACATGTACAGTTACCTCATGCAGCACAGATGTGGCCAGGTATAGACATCACTAAATAACTTCATGAAGTTAAAGGGGAAGAACCAGGGGCATACCTACCATAGCGGCAGACCATGCGACTGCTATGGGGCCCAGGGCAAGAGGGGGCCCAGTCTTAGTTGGGATTATCTCCTCTTCTACTGGGGGTTTGGTCAGGAATCTACCCTCTAAAGCAGGGGTAGGCAACCTCTGTAATTACAACTCCCATCATGCATACTTGCTCTGCTCTTCTAAGAAATATCATAGGAATGAATGGCGCATGCTGGGAATTGTAGTTTCACAACAGCTGGAGTGCCGACGGTTGTGCACCCCTGCTCTAAAGGACCAACTTTTAGCAAATGAGGCAGTGGAAAAATGGCCCGGGGATAATTAAAAGGGGTTTAGGCAGAAGGGGGGCCTGGTTTGATCGGTGCTATGGGGCCCTTACTTCTCTATGTACGCCACTGGGAAGATCCAATTCAAAACCTCGCTGTACAAGGCTTCACTTTGGGCCTACTTGGCAGGAGCTTAGTCATGCAAGTCTTGTCTCTAGCACTGCCGGAATAAATGTCGGACATGTCGTAGTTTTATTCCTGCAGCCTCTCGCCGTGCCTCGCTGGAACTCCGCCCCAGTCCCCATTATAGTCAATGGGGACGGAGCGGCAGTCCGGAGGCACGTGGTCACTAGTGGCAGGACGGATCCGACAGGCTGTTCACCCGACGGAACAGCCTGCCGCTAGTGTGAAAGTAGCCTAACTAACCAAAGGAGGACGGACCAGCCGCTAACCAGGACTGCTAGTGTTAACTCTATCTTGTCCATACATAACTATTTGGAATACATAGTGCATAGAGAGATAAGTGCTTTCAGCATTAAACAACACAACATTTAACTTTGTAAAAATCATTTAACTTTTAACAAACAATCTAGAGAGATAATGACTTTTAGCATTAAATCCCAGGACGTTTAGCAAGCAATTAACCTTTGGCAGTGATCCACTGGGTCACTACTCTATTATGGACATATTTTTCATGGGACAAGCGCTTTAAGATTGGTGTTGGTACAAATGAACTTGTCAGTGATGTGCACAGAACCAGCAAATAACCGCAGTACAAGTTGAACTTCCGCAGCTCATTAGATGTAACATGACATGAATCCAACTCAGGATATTCATTCATTAAAAGTGCAAATGATTGTGAATGAAGCGGGAGACTGAGGGGGCCAGACAGATGGCGTCCACCTCCACGGACAAGTCTGACTCTGAAAGACGTCCATAAATGAATCCTGCTTTCTCCAATTAATGTGTGGTTGGAAATTAGAAGCCTCTCCAGGATATTTTATTTGGCGACATTCATTACGTAGGAGTAATCACAGTATTTGATTGATTTCTGCACATAAAATATTCCCTAGGCAGAAAGTAAGTGCCCCCCTATCCTTAATAAAGGGCTGCGCCTCCTTTAGCTGCAATAATTGCAATCTCAAGGCTTCCTGGAAGATGAACATGATGTGCAGGAAGACCAGCTAAAGCGTCCCACAAGTCTGTATTACGAACTCCGTGTGCCGCCATATAGCGACTCTAGGGGAAAATACCTCTGTAATAGGGGACATGATAAAGCATTTCACTATTTATTTCAAGCTGATTTTCGAGAAAGAAACCTCCATATTCTTCACAGGACTGTAAAATTGAAGAAACTTACAGGATCACCGTGGGCCTATAGGTGACACATTACGTACTGTCTTCTGTATGGATCCATAATAGTGCACGAAGCCCAAACTAGATCACGAGTTAATGAAATATTATTATTATGGGAATTGAGCGTTTACAGCCTTGCGTGTACTAAAATACTTTGGATTAGAAAAACATGGCTGATTTCAAACAGAAAACAGCCCCACTCATGTTCACAGGTTGGGTCTGGTATTGCAGCTCCATTAAAGGCGTTGTCCCATGGCACAGAATAGGCATAAACGTCTGATCGTCAGGATTCTGACCAGTGTTGAGAGAATCAAATGAATTGACTTTGATCCGAATTTCAGGAAAAAATTGATTTGCCGAAAAGCTGAATTTCCTGGTAATGAATCAATTGTCCCTGAAATGGCCGTGAAAGAAAAAAACATACTCGCCTCATCGATTTGGGTGACATATGACGTGACCATGTTGGTGCGCTGGCCAGGCGCGGTGACGCTATCAGTGATATAGACTATACCAGTGTATTACTGTACTGTGCCGGCAGCAGGGGGCGCACGGCGTCATAGCAACCAGTGACGCCGTGCGCTCCTGCTCTCAGGAGGGATCCAGGCCGCGCTTCCACGGCCCGCACACGGCTGTGAACAACGGCCGTGTGCATGGGGCCTAACAGTCACAGCTTCTAACTGTAGATATGGCTGGTGGTTGTTGAAGGATGGAACCAAGCATGTGTGTCCCCTTCAGCAAGGTGGACAAATCAATAAGGAAAAGAACAAACAGTAGTTAATTGCATGCAATTGCAGCAACCCACAGGGGGAGAGCCGGGAGGAGTCTAGCAGTCTGCAGTAAGGGTACAGAGGAGTGTTAACCAGCTGGGTGTGAGTCCCTGCACAGTCTGACAATGGTAGCACTATGTGGATAGAGTCAGACTGTGCAGGGACACCCCTCCCCAACTAGTTACCTCCCCTCTGTACCCTTACTGCAGACTGCCAGCAATTCATTCATAATTTCCAGCAGGAATAATAAAGGAATGGCACAACATAGAGCCGTGAGACTAGATGCTCAAGAATTTTTATTACCCACAGTGGTGTTATCGCTTCTGCACCTTGCTACTATCTTTTATGGTCTAACCTGTATGTCACCTACATATTTATTTCAGGTCCCTCAAAACTGTGCATTTATAATTTTATGTAACTGTTTATGTAATGTGCCTGGTTCACCAGCAGGTGGTAGCAAACACGGCAGAGCAGTACTTAGGTACAATGGAGCTTTCCATTCCATTCTAACCCCCCTCTGGAGAGAGGTGGGCGAGTTCTACTTCCTGCAGTAAGGTTGGGGACTAGTTAAAGTCAGTCTAGCTTACCCCCTGCAAGGGGAAAGGTGTGCAGGGGCACGTCTCTGCTGAAGGTGCCCATGCCAACCAGAGCACCTTAAGCTCTGCTGGCCATTAAGGCCAAAGCTTGAAGCTTTAGAAGCCAAGAGGAAAGTTCCCTGGCATAACCTAAAGTCAGACCAAAAAGTTAAGCTCCGCATACAGAAGAAGCAGTAATGCAACCAGCCTGTCAGTACAGCAGGGTCAGAGAGAAACAGATATAGCAGAGTGGAGTTTGCCTGCCAGTTTCAGGCTAAAGCCTGCTGGGACCAAGACAAAGCTGGAAGATTGTTTCTGATGCACGTTTATTCAAGTAAAGCTGCTGTTCAACTACATACAATGTCTGGACTCAATCTTTCTTTCAAATCCCTCAATTATTCCCCCTATTTATTGCTTCAAAGCCAAAGCCTGGGGTCCAGCGGTATTCAGGTAGGAGCACCGTGACACACATAAAGAGATATTTTAAGCGGCACTATACCACTCGCCATTTTCTACACCTGGGACGCTTGTTATATAGAGAGCCCTAGGTGGAGGCTCCCATTGTAAATGCATGAAGCTATTACAACAGGCATGTCAGGGGTGGTGACAGGTCCTATTTAAGGTCTGCAGGGCAACATATTTTCACTTGTACCAAGTCACCAAGACTGGGACCCTTCTCAATCCTTACAGCATCTAACTACAGCCTCCCTCAGGTTCGATACACCTCAGTCATCACTGGTAAAGTTGCACCCCATTGCGGGGCACTTCCCGCATGGCACCACTCTGTGGGCTCCCTTTTCTCAACTCTACAGATAAGCACATTATTAAAAAATTCGATTTGTGTGGTTCACCTAATTTACCAAAAAGATTTAATTCAATCTGAATTTATTTGTGACGAATCGTGTTAAAAAAAAACAGCTATTTCCTTGCTGCAGAGAGGCTCTACAGTCGTGGCCAAAAGTTTTGAGAATTTCATAAATATTGGAAATTGGAAAAGTTGCTGCTTAAGTTTTTATAATAGCAATTTGCATATACTCCAGAATGTTATGAAGAGTGATCAGATGAATTGCATAGTCCTTCTTTGCCATGAAAATTAACTTAATCCCCCAAAACACTTTCCACTGCATTTCATTGCTGTCATTAAAGGACCTGCTGAGATCATTTCAGTAATCGTCTTGGTAACTCAGGTGAGAATGTTGACAAGCACAAGGCTGGAGATCATTATGTCAGGCTGATTGGGTTAAAATGGCAGACTTGACCTGTTAAAAGGAGGGTGATGCTTGAAATCATTGTTCTTCCATTGTTAACCATGGTGACCTGCAAAGAAACGCGTGCAGCCATCATTGCGTTGCATAAAAATGGCTTCACAGGCAAGGATATTGTGGCTACTAAGATTGCACCTCAATCAACAATTTATAGGATCATCAAGAACTTCAAGGAAAGAGGTTCAATTCTTGTTAAGAAGGCTTCAGGGCGTCCAAGAAAGTCCAGCAAGCGCCAGGATTGTCTCCTAAAGAGGATTCAGCTGCGGGATCGGAGTGCCACCAGTGCAGAGCTTGCTCAGGAATGGCAGCAGGCAGGTGTGAGCGCATCTGCACGCACAGTGAGGCCAAGACTTGTGGAAGATGGCCTGGTGTCAAGAAGGGCAGCAAAGAAGCCACTTCTCTCCAAAAAAAACATCAGGAACAGATTGATCTTCTGCAGAAAATATGGTGAATGGACTGCTGAGGACTGGGGCAAAGTCATATTCTCCGATGAAGCCTCTTTCCGATTGTTTGGGGCATCAGGAAAAAGGCTTGTCCGGAGAAGAAAAGGTGAGCGCTACCATCAGTCCTGTGTCATGCCAACAGTAAAGCATCCTGAGACCATTCATGTGTGGGGTTGCTTCTCATCCAAGGGAGTGGGCTCACTCACAATTTTGCCCAAAAACACAGCCATGAATAAAGAATGGCACCAAAACACCCTCCAACAGCAACTTCTTCCAACAATCCAACAACAGTTTGGTGAAGAACAATGCATTTTCCAGCACGATGGAGCACCGTGCCATAAGGCAAAAGTGATAATTAAGTGGCCGGGGATCCAAAACGTTGACATTTTGGGTCCATGACCTGGAAAATCCCCAGATCTTAATCCCATTGAGAACTTGTGGTCAATCCTCAAGAGGCGGGTGGACAAACGAAAACCACTAATTCTGACAAACTCCAAGAAGTGATTATCAAAAAATGGGTTGCTATCAGTCAGGAATTGGCCCAGAAGTTGATTGAGAGCATGCGCAGTCGGATTGCAGAGGTCCTGAAAAAGAAGGGCCAACACTGCAAATACTGACTCTGCATAAATGTCATGTAATTGTCGATAAAAGCCTCTGAAACGTATGAAGTGCGTGTAATTATATTTCACTACATCACAGAAACAACTGAAACAAAGATCTGAAAGCAGTTTAGCAGCAAACTTTGTGAAAACTAATATTTGTGTCATTCTCAAAACTTTTGGCCACGACTGTATAGTGGTGCAGAGGCCCGAGATCCTACTATAGCGTAATAGAGCGCACTCCTTTTACACCGTCAGCTGATTCCACATAGATGTCTACAGAACCTGTTCACCCTAAAATCTGTAGTTGCAGGCCGCAGTTTCACCCCATTTAGAGAATCAAGAATTACTAAAATTTACTGATGTATCATATAGTGCAAACAACTTAAAATCTGTAGTATTAGATTACTTTTAGTAACCCCAATTAGTGCAGCAAGGTGTATTAGTAATTGCTCCTATTACCCAGGCTGTACACTCTCCTATTGGTCCCTGCACTCTCCCTATAGTGTGGATAAAGCCTCCCTATTATATCCCTACCCTATCTCTAAGCTGTCCCTGCATTCTCCCTACAGTGTAGGTGATGCCTCCCTATCATATCCCTACACTATGAATAATCTTTCCCTGAACAGCTAAATATTTTGGGTTTTTTTTGGAATAAAGTCTCTCCTATCACTGTCCCTAGTGCCTGTCACGTCTCTGCCTGCACTAAGTACAAGGGAAAATGGCGGAGACCGAGCAGGATGAGGCTTTTTATAGGGCTGTGACATCACAGGGGCTGGCTATCTGCTGATTGTCTGTCTGCATGGCATTGTGGGTGATCCCTCGTTCCCGGGCTACTTACTTTCACTTTGTAACATGTGCAGCAGCCATTTTAGAGAAAATGTGATTTGTTACCACGAAGCGCAAGGAAATTCGACTTCGGGACGAATTGAATGTTTCCTGAAATTCAGATCAAAATCTTCTTTGTCAACTTTGATTCGCTCATCTTTACTCAACTCCACACTAGACGGCACCATGTCTCCTTACTTCCAGCCATCACCACTCTCCAGAAGCCACCGTCCAGCTCCTCATGCGGATTGTCCACACTCTCTCCATCAATGATGACAAAACCTTCTCCTTTTATGAGGTTTCCTCTGCTCACTCCTGCCAGCGTGGTGGTGCAGGATATCAGCATCATCATGCTCAGTCCCTAGGCTCTTCCAGGTCCTATCCAGTCCTCCGTACCTCCTCTGTAACTATCTCACACACAACGATACCACGGTGTATTTGATGTTATCACCCAGTCTGTGGGATCTACTTCGAGTACCATTAAAGAGCGTATACACCGCCAGCTATCGGGCGCAGTATCTGACAGGACTAATGTTTCCACTCTGTCTAGTCAATTCAGAGAAGTACACGGGGGCGACGTTTCCTCCTACACACTTCAAGGTATGGAACAAGTCTGGAAGCCACAGAGAGGTGGTGATTACGATAAGAAATTGTTTATCCGCGAGACACTTTAGATGTTGTTCTTACAAAGCAGGGTCCCTGAGGGATCGGATTTAATCTGTTCCTTCTAAAATTGGTGGCAATTTATGGGTTAACATATGGTGTTCTCTTCTTCAAAGAGTCTGGGGTTAACTCTAAGGGTTCATCAACTGCAGGTTTGGCATATGCAGCATCGCCGCCGCTAGGGGTCCCTTTTAAGAGGGAAAAAGTTACTTGTTTTGTCGTGACGCTACCCAGGTGTAGAAATGCCAGAGTGGTGTAGGATGGCCTAAATGTCCCTTTAGGTCACGGTGCTCCTACGTGGATACGCTGGAATCCCAGGCATTGGCTCTGATGCAGAAAAAGGGATAGTTGATGAAGGGGATGATGAAATAAATTGAGTCCAGACCTTGTGATGAAGTTGGTAACACCTTCACTTTGCATTAAACGCTTCTCCAAATGGTTTACAGACGACTTGATCTTGGTCCGCAGCAGGCTTTGGCATTAACCGTGGCAGGCAAACTCCTTTCTGCTACGTCAGTTGCTCTCTAGCTCTGCTGTGCTAACAGGATAGCTATAGAACTCAGCTTCTGCTTTAGGTTGTACTTTACTTTCTGTGGTCTGGTCTGTCTCTAGCTTCATCTAGGGAACTTTACTCCTGGCTTCAGAGGCTTCAGGCTTTGGCCTTCATATCCAGCTGAGCTGAAGGTGCTCCAGCTGGCCTAGGCAAGGCTCGTCCAACATGGACAGACTCCTGCTGCCTTCCCCTAGCAGGGGGTAAGCTGAACTAACTCCTCACTAACTAGTCCCTCCCTCTCTTAGAGAGAGCTAGAATGGAAAGAAGGGTTCCACCTCTAAGGAGCTTCTCTTCTATGGATTAAAGAAAGAAAAATCATGGACATTGGGAGCCACAGCGTGGACTTCTTTTAAAGGGTGAGAGCTTGTTGACCATTGTTTTTTAGGTTTTTTTGCTCTATTTTGCTCTCATCCAGATGGACATGGATTGTCAGGACTCCCCCATCTGCAAAATATTCCCAAGTTGCGCATATCTGCACCATTCCTTTTTTCCTCCTTCTCAGGTTAAGTGGGAACACCCTTTGCTTAAAGGGTTCTCATCATAATTGCTGCTATTCTATGCATACCTCATGTGGATTACAAATATTGACTTTATTAGTGTAAAAATAATGACCTCACTATTTTTGCACTAATGTTTTACTATTTCAGCAACGTTCAAGTATTTAGCCCATTGTCTTGACTCTATTACAGGTACCGCAATGTGATCCTATGCACTACAAATGGACTCTGGACTTAATATAGTTAGCCAGATAGCTAGCACCTTACCTTCTCGCTCATATGGACTGCCTCTGAGGACGTCAATGTAGAGTCACAAGCAGGTCTAACAACGTCAAGGATAACCCCTCTGCTAATGTATGTTTAGAGGGAGTAGCCCTCATGGAGATATGGGAGTGAACCGCCTCATCCTCCTAGTTTGGTGTTTCTTAAGGCTTAGTGCGTGGCCTTATGGATATGTATGTTTAGCTACCTCTTCAGTCATCAAGGTGACAAAGCGTAAAGCATGATAAGGCCTTGGTGCTTGGAAGGGAATACAGGATAAGCCAACCTTCTATTTGCAGGTGTCTCATAGTATACGACTCTGGCGCAGTCCTGTGTGGAGTATTTGAGCGCTTAGTGCAGTATAGTTTTTTGTTCGCTGGTTATACCAAGAGGTCAAACTGTGAATAGACACCCTACTCATACGGGCAGGAACCTATTGGTAGCCGTCTCTATGATAGTATATGTATGTCATAATAGTCTATGGTCTCAAGTAAGGCGTAATCTTACACCTCAGACCAGGGGCGTAGCGTGGGGGGGGCCGGGGGGGCCGTTGCCCCGGGCGCCACACTGCAGGGGGGCGCTGTCCGCTTCAACAACAAAATCTTAAATGGCTGATGCTGTGTTTTTTTCTTCACACAGCAGAGCAGAGCAGAGTGAGGAGGCGGGGCGCAGTACGATCACACTGATAGGCTCCGCCCACCACCAGGCAGGAAAGACAGTGCGGAGCCAGGAGCCAGGAGCCAGAAGAAGATAGAAGCAGAAGATGGCTGCCGCACTGTCCCTGCTTCAGCACTTGTAGCGGTCAGAGAGTCTATCCAGAGTCCAGACAGGCAGCCTGAAAGCAACCCTGACAGAGTACGTGACACTGCAGTCAGTGTCATTCCCAGTCCCAGCCTGAGTGAATTAGGTCAGTCACAGTGTGTATGTTGGCATGGGCTGAGGGTAGGCGTTAGGGGTAATATATGAGTGAACTAGTGAAGTGCCACTGTGCCAGTGCCATGAGAGCCAGGCCAAGGCTGCCAAGTAGATGGCATCATGGCAGTCAGGGTGCTGGTGAAGGATGACCAGCCCAGGGACACTGACAGAGAGACAGTATGCCTCTCTGGGATGCCATCTGCAGTTTCTGCCCATCTCTGCTGCCCATATACCAGGCCTACCCTGGTATATGGAGTGGACAGCAGAGATGGGCACATGGCATCCCAGAGGTCATCCTTCACCAGCACCGCCTGACTGCCACGGTCCTGCTTGGACTGGCTCTCATGGCACTTCAGCTTCCTCTTGGGCTTTTATATCCTGCTTTGGAATCAGGTTTTGAGCTGGGTCCCTGTAAGCTTCAGGGCTGCAGCCAGGTCTGCCCTCCTCTCAGTCTCAGGTCCAGACAAGTATCTCTGCAGAGTCCAGACAGTCACTGACCAAGTTTAAGTCCCTCTGAGGCTCAGCCTAAGGGTCCATTCACACGTCCGCAATGTGTTTTGCGGACCGCACATTGCCGGCACTAATAGAATATGCCTGTTCTTGTCCGCAATTGCGGACAAGAATAGGACATGCTCTTAACGGAATTGCGGACCCGGAAGTATGGGTCCGCAATTCCGTATCTGGGCAGCACATTGTGCTGCCCCATAGAAATTAAAGGGTCCGCAATTCCGTTCCTGCAAAATGCGGAACGAAATTGCGGACGTGTGAATGGACCCTAAGGCTACTTTCACACTAGCGGCAGGACGGATCCGACAGGCTGTTCACCCTGTCGGATCTGTCCTGCCGCTATTTCGCCGGACCGCCGCTCCGTCCCCATTGAGCTCCGGCACAGAACGGCAAAAGGCCGCCAGACTGAAAGTACTGCATGTCTGACCTTTTAGTGCTGCGCCGGCGCTCCGCCCCCGTCCCCATTATAGTCAATGGGGACGGAGCGGCGGCACTGCGAAATAGCGGCAGGTCGGATCCGTCCTGCCACTAGTGTGAAAGTAGCCTTAGACACTGAGCTGAGGCACAATTTTATAAACTAAACAGAGCCTGGCCTGCTGCACCACTCAGACCAGTCAGGGAGTGAGGGCAGCAGTAGTTGTATTTCTTCAGGTAACGATTGCTTGCTGCCCAGAGAGGTCATTTTTGTGGGGAAAATGTGTCTCAGCCCAGGCTCAGGAGGAGTCATACTGAACCAGTATTAGGCTACTTTCACATTAGCGTTCGTCGGTCCGCTCGTGAGCTCCGTTTGAAGGGGCTCACGAGCGGACCCGAACGCAGCCGTCCAGCCCTGATGCAGTCTGAATGGAGCGGATCCGCTCAGACTGCATCAGTCTGGCGGCGTTCAGCCTCCGCTCCGCTCGCCTCCGCACGGACAGGCGGACAGCTGAAAGCTGCTTGCAGCGTTCGGGTGTCCGCCTGGCCGTGCGGAGGCGTGCGGATCCGTCCAGACTTACAATGTAAGTCAATGGGAACAGATCCGTTTGAAGATGCCACAATGTGGCTCAATCTTCAGGCGGATCCGTCCCCCATTGACTTTACATTGAAAGTCTGGACGGATCCATCCGAGGCTATTTTCACACTTAGCTTTTTTTTTGCCATTTTAATGCAGACGGATCCGCCCGAACGCTAGTGTGAAAGTAGCCTTAATAATGGAGGATTATTACTGTGGGGGCCTAGGTGGAATATGCACAGTGAGTAGTACTAGTAATATTCTTTCCCATAGGCCTATTGTGCATCAGATTCCACTTAGGCCTCCACAGTAATAATCCTTTGTATTAATCTATTGTTAGTCCTCATTAGGCCCCATGCCCCAGCCAGGCCTCACTGAGAATCTCAGAGGGCAATTTACTTTAATAATACATTAACAACAAAGAGGGGGCAAATACATTAATAATAAAGAGGGGGCCATTATATACAGGGGGAATAATATTA